>NC_059162.1:111866212-112169242 GCF_019923935.1 Bubalus bubalis | reverse complement strand
AAAACAGCAAAAAATAGATTTAACCATAACTGTAAAATCATTTGGGCATGACACTCAAACACACTCACATATTCATATATTTGTGGCAGAAAGTGATCAGAGCAAGTAAAATAAGCACTAGCCTGATGGAAACTGCAGGGTGGTATTAGGCAAAGAGATGCAAAATTTTATCTACTTTAAAGCTATTGTGCACATTAATCAAATAGTGATTTAAAAATTACAACTATTCACCTGAATGACTTCCGACCAAAGTAAAAACTTTACCTTTCTACTTAGGATCCATTCAGTGGTATAAAAACCTCATAGACGCAAACATATTTATATTTTTGTAGATATAAAGGTTTACATATAATTTAATTCAGGGAAAAAACCTCCGCTAGAAAAAGCAAAAAATAATTAGGCAATGAAGCATTTTCAAACCCAAATTCCTGTTTCAAACTTCAAATAGTTTTTTCTATAAACACAAAATGAGTGTTTATTCACCAGTAGGAGGTTGGACTAGATGAACTCTATTATTTCTTTCCAAATCTAATACTCCATGAAAATTATGCTTTCTCTGCTATTTTAATTTTACATGTACGAGGATGAACCCTTTCCCTTACCTCTGGTTTAACTTAAGACTATCTTTGTATACCTGTCATTTCCATTAAAAAAAAAAAAAAAAAATCAAACGGTCCCCAACCAAAACAAGACCCAAAAATGTCACCCTATCAGATTTCAAACAGATTTGTTACTGCTCTTCTGAAATCTCCCTTATCCAGTCCTATGCAGGCAAAGGGAAAGATGAACCCTCCCCACTGGTGATGACCCACACAGGAATCATTTCTTGAAATAAATTCTAGACAGTAAAGGCAAGTAGATGTGAAAAGCAGGGCACAGCAGCAAGTCACATTTTCCTATTCTTTGACCGAAAGGAGAAAAAAATAAAGAACTCTGAAGTGGTCTAAGACTGATAATAGCAAAGTATATCAAGGACACAGAAACTTAATTATTGAGAACTTTTGCAGTTTAAAAACCTTAGGCATTCTTAAATACTAGCTAGAACAACAGATTATTTTCCAACTCAAGACTGCTGTAATATAGATAAAGACAGCAGAAATTCTTATTTCTATAATAAAGTAACAAAACTCACCTAACCTGTGAAAATAAAGTAGCATTAAAGATTTACATGGTATGTTTTCTCCTAAGAGCCTCACATCACTTACGCAGGTCACACACAGAGGATGCCCAAAGTGGCATAACTAGGAAGTGGACAGGCCTGTCTGGGCTCTCAGTCTCAATACAGATGCAGGACCTTCTCCATTCAAGCCAAAGGAATCTCCTACCGTACTACTTATACATAAACTTTGCATCTGAAAATCAGATATGACTTTCCCTAGACACATACGCACTACCCCCCCCAAAAAACTCTGTTGGTATACTAATGCTATGTAATAACAGACAGCTAAAAAATGCAATCAAATACTTTTGTCTAGGAGATTGAAAGCTTCTGGAAAATGATTCTTTCACTTCAAAGAATCACAGCTTCTGTGTTACGGGGATTAAGTTTTCTACAAAGGCCCCATTATCCTTTCAGGTGAATGGAGTGCAAACTGAAAGAGGGAGAATTTACTAGAAAGTGGGACCAGCAGCTCTAACTCTTGGCTCTATTGCTCACTTACCTGGGCCACCTGGGAAATTAGTGACAGTATCTCAGATACATGATCCAGGAGACCACAATGTCTCGGATACATGATCCAGGAGACCACAATGGAATGATGTTAAAAATGCTTGTGGAAACCAATACAGACAGCTTAACAGTCCCAATAAACTGAAGACAAGCAGATACCAAAAACCATAAAGCCCACTTTTATATATGTGTGTTGTTGCTGTGTTAGTTGCTCAGTTGCGTCCTACTCTTTTGACCCCATGGACTGTAGCCCACCAGGCTCCTCTGTCAATGGAATTCTCAAGGCAAGAATAGTGGAGTGGGTAAGCCATTTCCTTCAACAGGGGATATTCCTGACCCAGGGATCAAACTTGGATATCCTGCATTGCAGGTGGATTCTTTACTATCTGAGCCACCAAGGAAGCACCTTATTTAAGTACAAGCCCTTATTACCAACTGCCAGCAGCAACCTAACAGCCAAAATTGCTATGCCTGCTTCAAAGAATTTCAAAATGCACTGAGTTGAACCTTTCTGTACCACCTAGATTTTACTTTAATGATCTTTTAATTCCATCCTCACAGAATCATTACTGTAAGATGACTCCTAATGAACAGAAATTATAATTTGAGTAGTACAGGGCTTTTTCTGACTCTACATTCTCCTGTGGGTATTCACAAAGGTCATACACAATTCTTACCCACATGTTTCTAATTCCACCCATTTCTCCACATATAAGAAGCAAATACATGATAAGAACAGTCTCTAATTTTAAAAAGAACAACTCATTCTGGAACTTTCAGTATTTAAATTATCTAATTTGCCGTCAAAGGGTATCTCACAATCGATCAGTATGTCAGTGTGTCTCAACAAACCAGCCAAGCACTGCCATTCTGCTACACTGCAAGACACAGCAGGAGCGGCTTTTTTTAAATTTACAACATTTTCAACACAAGTGGATTACTTATAAAAGTTCAGAATCATTAGCATAGTTTAATAAGCCAAAGTGAACATCGTATTAAAAAGCATTCAATAAAAGCCACTATAAAATATTTTTATAGATCTAATGTGAAAATTGCCCTTTAAGAAAGACCATCATTTATCAAAAAGACCAGATGAATAAATGACTAAAGTAAAAACTGTCACAGTTTTAGCCTTTGCTCTCAGATACAAAAGCAAACCTTCTAGCATTTTCTCTATTTCTTCTCAGCTGTAAGAGGCACTGGAAAAGGAGTAAATAGGCTGCTTCCTAACTTGAAATTTCAGTTCATAAGGTAGCCTTAATAAAGAATAAGTCTTGCAGAGAACACACAGACTTAAAAAGTTAAACCAAGTAAATCCTAATGGTTGTATTTATTATCCTTGGTTTCATGCAATACAGCCCTCAAATAACCATGGAACTCTAAATGCAAGCAATGTTACAACCCCATCTACTGGAGAGAGGCAAGTAACTGAGTCAATTTTTAATTAAGGTATCCTTTGTGAGCCTTGTTAAGAACTAATGCCATGGAAATCCACATAAAAATACTTCAAAACAGAAAGTCTTACCTACATCTTTTCGTCCTGGTTTGTCAAAACGTCTGTCACCCCTAGAAAAGGTAAAATGAAGTTTCAAAAAAAAAAATGAGAGTAATACAAAGATTTCCCATCCATGACACCCACTTTCCTATCTTTAACAGCATTTCCTTTTCAAATTATAAAACAAATATATGGTTTTTGCCTAACATTTGGAAAACACAGAAAAGCACAAATATGAAAGCAAAAATATCCAGTGTCTCACCTACCAAAAACTAGCTTCCATAGACCCAGAAACTTTTTTTATTAGGTACATTTTTAATTAAATTCATGTTTTACTTTAGGTATCTGATGTACAGAGCTTTATATACTGCTTTCAGAATGTGTTTTTACACATGATTAAATATTCTCAAACTCTTCCTAACTTTTATGGACAAGGCTTCCTTGGTGACTCAGAGGTGAAGAATCCACCTGCCAATGCAGGAGACTCGGGTTTGATCCCTGGGTTGGGAAGATCCCCGGAGGAGAAAATGGCAACCCATTCTGGTATTTTTGCCTGGGAACTCCCATGGACAAAAAAGCCTGGTTGGGCTATAGTTCATTAGGTCAGGAAAGAGTCAGACATGACTTAGAGACCAATTAACAACTGTGTGAATATGCCATTTTATAAGAAATCACATTAAAATTAAGTTGTTTGGCTTATTTCCCATTGTTCTATATTATAAATATTATCACATAGACATATTTGTGTATTATCTGTGCAACTGCCTTTGCTCATCTTGAAAGACTTCATATAAAGTCACAAGCAATACAGAGAATATGCTTTGATTAACAGCAACAAACAATAAAATGAAAATGCTTCTCACTGAGTACTAATCAAATAGCACATTTAATTAACTATTAAATATCCATGCAGGGACAAAAATATTAATGTATTTATCTAGAAAATAAGGATCATTTAAACACGTCTAACATAACTCTTATTTCATTAGTAGCATTTTTTGGAAAGTGAAACTTTGTAACTGTACAGAGAGCCTTCTCCTCTGCAGAAAGCAGAGAAAAAATGCTTTTACACCAAGAATCTTTATCCCAAGATGTGACTCCTCCAGTTACCTTTCCTCCCAGCTCTGTGACCTGTGCATTTCCCTGCCGCCTCCTCGGACAAACACCCCCTCTACTTCATCAAAGCTTCTTTGGTAGAAACCACATTCGCCTCTGCCTCTGCCTGAAAACAACAATACAGAGAAAATGATGGTCAGATGTCAACATCTGGCACAAGCTGAACACCAAACATTCATCTCTGAAGTGCTGTCTATATACAAAGCAGGATATCTACACTTAATATTTAGCAAGGCCCACTGAATCTTTACCTGTGAGACCAATAACAGTAATGACAGCAGTGAAGTAGCCAGACCAGAGGAGGATATTAAAAAAAAAAAAAAAAAAACTGTGTAAGAGTACCAGTTCCAGTCCTGAACAAGAAACTGTATCAACATCAAGCTCCTTAACAGAAAAGTCAATAGTGAAATTCTAAGATCAGTAAACCATTATGACAAATCAAACCCTCTATTGGATTATTTTCAAAAAAATGGAAAATGTGAGGAGTTTGAGAAGAGAGCAGACAAAGTACAAAAACCAGGCATAAATGTTCCTTTCTTGAACTCCAGAGCAAGGATAATTTAATAGGGCCAACTAAACTATCAATTTTGTGAACTAACTTCTTCAAGAATATTCCACACCAACCAAAGGCACTCTTTCCCATTTGCACAAATCTTGGAGAAAACTATCAGGCAGCACTAAATTCAAACCATAGAGCCGGTACGAAAGTGTGCATATCGGGATTTACAGAAGCTCCAGTGGCTCAAATGTACACTGGCCTTTACTGAAGGCCATCTGATTACATTTATCAGATCTGACTCAACATTCTAATTAAAATTTATCCTAATAGAAAGACTTGCACAAATATGCAAATATATATATATATGGAGATTTTTGTTGCAAATTTTTGAAAAACAGAAACATAAATCAGTAAAGGACTGGCTAAGCAAATTTTGATAAACCAGTTCAGTAGAATACCAGGAAGCCACAAAAGATAAGATACTATTAAAAGGAATCTACATTATTCTGTATGACTAAATGACTGTATGACTATTCTGAATGACTAAAGCACGCCAAAGAGCAATACATAAAAAAAATTTACAATGTATATAAATGATATGACTGCATAGTTAGGATCAAGAAGGATATAAACCCAAATGCTGCATCTGGGGGCAGAAGGCAATATGCACTTTCAGCTTTATATTTTCTGTGTGCTGTGAGGATTTCCCAACTAACGTACGCCATTTGTATCCAACACAAAAGTTGAAAACTGGGGGGAAGGGGGTAAAAATTGTGCCTAGGTATGTATTTATACCTAGATAAAATCTTAGCCATTATCCCCAACTCACTTCTCCAACAGTAAAAAACCACCCAAGGAAAAATGATGAATCTTGAATAAAAGAATGAATGCATTCCAAAGCTAAATACAACTGAGTTAAATAACTGTTTCAAATATCCATACAGTATTTTTACTTTCTAGCATCACTTATCAAATACTGACTCAGAATACAATTATACTTCTATAGGATCTTATGATGGAATACAAGAATAATGCATAGTTTTATGTATGTAATCATAGAACAATGATATCTTCTTTAGTCTAAGTATCAATATCTTCATCTGTAAAATGGAAGTAAGGACTCGAGTTGAACTATAATAATCCTAAAGTTACCTTCCAGTTGTATCAACTTAACTTCAATTTAATGTACAGTTTTGTACCTCTATCCTTAGGAAATATAGATGTATTATTTAAGATCTATCTTAAAACAGTCTAATACAAACTGTTAAATAACACTGTGGTGATATTTACAAAGATATTTTTAGGGAGAAAGAAAAAAGTCCCCTGTCCTTTTAGAGAACAATTTTCTCAAGAAAACCATTAAGCACATAGCACCCTGAAAAAGTATTTTATTCTGGAAACATGTGAATATGAAAAACAGTGTTCAAAATTTGCCAGAAAAATAAGCAAACCACAAAATATTTCCTGCCAGTTATGACTAGCATTGGCACGGGTCCTCCTTATGAGCCCAAAGCTTTATAAGTGGGCACAAAAAAGCAATGTGATTCTAGAGCTTTCCAGCTTGTAAAACGTAAGGAACACTCTTCAAAGTGCAAGGCCCATAATCATCTATAAAAGTAGTTCCCATATGAGGAGAAGCAAGTAAATATAACATGGAGAATCTTTCATAAAGTTAAATTTAAATGACTGTCCTAATCTCTGAGATTTCACCCTCTTCTTTGGGGGGATTACAATATACCTCCTTTAATAATGAGGAAGACAGTGGCTGACAATTGTATAGATACTCTTTTATTTTTAAATATCTTCACCAGATAAAATAAAAAGATGACAAATTCATGTTGTTTCCCTGTTCATTTAAATGTTACTGCTTCATGATATTCTGAAGTATGAAAGTCAGTTGATTTTCACAACAAACTTCTCTCAAGTTGCCAGGGCAATCATATGATGTCAGGTCTGCTCGTGCCAAAAAAAAAAAAGCTACACTAATCACTATTTATTTAACCAACAGGTTAAAATTAAGCAGTAACTGAAGAAAACAAAACCACAGATTAAAGGTCTCATGAAACCAATAAGAATCACAGTTAGGATAATGGTGTCAGAAGTATTTCTCACTAAGTCACTTCATTCATTTAACTAGCTTCATGTCATCCATTCATATCAATGTTAATTAAGTCACTGCTTTTATTACAGTATTTATCTTTCATACAAGTCCCATTTAAATTCTGAATGTAAGAGTTCTATCCTATGTGCTAACAATATACACTTCAAACCAGAAGGCAGGAAGAAATTAATCAACGCTTCATCAGTTTCTAGACCTGGAATTTTTTTTAACACCTATTTAGAGACTGGTGGTCACTTGAGGAACAAAAAACAGCTGCTGTGGGCCACACTTCTTAATTAATAAGACCTCTCACCGTCATGCCCTGAAAAGCAATAGAGGAAAAGCTCCCCAAGGGCAACCTCTTCTCAGTGCGAGCCCATTGCAGAAAAACCCAGGCAACGTCCAAGGAGCACGCCACAGTCACCCTCAAAACACCATCATCACTCCACCAAGAAGCACAGATCTCAGAAGATTTCTGGACCAACAGAACCTAACTGCGTTTGAGAATCTAAATGGCCTGTGGGTCTTCTGAAACACACATGCTTAAATCTCACCACCCAGTCTATTCTGCTGCAGATATTATTTCCTGTTGAGTTTTATAGATGATTCTAACAACTCCCCAGGTTAAAAACCACCATTCTAGAGACTGACAAATTCAGAAGGAAAACACATGGACATCCTAGCAACAGCACTTGATCTACAAGTAGAGTTTCAGTTAACCTCTTCATTATTCAGAACAGTTGCCTTCCCACATTCTCAATGAAACCCCTTCACAGGAATGCACAATTTAATACAGTCTCTATAAAGAGTGGGTATAAATCACTCTATTCATAAAGCTTAACTTTAAGAAAAAAGAATTTAGATACGCCACATTCATGATCACGCCACCCTGGATGGTGCAATGTGTGGAGGCAATGGTTGAAGACATCCAGTTCTTCCAAAAGCACCTTTTAAAACTGCAAGGTATGTTGAGACTTCTGCTATGATTTAGCCAACTTAGAAGTAAAAGCTCAAATAAATATTTATATTACAAATATTAAGAATGCCCTTAAGTAGCAGAAGATCAACAAACTCCAAGTAGGGAGACGATATCAAAGAACAAGTAATATCAATTATTCTTCTAAGAAAAGACAATCTACAAAATATAAAACTACAGATTATATAAAGGATTGTTGCGTAATTTTTTCTTTCTTCTGCACCCTAAAAAGGTCTCATACTGAGGAGACGGCTTTTACAAAAGCCTCTCTCTGGCTGGGGACACTCCAGGCACATGGCCTTATATGGAGACCAGAGTCACAGAGGCCTGCAGGGACCTGGGTGCCACTGAGCAGCCAAGGCACTTCAGGGAGCTTTGGCTCTCACAGCATAAGGTCCCCTGGGGGTGAGGAGTATGGATCACAAATATTTGCCAAAGAGAATTAGGACCATCTAAAATCATTCACTCAAGTCTCTAGGCTCGGGGAGGAGGGAGGAGGGTTCAGGATGGGGAACACATGTATACCTGTGGCGGATTCATTTTGATATTTGGCAAAACTAATACAATTATGTAAAGTTTAAAAATAAAATTAAAAAAAAAAAAAAAAAAAAAAAGTCTCTAGGCTCAAATCACCCTGTTCTACTCCAAACCAGGGGTTGTGGAGTAGATACACTGAGAAATGGTTCCGAAAATGAATGGTCAGGACATTTATTATGCAGTTAGTGTCAAGGGGCAGTTTTGGAAAATCAAATATCAAAATATTTTTACAGTGATTTATTTCCCTCTCCTCTGTCTCCACCGTTTGGTTATTACTTTTTCACATGAAAGCTCACCTCGCCCTCGTGAAGAACTTCGACCTCTAGGAGCGCCCACCACTGTTCCTCCTCCTCCTCGTCCTGTCAATCGCAGGACAGCAGCACTATTTACGGACATGGAAAAGTTTCTCTGCCAAAAAAAGAAAAGAAAGAAAAAAAAACGGATGAAACAGATAAAACTGCATGTTGCTCCTCACCATCTCCCACAGCGTCTATAAACCGGCATCTAATGACTACCAGCGATGGGAAACGATCACCACATGGCACACTAAGACATTCCAAAATCTGGTTGTAGCTGGAAATTTTAAACTAACATTTCAGATTAACAAACATGAACAACCAACGCTTACACCACTTTAGGTTCTGTACGTACCCACGAGGAGGCAAGATATGTATGCATCATCATAATAAACAGAGAATACATAGTAAAAGAGATCTGGTTTGAAAGGGTCCTTTAACTACTGAAAGGTGGAAATGAGCAAGAGTCACAAAAGGTCTGAATCAACAGTAATAGGATAAAGGAAAAAATATTGATCATTTTGCCTCATTCTGCTCATCAATATGAATTAGCAACTCCAACTAGTGTTTAATAGAATGACAGGTATCAGGGATGAATGGGGAAAGGCAAAGTAAGAAGTGGGTAGGGGAAGAGAATGCTTGAGAAGAATAAACAAAACCCCAATCACTTGGTCATTAGCCTTCATTTGCACCCACAGTCAATGTGGAAAAGGGTCAAATATAACAAGAACAGTAGTGGGTGAGCATCCTTCAAACATGAAGAGGGGACACAGGAAGACAGGAGGTCTGGGATTCAAAAATAAGTTTAGTCAATATTTCTGGATAAATGGAACACACAGGGCTTAGGAAAAGGTAAAGCAGGAAGCAATTATAAAAATACTGGAAAATGATCTATGAAATATCAAAATCCTAGGCATGTGAAACAATTTAATGAGCCAGTTTTAAACTCAAAAACTGTTGGAATACATCTTTACCTAAATACTTTCTATACACTTGGGCTTCTTTGATAGCTCAGCTGGTAAAGAATCCACCTGCAATGCAGGAGACCCCAGTTTGATTCCTGGGATGGGACGATCCACTAGAGAAGGGATAGGCTACCCACTCCAGTATTCTTAAGCTTCCCTTGTGGCTCAGGTGATAAAGAATCCGCCTGCAACGCAGGAGGCCTGAGTTTGATCCCTGGGTCGGGAAGATGCCCTGAAGGGAAAGGCTACCCACTCCAGTATTCTGGCCTGGAGAATTCCATGGACTATACGCAAAGAGTTGGACACGACTGAGCAACTAAGCACAGCACAGAACCTAAGACATTTGTGCAAAAATGCAGTGGTGTGGTACAGTGTGGAAAACAGCTTCAGCATGGCTGCAGCAAGGGGCCTCTGGACAGAGACAACACGTGAGGCTAAAGTACACAAATTCGGTAGCAGCTAACTAAATTTCAGGGAAATAAAATTCTGCAATTCAACTACTTCTTTTAAGTCCAAACTGTTTCCACTGTGTTTGGATTCAAAAATTAAATGAAATATGATATTCCTATTTTAAAGAAATCAACATGTAATTTTGGTTTGAAAAACTTCTTTCATTACTAAATTTCTTATTTTAATATATGGGTGATTTTCTCCTCATTACCTGTCACTGCTTGTCTTTATCACAACTGTATTCAATAGAATTTGTTCAGGTAAACTTTAGAAATTTATTTTATTCCTTTGACTTTTATAGGCATATAATAATACAATCAAGTAACTTCAAAACTGAAGACCAAGATGTAATTAATAATGGAAAACTAGAGGTAGATACCAAACTTAATCAATACTTATTTCAAACTGTATTTTAATAAAAATTATTTTTAAGAAAAGCTAGTTGAAACAAATGCATTAATTTATCTCGGGGCACACAGTAAACAGCAGTGTTACTGACTAACTCTTCTGGGATCACAATTAAGCAAGACTGTGAAATCCCCAAATCTACATTCATGTATTCTAATACTGGAAAAATAGAAGTCAGTGTTAAATATACAGTACATGCCAGAATCTGACACTGTTGAATACCTCATAACCAAAGGATTACATACATGAAACCCAAATGCACCCATCTATAGGGTTCAGGGAAACTCTCATATGCTTTCTTTCACACATCCTAACACACTGCAGCTGAAAGTGAAAGTTGGTATAATCTCTGGAAGGCAATATATATACTTATCAGATACATTTGTCAAAGTATATTTCAATGTCCACACCTTTTTACACAATTTCTCTTCTTACACATGTGAAAAATAACATAAACAGAAAGATTTTTAACTGTAGTACTGTTTGTGAAAGCAAAATGGCAACTGGCTAAGTATCAATCAAAAGGAGCTGATCTAAAAATCATGGCTATCTACACAGGGAATTCTACACAATTTTTTAAAAATATGAGGCAACTCTTACTTATTAGGGTTAACCATACAAATTGGCTTCCCAGGTGGCTCACTCAGTAAAGAATCCACCTACAGTGCAAGAGATTGCATGCAACAGAGGAGACTTGGGTGAAAGCAAGTTAGGAAGATCCCCTGGAGGAGGAAATGGCAACTCACTCTAGTATTCTTGCCTGGGAAATCCCATGGACAGAGGAGCCTGCCAGGCTACAGTTCATGCGGTTCCAAGAGTCGGACATGACTTAGCAACTACACCACCACCATCATATAAAACTGCTACTATTCAATCATTTCTGATCCAGAAAACCACAAATTTCATACAGTCAGCCTAATAGGCATAGCTGGAGTGAAGTGCATGGAGAGGCTAGACTGCCTGAGAGTGAACTGTGGCTCCTTTACTCAACTCTGTGCCTCATTTTCCTCATGCATATAATGTGAAAAGGAATTTACTTCATGGGCTGTTGTAAGCACTTAACACATTAAGCAACAAGTAGTTAGAACAGTGACACATCTTAAAAGTTAAATAAATATCTGTCATTATTTCCCAAATAGATGCTTAGGTAAAAACAGTGCAGAACTGTATGCATAGCAGGCGTGCGCACGTATGTTTTAAAGAACAGATACAAAAGTAGCTGCAGTTGCCCTAAATAGCAGCCATGTGTGTGTGTGTTTTAAAGAACAAACACAAAAGTAGCTGCAGTTGTATTAAATACCCTAGAAAGGGAATATAAGAAAACGAAAATAACGGTTAATCCTGAGGAAGAAAAAAGCCTAGGTCACTCAGACTTGTTTTTCACTGTATGTGCTTTGTGAATTTTGCATGTATACACATGTATCATCTAATTAAAAATGTATACATGAAGTGACTTTCTTTCATGTAAAATAAATAAAATACACCAATCTGGTAGCAGTTAAATTACAAGTGTAATATATAGAGCTTTACTGACTAAGCCAAAGCCTCTGACTCTTGGAAAATTCTCAAAGAAATAGGATACCAGACCACCTGACCTGCCTCTTGAGAAACCTATATGCAGGTCAGGAAGCAACAGTTAGAACTGGATATGGAAAAACGGACTGGTTCCAACAGGAAAAGGAGTACGTCAAGGCTGTACATTGTCACCCTGCTTATTTAACTTCTATGCAGAGTACATCATGAGAAACGCTGGGCTGGAAGAAGCACAAGCTGGAATCAAGATTGCCGGGAGAAATATCAATAACCTCAGATATGCAGATGACACCACCCTTATGGCAGAAAGTGAAGTAAACTAAAGAGCCTCTTGATGAAAGTGAAAGAGGAGAGTGAAAAAGTTGGCTTAAAGCTCAACATGAAGAAAACGAAGATCATGGCATCCGGTCCCATCACTTCATGGCAAACAGATGGGGAAACAGTGTCAGGCTTTATTTTGGGGGGCTCCAAAAATCACTGCAGATGGTGACTGCAGCCATGAAATTAAAAGACACTTGCTCCTTGGAAGGAAAGTTATGACCAACCTAGACAGCATATTAAAAAGCAGAAACATTACTTTGGCAACAAAGGTGTGTCTAGTCAAGACTATGGTTTTTCCAGTGGTCATGTATGGATGTGAGAGTTGGACTATAAAGAAAGCTGAGTGCCGAAGAATTGATGCTTTTGAACTGCGATGTTGGAGAAGACTCTTAAGAGTCCCTTGGACTGCAGAGATACCCAACCAGTCCATCCTAAAGGAGATCAGTCCTGAGTGTTCATTGGAAAGACTGATGTTGAAACTCCAATATTTTGGCCACCTGATGAGAAGAACTAACTTATTGGAAAAGACCTTTACACTGGGAAAGATTGAAGGCAGGAGGAGAAGGGGATGACAGAGGATGAGATGGTTGAATGGCATCACCGACTCAAAGGATATGAGTTTGGGTAAACTCTGGGAGTTGGTGATGGACAGGGAGGCCTGGAGTGCTGCAGTCCGTGGGGTCAGAAAGAGTTGGACATGGCTGAACAACTGAACTGAATGCTTTTCAAACTCGATAAGGACATACAGGGAAATGTCCAATCAAAGAGCAACTAGAAGATCTTATTCGAGCATTGATTTTGTTCAAAGAAAACCTTTTACGTAATTATATTTTACACATGCATGCATTCATATATGTGTGTACATGTATGTTTAAGAGTATATGTGGTGGGGAGGGTGTGGGCAGGAAATGCGCACACTCAGTTAACTTACTTTTAAAGATAAAATACCCTCTTCAGGTAACATCAGGAAACAAGATATATAGCAAGAAGCTATTTTAGGTTATTAGAATTATTTACCTTCTGGATAGGAGTAACAGGGTGAATAGGTATGCAAAACTCTAGCCTAGGAAGGTCTAAACAATTCCTGCAGGTAACCATCCAAAGTGTTAATTTCAAAATATTAACGAATCTTTTGCTTAATGAATCTTTTGCCAGCTCTAAGTACTGTCCTATTCCAACATATATTATAAAAAGAAAGGCTAGCAAGTGTCAAGAATTCCTAAATTTTGCATTTTTGTGTTGTGCTGTGCTTAATCGCTCAGTCATGTGCAACTCTTTGCGACCCCATGGGCTGCAGTACGCCAGGCTCCTCTGTCCATGGAATTCTCCAGGCAAGATTACTGGAATGGGTTGCCATTTCTTTCACCAGTGGATGTTCTCCACCCAAGGATCAAATTCCAGGTCTCCACATTGTGAGCGGATTCTTTACTGTCTCAGTCACCAAGGAATCCAATCTTTACATTAAGCCCTGGTAATTACAGCATTCAAATCTTAACACCTTCCGATACACTTTTCCATTATAAAAACAAAATGAAGGGTTACTTCTTTAGTGATTCTAGAACTAATTTTCATGTGAAGGTGTACTGCATATCTAACTTTATTCCTTTTTAAAAAACCAACAGTTTTCAGCAGCATTTATTGAATAATTTTTGATTGCTCAAGTAATCTGTGTAGCCCTTAAAGCATATCACATTAGTAACTAGTACCAAGTCCTTCTGCCTACTTACTAAAAAGCTTTTCTAACCCATGTCGTCTCTAAGAAAATCTAGGCAGTCATTTAACGAAAAATAAAAAATAATTATTAAAAAATATTCATAAACAATTGGAAAACTAATCACAAAAGACTGAAACTGGTATAATGAGCTATATAAAAATAAGCTTCTGTATTAAAAAATATCATAAATGAAAACCAATGCAATTTTAAATTTATAAAAATGAACTAGCAGATGAGTGGATGAGGGGTGGGAGGGAGGTTCAAGAGGGGATACATGTACACATACAGCTAATTCACTTCACTGTATGGCAGAAACTAACACAGCACTGTAAAGCAATTGTATTCCAATAAAAAAGGAAGTGAAAAAAAAAAAAGAAAATTTAACAGGTTAGGTTTAGAACTAACTCAAGAAAAAGATTATTATCCGCACCCCCCCCCCCAACAAAAATGGCAAAGAACAAAAAATTAAAAGATATATAAATGCAAGTATCTGAAAAACTCTGCACTGGGGAAAGAAATGCAAACTAAAACAAAGAAAGAATACTTTTCCCAAATGTGCAGAGAATATTTTTCAATAAAAACAACATAAATATAGAACAAAGCTTAGTATACACCACCACCTTCACAAAAGGGGGGAAATATATTCAATATTTACTTGGAAAAATACACAAGAAACTGCTAATACAGGCTGCCTTTCAGAAAAGGAGACAGATGGCTGGTGGAAAGGATGGGGGAGAGATAAATTTTGATTTCTAAACCATATGATTTGGGCTTCCCTGATAGCTCAGTTGGTAAAAAAAAATCTGCCTGCAATGGAGGAGACCCCAGTTCAATTCCTGGGATGGGAAGATCCGCTGGAGAAGGAATAGGTTACCTAACTCCAGTATTCTTGGATTTGCCTTTGGCTCAGCTGGTAAAGAATCTGCCTGCAATGTGGGAGACCTGGGTTCAATCCCTGGGTTGGGAAGATTCCCCTGGAGAAGGGAAAGGCTATCCACTCCAGTATTCTGGCCTGGAGAATTCCACATGATTTACTGCTCATGAAAAAAACAATGAAATCATGGCAGCAAAAGTCATACATACCCACATACAATGTTTCTTCAAAGTGATCCAGCAGTATGGAGTGAGTTGGTTTTATTTCTGAACTTTCAATTTTAATCAGCTGGTATGTGCATCTATCCTTAAGCCACAGTTTTTTGTTTTTGTTTTGTATGTTTTTTTTTTTTTTTTTTTGGCCACAAGGGATGTAGGATCTTAGTTCCCTTAGTCCAGGAATCAAACCCACGCCCTCTACATTGGAAGCACAAAAATCTTAACCACTGGACCTCCAGGGAAGTTAAAACCAGTTTTGATTACGGTAGCTCTGCAGTTAAGTTCTGAAACTGGAGGTACAGGTCCTATTTCTTCTTTGCAAAACTGTTTTGACAACTTAGGGTCCTCTGCAATTCTATATAAATTTTAAAATCAGCTTCTACCCAAAAAGCCACTGGGACTTTGGTGGGGATTGTACTGGCAGCAAATCATTAATAATATTAAGTCTTTCAACAGTTAATAAAATGCTAACGCCTTTTCATTTATTCAGATCTTCTTTAATTTCTTTCAATAGTGTTTCTTTTTTTTTTTTTTATTGTATAAAGTTTCATACTACTTAGTTAAATTTATTCCTAAGTATTTTGGTTTTGATACTATTGTAAACAGAATTTTCTTAATTTCCTTTGCAAATTGTCCATTGCTAGTATATCGAAATGCTTCCCTGGTGGCTCAGTCAGTAAAGAATCCACCTGCAATGCAGGAAACCTGGGTTCAATGTCTGAGTTGGGAAGATACCCTGGAGGAGGGCATGGCGACCCACTCCAGTATTCTTGCCTGGAGAATTCCCATGGACAGAGAAGCCTGGCAGGCTACAGGACATGGGGTTGCAAAGAGTCGGACACGACTGAGCGACTAAGTATACAATAATGGAAACACAGCTGACTTTTGTGTACTGATTCTGTAGCATACAACTGTGCTGTATTTACTTACTGGTGTTAACAGTTATTCTGTGGATTCTCTAGGATTTTCTGTATGAAGGATCATGTCATCTTCAAACAGATAATTTTACTTCTTCCCTTCCAATCTGGATCCTTTTTATTTCCTTTCTAGCCTAAGAGCTCAGCTAAAACTTCCAACACAAGTTTCAATATCAGTAGTGAAAGCAGATATACTAGAAAAACTTTCAGTCTTTCATCACTGAGTATGATGTTGGTTGTGGGTTTTTCATAAAAGCCCTTAACTAAGCTCACTTTCATTCCCAGTTTGTTACGTTTGCTTTCACAAAAGGGTGTTGAATTGTGTGCTTTTTCTGTGGAAACTGAGGTGATCAAGTGCTTTTCTTTTCTTCATTCTATTAATGGGGTATATTATATTGGTTTTATGTTGCACCACCCTGGAATTCTGGGGATAAACCCCACTTAGCCATGGTGTATAATTCTTTTGATACGCTGTTGGATTCAGTCTGCATTACCGGTGTATTTTGACAACTGAAGATACACAAAAATAAACATACCAAATGTTAACAAGTAATTATTTCTACATGGTGACTTTATAGGAAAGATTTACCTCTTCATATCTTTCTGTATTTTCCTTAATCAAATATGAATATATTTTACAGCAAAAAAAAAAAAGTATTTTATTGATTTTTCTCACTTATGAAATATTATAAAGCAGAGATGAACAAACTGATGCCATATGTATGAATGTGAAATCTAAAAACCATTACTCAAAGAAAAAACAAGCTGCAGAATATAATTATACAGTGGTGCTGTCACTTCAATCGTGTCCTACTCTTTGTGACCCCAAGGATTGTAGCCTGACAGGCTCCTCTGTCCATGAGATTCTCCAGGCAAAAATACTGGAGTGGGTTACCATTTCCTCCTCTGTAATACACAGTATGCTACCTTCAATATAGGCTTCCCTGGTGGTTCAGATGGTAAAGAATCTGCCTGCAATTTGGAGACCTGGGTTCAATACCTGGGTCAGGAAGATCCCCTAGAGAAGGAAATGGCTACCCACTTCAGCATCATTGCTTGGAGAATTCCATGAACTGAGGAGCCTGGCAGGCTACAGTCCATGTAAAATTTATAACCCTATAAAATGAAACTCTTATAGGTATGCTGCTGCTGCTGCCAAGTCGCTTCAGTTGTGTCCGACTGTGCGACCCCATAAACAGCAGCCCACCAGGATCCTCTGTCCCTGGGATTCTCCAGGCAAGAACACTGGAGTGGGTTGCCACTTCCTTCTCCAATGCATGAAAGTGAAAAGTGAAAGTGAAGTTGCTCAGTCATGTCCGACTCGTAGCGACCCCATGGACTGCAGCCTACCAGGCTCCTCCGTCCATGGGATTTTCCAGGCAAGAGTACTGGAGTGGGGTGCCATTGCCTTCTCCACTTATAGGTATATGGACACACAAATATGTAATGAAAATATCAAAACATGAATGATGAAAGTAATCTGATTCATAGTAATCCCTGGAAATGCAGAGAGGGGTACACCCCAGGCAGTCTCAACTGGGGTGAAGGAGAAATTTTGTTTCTTAAAACAAAAATATACACAAATTATTTTAAGATTAGATGTATATGAGTTGAAAATATTCAGGTCTTTGTAATAATATTCTCTATACTATTTGAAATGCTTCATAATAAAAATATTTTTGAGAAAAATTAAACCAAAATATAATCAGATGTCCAATTTTTTTTAAAGGAAATTTACCATTTTTGAAAAGAAACTTTTCCGCAATTACTAGAGACAGGACCCTTCCTTTCCCATGAATTCTTTATAACAATAACAACTTTTCATCAATGAAAATATTTGTTGATGACCCTAGATGATACTGGGTTTCATGAATAAAGAAGGAACTATTAGCCTGATTTTGGACTTCCCTGGTAGCTCAGCTAGTAAAGAATCCACCTGCAATGAAGGAGACCCTGGTTAGATTCCAGGGTCGGGAAGATCCCCTGGAGAAGGGATAGAATACCTACTCCACTATTCTTGGGCTCTCATGGTGGCTCAGATGGTAAAGAGTCTGCCTGCAAAGCGGGAGACCTGGGTTCAATCCTAGGTTGGGAAGATCCCCTGGAGGAGGGCATGACAACTCACTCCAGTATTCTTGCCTGGAGAATCCCCATGGACAGAGGAGCTCGGCGGGTTACAGTCCATGGGGTCGCAAAGAGTCGAACTGAGCGACTAAGCACACAGCACAGCCTGATTTAGGAGAAACCACAAATGAAACAAAACTGCTTACAGAAGTATGATGCTCAAAGTCACCAAATAAATATCACACCTTTCTTAAAACTTAACACAGGTTAACAGAAGTCTAATTTTTATTTGGCCATGCCTTGTGGCTTGTGAGATCTTAGTTCCCCATCAGTTCTGAACCACCAGGGAAGTTTCACTAAGTTCTTTTAATAGGCTTTTCCCTCTTAACAGACTGATTTCACCATGCACAGCATGGCAAGAGTACAGAGAAAACACCCAGAGCTGTCACAAAAAAATAATGAAAAATGCTCTGGAATTAGACAGTGGTGATGGGTTACACAACTCTGCATCTACTAAAAACTACAAACATGTTTAATTTTATGCCATGTAACTTAGGTCTCAATAAAGCAGTTTGCTTAAAAAGTAATGATGATTCTTCATTTAAAGCGGCATTCTAACAAAGCTCTTTCTTTCTCCATTTTACTATAATCACCACGGTGGTGGCGGTTTAGTCGCTAAGTCGTGTCCAACTCTTGCGACCCCATGGATTGTAGCCCACCAGGCTCCTCTGTCTATGGGATGCTCCAGGGAAGAATACTGGAGTGGGCTGCCATTTCCTTGTCCAGGGGATCTTCCCATCCCAGGGACTGAACCCAGGTCTCCTGCATTGCAGGCAGATTCTTTACCAACTGAGCTATGAGGGAAGCCCAATAATCACCTTAGTTCATTGAAATCAGAAACTCCATTATTTATCTATGGACATTGTACACTGTAACACAGAATCTGTTACTTTACAACCCAAAACTCTAACTTTCTCACAATTACCATTTTAAAAAATCTGTGACAGAAAAGCACCGTTTTAAGCACACTGTGAGCTGATTATTTACATTTTCCTCTAGTGGTAAAAACTGGTGGGAATTCAGGTTTAGCATATTACTTCTGAAAAACGACATGTTTCTGAAAAGAAGGCCCTCTCCCCTGAAAAATACCTTTTTCTCTCTATTCTAACACACATCCTTATCTCTACATAATACTCAACAGCCTCAAATCTAAATCAGAATCTAGTCAACTAAGAGAGGCATCCATATGCCGAGAAGAGTAGAAGGAAGCAGACCTGGGGAAGGAGGACACTCCTTAGAGGCAAAGAGGAACTTCCTATTTTCATGCCTCAGTGGGAACAAACAAGGGTGGACCTGAGGCTCAAAGCTATGCACACACCTGTTCTTCTTCCGTGAAGGGCACAAGAGCCAGTGGCAGCAGGGGCTCCTCCTGTAGGATAGGCAGAAATTCTTTATCCAGAAGGTCTGAAGGGATCTGTTTGACCAAACACATGACCATGAGATTAATGCTCTCCCTGCAATTCTAAAGAAGCCAAAACAAGAAAACATTGTTTGGTTTATCTGCTGCTGATTTCAAAGATATGGATTAAAAGCTTATTCAGTCACAATTAATATTCTGACAGGGTCAAACATTTTTTAAAAGCCCAGTCACTCACCCCGTCCTCCCATTAGACTACCACGCTCAGATTTGATATATAACACTGACCCTGATACTCCAGAGCGCACATTTACCTCAAACCACAGACGGTAAGGAGAATTTTACAAGCAACTGTATCTGTTCTTAGCAACGATCATTAAAATTTGATCCTTAATCCATTAATAAAATTAAAAGCAAAGTACACAAGTAGAAAATGTTATTCCTCACTAGTTACATAACAGAAGTGTACTTTATACTGTGAGTTTTGATCATTTATAAGTAACACAAATGAGGTACTATATTTTAAGATTTTCTCCCCACTAAAATTTTACATTTAACTCAAAAGCAAAGAACAAGAGAAGCATCTGCCCTTCTGGCTCCTAACAGATGCAATAAAGAGAAGAGAAAACTTTCTCAGCTATCACAATGGGATAAAAATAAAGGTTGTGAGGCAATCAGTTAGACAAAGCATTAAGTCCTGACCACTCTCCTGCTTCCATGAAGCTTTCTACTTCTGTGATGAAATCTTAGGTTTTCTCTAAAGCATAAAGTGTGCATCATTTAGAAGAGCCTCTGTGAACTAATGCAGGTTTCAACACAGGAAGAAAAGAGAGAAGAACTATAGCTATTTCATGTATCAACTCGTAACTGTACATACCCAGAAATCGCATTTGCAATTTTGAACTCTTTCCTACGTTCTTACCTTATTGTCTTTAAGGAAAAGTGCTAACATTTCTTCTCGCCCGTAACGATAGTCCGCTAACTTATACTTCGGCAATGCTGGTGAAAGAGGGGGGGATGTAATACTCCCACCGCTGGACAGAGCTCGGAGCCTAAAACAGTAAACAGAATAGAAAAACAAAGTGTCAAATGAGCTGGCAGTAAGGACTTTTTATTTCCACAAAATGTAGTATTTTCATTTTAGTTCTTCAAAAGAACAGAAAGGAAAAGCCATTATCTCAAGGTATCCAAGATTTCAGCTCTAATGCAATCTGTTGTAATAGCTCACTAAGAAAATAGTTCATTGAGTTCATTGACAAATAAGTAGACAACTTCCTTAAGAACTATTGTGCCATATCCCTTAGAAGTTTAGGGAGTGAGGAGGAGACACCTTTTTCCAAACTATAAAAGTAACATATAATTAAAACAAAAGTGAGACATCACCTTACATACACTGGATTAATAAAAATTAATAACTGTAACAATACCAGCTATTGGCAAGGATGTAAAACGACGCAAATTCTCAAGTAGTACTTGTGGAGTTAAAAACTAAAACAGTGACTTCAAAGAATGATTTTCTAATATTTAACAAAATATTTTAAAAAATATTTTTGCTCCCCAAGAGAAAATGCAAAATACAGACACCTGTAAAAAAGATGATACTTTTAAATATGCCCACAACATTTCATAATTCACTTTTAATAAAAGAAATTAATGGTCAGTGTAGAGAATTTGAAAATACAGTGGGGAAAAAAGGTGAAGTACAAGGAGAAAAAAAAAAAGCCATATTTACTGCTAAGGAAAAAAAGAAAGGTAAAAATATACTTCAAGCTGATAAAAGAAATTACCTCGAAGGAAGAAAACTGGGAAAAGGGGAACGAGTTAATTTTATAAGATGTTATTTTAAAAAGCAGTGAATCTCAGCAAAAAATGGCAAGTTTCCCTCTAGGGAAACCATCAGGAGTAGCCCAAAGTTCTATGAAGTAATAGATAACAAGGGTAAAAGGGACCAAGGTACTGCAAGTCAGTAGTTTAGCCCAAAGAAAATTCAACAGAAGCACTGAAATATATCCCCAAATTGCTAAGCTGTATTGACAAAAAAAAAGGGGGGGTGGGGAGTGGTCTACAACTTGTACATTAAAAAGTATGAAGGTCAAGCAGAATAAATACTTGCACATTATTCACGAACAGCAGAAAAAGTAGCAGGTACCTAGTAAATACACAGAATGTGTTTACATGTAGAAAGCAATACAAGGGGAAAAAAAAAAGAGTATGCATTAGTACAGTAAGACTAATAAAGTTTTATTTTTTATTTGTTTCTTTTTACTTATTTTTTAATGTTTTATTATAGACAATTTTGAACATATATAAAAGGATCATCAAGAAACTCTCCTGTACCCACCAACCCAGTCCCCAGGCCATCCCACTCCTTCTACAGCCCCATCTAACCCTCCTTTAATATTATTCTGAAGGAACTCTTTTGCTTTCAAAATTTTTAAAGGAAATTATTTTCAAGTTTGGAGACAATTCTTTTAAGACAAGTTATCATTTCATCCGGAGAAGGCAATGGCACCCCACTCCAGTACTCTTGCCTGGAAAATCCCATGGATGGAGGAGCCTGGAAGGCTGCAGTCCATGGGGTCGCTGAGGGTCAGACATGACTGAGCGCCTTCACTTTCACTTTTCACTTTCATGCATTGGAGAAGGAAATGGCAACCCACTCCAGTGTTCTTGCCTGGAGAACCCCAGGGACAGGGAAGCCTGGTGGGCTGCCGTCTATGGGGTCGCACAAAGTTGGACACAACTGAAGTGACTTAGCAATAGCAATCGTTTCATCTGCAAATATTTCAAAATGTTCTCTCTAAAAGATAAGGATTTTTAAGTCTGAATTTTGCTAACTTTATCCCTGTGACATAGTTTAATACATTTCTCTGTTCTCTGCATTTCATGTAAACAGGTGACTGGATGTAGACTTGGCAAGACTACATCCATGTGGTGGTATGTTACTCCACCAGGAGGCACAGACTGCCTGGTTGGTTTTGCAAGGCTAAGCAGTTCTTCAAGAGCGAAGCTTAGATCCCCAAATTCACTAAGGTTACAGACTGACTTTATTCTATCATTTCTTATTTACTAGGTAAAGGTTCTACAAAGAGAAACTTCCCTCTTACACTATCTGGTATTACCTAATAGAATATATCTCATGTAAGAAAAGAAACAGCTTTCCTTCTTCCATTTATTAGTTTTCATAATAATGACTTGGTTCACTAACAATCCTCCAACAGTAAAATTATTTTCATTAATATATTTCATTTCACTGCAATTATTCTTAACAATACTCAAACTCTCTCATCTTTGCCTAGTGGGAGAGGCTTCAGGTTAGCTCCCAAGTCCTTCTGACCCAAACCTAGTAGTCTTTGAGAGCTTCATTTCTATCTGGTATGTCAAATGTTCCAAAATCAGCTTATTTCTTGCCTCAGATGCGGAATAACCATTTCACCAGGGAGCCTGATTCTCTTTGGTAATAAACAGATTAAGACTACCATCTGGGTGCTCAAAGTGTTCATTGTTATTGGGTTGGTTTTTTGTTTTCTTTCTAATTACTCACGGACTTAGAGGTCATCGAGTCCAATGCCTATCAGTTCATTCAGTCGCTCAGTCGTGTCTGACTCTTCGCGACCCCATGAATCACAGCACGCCAGGCCTCCCTGTCCATCACCAACTCCCGGAGTTTACCCAAACTCACATCCATTGAGTTGGTGATGCCATCCAGCCATCTCATCCTCTGTCGTCCCCTTCTCCTCCTGCCCCCAAACCCTCCCAGCATCAGAATCTTTTCCAATGAGTCAACTCTCCGGATGAGGTGGCCAATGTATTGGGAGCTTCAGCTTTAGCATCATTCCTTCCAAAGAACACCCAGGACTGATCTCCTTTAGGATGGACTGGTTGGATCTCCTTGCAGGCCAAGGGA
This sequence comes from Bubalus bubalis, assembly GCF_019923935.1. Taxonomy (NCBI): domain Eukaryota; kingdom Metazoa; phylum Chordata; class Mammalia; order Artiodactyla; family Bovidae; genus Bubalus; species Bubalus bubalis. The sequence continues at coordinate 112,145,765 of NC_059162.1, read as the reverse complement.
CTCTCAAGAGTCTTCTCCAACACCACAGTTCAAAAGCATCAATTCTTTGGCACACAGCTTTCTTCACAGTCCAACTCTCACATCTATACATGACCACTGGAAAAACCATAGCCTTGACTAGACGGACCTTTGTTGGCAAAGTAATGTCTCTGCTTTTTAATATGCTATCTAGGTTGGTCATAACTTTTCTTCCAAGGAGTAAGCGTCTTTTAATTTCATGGCTGCAGTCACCATCTGCAGTGATTTTGGAGCCCAGAAAAATTAAGTCTGACACTGTTTCCATTGTTTCCCCATCTATTTCCCATGAAGTGATGGGACCAGATTCCATGATCTTTGTTTTCTGAATGTTGAGCTTTAAGCCAACTTTTTCACTCCCCACTTTCACTTTCATCAAGAGGCTTTTGAGTTCCTCTTCACTTTCTGCCATAAGGGTGGTGTCATCTGCATATCTGAGGTTATTGAGATTTCTCCCGGCAATCTTGATTCCAGCTTGTGTTTCTTCCAGTCCAGCGTTTCTCATGATGTACTCTCATATAAGTTAAATAAGCGGGGTGGCAATATACAGCCTTGATGTACTCCTTTTCCTATTTGGAACCAGTCTGTTGTTCCATGTCCAGTTCTAACTGTTGCTTCCTGACCTGCATACAGATTTCTCAAAAGGCAGGTCAGGTGGTTTGGTATTCCCATCTCTTTCAGAATTGTCCACAGTTTATTGTGATCCACACAGTCAAAGGCTTTGGCATAGTCAATAAAGCAGAAATAGATGTTTTTCTGGAACTCTCTTGCTTTTTCCATGATCCAGCAGATGTTGGCAATTTATCTCTCGTTCCTCTGCCTTTTCTAAAACCAGCTTGAACATCAGGAAGTTCACGGTTCATGTATTCCCGAAGCCTCGCTTGGAGAATTTTGAGCATTACTTTACTAGCGTGTGAGATGAGTGCAATTGTGCGGTAGTTTGAGCATTCTTTGGCATTGCCTTTCTTTGGGATTGGAATGAAAACTGACCTTTTCCAGTCCTGTGGCCACTGCCGAGTTTTCCAAATTTGTTGGCATATTGAGTGCAGCACTTTCACAGCATCATCTCTCAGGATTTGGAATAGCTCAACTGGAATTCCATCACCTCCACTAGCTTTGTTCCTAGTGATGCTTTCTAAGGCCCACTTGACTTCACATTCCAGGATGTCTGGCTCTAGGTGAGTGATCACACCATTGTGATTATCTGGGTCGTGAAGATCTTTTTTGTACAGCTCTTCTGGGTATTCTTGCCACCTCTTAATATCTTCTGCTTCTGTTAGGTCCATACCAGTCTGTCCTTTATCGAGCCCATCTTTGCATGCAATGTTCCCTTGGTATCTCTAATTTTCTTGAAGAGATGTCTAGTCTTTCCCTGTAAGACAGGCTAAACAAGTCAGAAAACAACATGCCCACAAAGGAGGACCCAACCACTGCTGAAGGACCTGCCAGCACAGTGGTTCACATCATGAACATTTGGGCTCTTCCCTGAAAAAGTGGAATTAATATCCACTGAGAACTGAAGCTGGGAATGTTGCATATACTCATTTAAGTTTCACAACCACCCCCAATATGACAGATGAGGAAAACAAAGCCAAGGAGTTAAGCCATTTACCCACAATCACAGCCAGCAGAACCAAGAGTCAAAAACAAGGTCTTTATGACTAAAAAGATCAAAATCTTTCCAACAGTGAGGTCTCAAAGTTTTAAAATAGTCATGGTTCAGTCTGCCAAAAATTAATTTTTAAATATACATCTATATAATTACAAATCAGTTTAAAATATCTTATACTGAGTCAATATGTTCCCTAAGAGTGTCTACCACTAGAGGGCACATCTAAGCGCTCTTCCAGTTTCTAATGGAAAAATCATCCCAGTATCTGCAATTATTATGTCTCACGAGGCTTTCCAGCTCACCCGTCGAACACCCCTAATTTCTTCATCTGCTCCTCACAAGGTTTCAAATCCACCCAACAATCCCCAGAGAATGAGATAGTTGGATGGCATCACTGACTCAATGGACATGAGTTTGATAACTCCAGGAAACAGTGAGAACAGGGAAGCCTGGTGGTCTTAAGTCCATGGGGTGGCAAAGAGTCAGACACAACTGAGCGACTGAACAACCCCCAGGGGCTTCCCATGCCTAGGAACTGAACACTTCTTACAAGTACCAGACCTAAAGACTAACATGACCAGGAATGCATACTTAAGAGAGTCCTCCAGCTACTGTGAAGGCAAGCTAAACATAATGCAACTGAGAGAAGACGGTAGCCTGAACCAGGAGAATGGCTGTGCTCCACTTAGTAATCAACAAATCCTGTCCCAAGTCCTCCTCCACCCACAGATATCTGGAAAAGCTGAAACGTATCTAGATAACGTCCTTCCCTAAAAACCCACCAGTGACCTTTACCTCCTCTAGAATCGTGCTCCATATAGCCCTCTCTTCTAGAAACTCATTCTTTCCCTATCAGCATTCCACTCATCTCTCAATATATCTAATAGTGATTTGTTTAAAAGTCCTCTAATGTAGCATCCCTGTCTGGCGATGCAGCACTGGTCATAGTCCTCTTCATTTCAGAGACGTCTTCACTGCCTCACTTCCCAACCACTTCAAAACCCAGCGTAATGTGGCTTCTCCCCACTACTCTACTGCTCTAGAAAAGTTCAACCACCTCAACACTAGGCCCAAGTGAAATCTCCCTCTCCTGATCATCTTCAGCTTCCTGGCCACAGGGAGATCTGTTTAACACAGGAGGCCCAGTGCCACTCCCAGGAGTACTAGCAGTCACTGACAGCAGCTGGGCCTTCCAAAACCACCCCTCCCTGACACCCACAATCCTCACTCGTTAACTGTTGTTCAAACCCAAACTTCAGCTTACAAAAGTAATTCAGAATGTCCATGTAGATGTGTGAAGATGTACAAATCTAAAAGCACTTCTGTGTAAGCTCATGACTCAGTTCCAGGTGTGAACTCTCCCCGACAGAGTAAGGCTTTCTTATTCAACCACTCACAGCCCTCTAGGTCTAACAGACCCCAAACCTACTCCTCAAAACCTCCTTCATCACCGGTATTCCCAAAGGCAGGTAAGGATACCACCATCTACTAAGCGAATGGTTAAGAGTCTGGGAATCATCTCCCATACCCAATTATCACATCCTACCAGGTTTTAAGGGCTTCCCTGTGGCTCAGTGGTAAAGAAACCACCTGCTAATGTAGGAAACATGGGTTCAATTCCTGGGTCAGAAAGATCCCCTGGAGAAGGAAATGGCAACCCACTTCAGTATTCTTGCCTGGGAAATCCCATGGACAGAGGAGCCTGGCTGGCTACAGGCGATGGAGACACAAGAGAGTCAGACACAACTTAGCAACTAAACAATCAGTTTCAAATTCTAAATCTCTCAAACCATCCTCTGGCCAAGTAACCTTCTATTGTTCACACTTATTACCTCAACTGCTGCAACAGCATCCTAAATAATCTAACCAAAGTCCATCCTCCACGCTACTACCAATTATCTCTTTCAAAAGCAAATTTGAATAAAATGCTCCCTGATTAACAATTCATTGGCAGGCAATGATCACATAAAATAAAAAACTTCGTAACATAGAAAGGCTACCTGCAAGCTCTTCTCGCCCACACTTCACAATATAGCCAAGGCAAAATGTCTTGCAATTTCCCTCTGAAACCTATAGTTCCCTTTCCACTTGTCTTCACACAGGCTTTCTGCTGTCTGGAATATTTTTTCAAATTGTTTTCACCTGGGACGCCATGGGAACTGCCTGGAAGTAGAGAGGTTAAGTGGAAAGGAAGAAAGGAAAAGATGAGAAACAGGAGTAGGGTAGGGGGTTGGAACAGAGAAGGCAATGGCACCCCACTCCAGTACTCTTGCCTGGAGAATCACATGGACAGAGGAGCCTGGTAGGGTGCAGTCCATGGGGTCGCGAAGAGTCTGGCATGACTGAGTGACTTCACTTTCACTTTTCACTTTCATGCACTGGAGAAGAAAATGGCAACCCACTCCAGTGTTTTTGCCTGGAGAATCCCAGGGACAGCGGAGCCTGGTGGGCTGCTGTCTATGGGGTTGCGCAGAGTCGGACACGACTGAAGCGACTTAGCAGCAGCAGCAGCAGGGGGTTGGAAAGAGGGCCGTAGGAGGGAAAGGAAAGAGATCTAGATCCTGGGTGTTTGGCTACACACAAGTACCCATGAATGTTCACAAAACTAATTGGCTAGTGGAAGGAAAAGCTAATAAACAGTCATACAAATGGAGAACTAGTGAAAGATTTTGGAGACAATTGGATCCAATTTACATTTTAAGATTACTCTGGCTGCAGTGGGGACAGCAATCAGAAGAAAAGGAGCCAGGAAACATTAGAAGGCCTGTCCTTTAGTTTATATCAGGAGATGACGGTGGCTTACACTAGGCTGGAGGCAATGAAGATAGAAATGAATAGGTTCAAGAGGTATTTTGGAGGTAGAATTGACACAGCATTGTGATGGACTAGACACAGGGATATAGAAGTAAAAGAAAATGACCTGCATAACTCCAAGATGTCTGGCTTGAGCTAACGGGCACACTGTGATGTTAAGATGAAATAAAAGAGGAAATTTAAAAGGGCAAAATTCATGAGCTCAGTTTTGGAAAACTATAAAGGATGAGAAGCCTGCAGGCATCAATGAGCAGCTGAATATCCTGTATAACCATTACACTCCCTTTACAACGTGCATGTGTGCATGCCAAGTTGCTTCAGTCCTGTCAGACTCTGCAACCCTACAGACCATAGCCTGCCAGACTCCTCTGTCCATGGGATTCTCCAGGCAAGAATACTGGAGTGGGTTGCCATTACATCCTCTGGGGAACTTCCCCCTCTTATAACACTGACAGCGAAATTACTTAGTGTCAGCTTCTCCACTAAATAAATAATCCAAAAGTAGTACCATGTCCTTTGGCTTCCCTGGTGGCTCAGATAGTAAAGAATCTGCCTGCAATGCAGGAGACCTGGGTTCGATCCCTGAATTGGGAAGGTCCCCTAGAGAAGGAAATGGCTACCCACTTCAGTATCCTAGCCTGGAGAAATCCACGGACAGAGGAGTCTGACAGGCTACAGTCCATGGGGTCACAAAGAGTCGGACACGACTGAGCAACTCTCATTTTTTCATGTTCCTTATCCTTGCTGCCTCCTTATCTCCTTACCTAACCCAAGATGTAAAACATGAGGCCCTTGATAAAATGTTTTAACAATGTTCTTAACGTTCTCTTTTAAAATACACCCTAGGATAACAAAAAATTCCTTCATATGGCAGTTATCTTTTTACTCTTTTTGAAAACTGGGACTATTAATGCATTCCATCCTCCAGAACGTCTCTCATTTCCCTCACAACTCCACAAAGATCATGAACAGTAATCTAGAAATCTCAGCTTTGAATTCTCTTGCCCCATGCCCCCCACCATAAGACCTGAATCATTCAACATTTACTAAGTGCCCACACTAGCTAAACAATGGACTTACCAAAATTGAGAAATACAGTGCTTTTCTTAATGGAAGTAGCTCTTTTTTGAGTAAACAGATATAAACAGACACAGTACGAGGTCATAACTACTTTAACACAAGTCTGAACAAAGTGCTTTGGGAAAAACAAAAGTACCTCATTCTTTGCAAGGGAAGACCTGGATAAGTTTCCTTAAGGCCATGGAGATGAGATAGAAGAAACCCCAAACCAGTTCCTTGGCTCCTTCTCCATAAAGCCAGCTAACTGTCTGCAATTGTTTCGTTCCCCTATGACTAATTCCTTTATTATCCAATTTATCTGAATAGATTTTGGATGCCCAAAATAAAAAAATTAAAATACCAAAATAAAGCAGGTTATAATGAATTTGTTTTCCTCCTTTAAAATGTCTTGAAGTACACAATCCTTTGCGAAGAAAAAAGAACAGAAGGATACAAACCAAAACATTAACAATGGTTCTTTGGGTGGCAGAATTAAAAGGGTAATTGAGATCTATTTTTCCTTTCACACTATTGCTTCCTCCAAGGTTTTCTGGGGTGAGTGTGAATTATCTTATTACTAGGACTAACAAAAATTCTTTAAAAAGAAGAAACCTACCAGATTTAGAACTAAAAAAGTATTTTTCTTTAAGGTAGTACTTTGTGTTTTGTCGACAGTGAAATAAACAGGCAACAGATGGGAATTAAATTCATACAATCCTTCTTGTGGTCAGTCTGTCCATATATCATCCAAAGCCTTAAAAATTGAACTTCTGATTTAAAAATTCCACTTCCAAGATATTATTCCAAACGAAATCAACAGTAACACAAACAGAACTATTAAAGGATGTGCATACATATTAACAATAGCAAAATATTAAAAACGACTTTACTTTCCAACACTTCACTCATGCATTTAATAAATATTTATTGAGTATCTACTATGTGCCAGGCACTGACGTTACAGCAATGAACAAAGTGTACAAAAATCAAGACCAAAGTACTTGCCCTCAAAGGAGCGCACAGTCTAGTGGGGGCCAAACGATGGCATATAAATAATAAAGAAAATCAGTAAAATATTTGTTATGTTATATTTTTATATAGACTGTGAAGAAAAAATTAAACAGGGAAAGGAGGTAGGGAATGGGGGGGGTTGTTATAGATGGTCAGAAAACCTCTAAATGGTAACATTTGAAGTTAAAATGACTCTTGTTTTATATATAAAATGATTTACTACTCCATTAAGTATATCACACTCTTTTTAAAACTGCCTCCATTAAATCTATCATACTCTTTTTAAAATTGCTTCGGTAATTATGGAATACATTTCTTTATCCTAAATATAAGATAAGCTAAGACCTAATGATTCTACCAGATTCTACCAGCTAAGACCTAAAGATTCTATTCAATCTTTTCTACTAGCTTAAAAAGTCCATGCTTACAGTCATCCATGGTCTGTCCCTACCACAATTTTCTTTGCTCTCTCATCTTCCCTACTGTCAAATCAATCTTCATTTCACACAACTCTTACCAAACATCATGTTTTACATCATGATAAAAATGTTAGTAAAAAGAATACAGTATCACTAAATGTTTCTGTATGTTTCAGAGTTACACACTGATTCAGTGTAATCCTCCGAAACCATGATTCTCAAAGTTATTCTGGACATAGTTCCTTACCTCAAGCTTCACAATGAATGCAATGGTACATGCAGAAAAAACACAGCAACAGTCTCTATTTATACAGCTGTCTAGATCAGAGTTACCTGAGTTACTTAAGTAACTTAATATATGAGATATATTATGTACATATATGGAGTTTCCCTGGTGGCTCAAATGGTAAGGAATCTACCCACAATGCACGAGACTCCGGTTCAATCCCTGCGGGGGGAAGATCCCTGGAGGAGGGGATCCAGTTTTCTTGCCTGGAGAATGCCATGGACAGTGGAAAAGCAGCCAGATAATATGGAAACAAATGAGTGTGGCTGTGTTTCAACAAAATTTTACAGTCCCACGGCCATAGTTTGTCAATCCATTTAGCATCATGTTAAATGTGTAATGACTCTACAGAGAGCATCAGCAGGAGTGGTTCTTTTCCTTTCGTTTTAAATAAACTACTGGTACTGTCTCTCTCTCTTAACTCTTAACCGAGAGAGACTTAGAGAAAAAACAAAAAACAAAAAAAAACTTCCTTAAATTAGCTGATGATTTTAACCATGTTTTCACAAAGAAAAGACATGTGAGTGTGTAAGTGCAAAAAAGCAGCAGTTACAAATGAAGGCAAAAAACCGCACACAAAATGGTTTACACATTGAGCTGTATGATTTAAAGCCACCTGCTAAGACGTGAATAAGGTTTTAGCTACAAGAATATTCATCAAAAAAATTTTTATAATAATGAGAAACTGAGAACAGCCTGTATTTGTTACATCTGGAAGACTAATTAAATAAATGATGGTACATCCATACAGTGCAACCATTTAAGGTAACAGAAAATATTTATTGATAAAAAAGATACTTTTGATGTTTTTTTTTAGACAGGTTACAAAACTGAATGTACAGTATGATCCCATTTTTATGAAAATAAATGTACATTTACACAAATGAGCATACATAAAGCTACCTAGAATGATATACCAACCTATTACAGCGGTTACCATGGACAGTGAAATTAAGGTAATTGTATCTTCTTGTGGATTACTTGTAATTTCTAATTTTTCTAGAAGTATATATTGATTTGATTTGGTAATAGTTATTTTTTTAAATATAAAATAAGAACTAGAACAGGTGATTTAGGTCAACATTTTCAAAATAAACTCTCAAAGCATATAACTTGCATTGGTTCTTAAAACTTCAAATGATTTCTCCTCAGTCTCCAAATGCTAGCTACAAGGACCAAGAAAATTAAGGAATTACATATAAAAAGAAATGTATATAATAATGTAAGTTAATAAGAGTCTTCAAATAGGGAGTACTACAGGAAGTCTGGAACATTTACCAAAGCACCACCACTGAAACACTCAAGGCCATTTACGACACTATTCCGATCATCTACTTTATATATGGCCTCTGGTTCAAGGTCTGAATGGAAAAGCAACTATCATTATTCACGCCACTGACGAGCATCTTCAATCACCAGCTCTGAGGGAAAGGAAGAGGGGGAAAGAGTCACACTACAATGTGATGGATCTCAAAATCCCATGAGAATTCCATAGTCAGGGTCCAAACACATCTGTAAGAGACTCAAAGGTTGATTAATTGATATTACGGCAAATGCTAACCTGATTCTAGACGGGCTATAGCCAGTATAATTCTGGATCACCTATGTAGCCCATCAATAAAATAAAACTCAAACAATAATTCAATAAAAACTATTTTTTCCAAATAAGTATGAATAGCACTCACAAAACACTGTAGCAGAAAACATATAAATATTAAAATGTTATAATTATATAAAATTATACTCGCACCTACATAAGGGTTCAAACACAAAGTAAATAATTTGCTAGGACTATGAAGAGTTTTAAATTCATTATCATTACACAACCAGAACAGGAAGACTTTTTAATAAAGGACAAATGCAGTCACTAACCAAATATAAATTATTCCTGACTGGCTATATTGTTTTCAACTAGGCACATAAAGCAAAGTCTCTAAAACATGCACATTTTATAAGCCCCCAACACCTGCACAAATACCTTACTACTGAACTAGTCATGCAACTCTGAACAGGATGAGGTTTTGAAAACTCACCATTCAGGCCCAAAGTTCAGTGTCTGCGTTTCCGCTGCCATTCTTTTCCGTATGTTTACAACAGATTTTTATATGCAGAGAAACCTGTTCAAGAGAAAACATCTCCATACAGTTGGTCAAGACTGAATCAGAATTCCAGGCCAGAAAGTACAGCTAGGGAGCGTGTTTTGCTTATGCTCCTCTCAACCAGTAACCAGAATGAGGTTTTTTTAATGCATATTTATAATACAGCAGGCAAAGTAAAATGAATAAACCAACCCTTAATTCTAATCCACCATCTTTTTATGTTTACACAGGAAAAGGAGGCAGGGTATAAGAGATGCTGGTGAGACAGGTGGTAGCAGACCATGCAGGGCCCTAGAGACCAAATGAAGGATTTCCTTTTTCAGCTTTAGGCAGTGGGGAAGGAATGAGGGGTAACGGATTTACATTTTATTAATAATTTGTATTACTCGCTTGGAATGGCTCACCCATCACCATGAAGTACATCAAAGATTCTTAAAGACCCCTCCTTATCTATCTCACAGCTTTTGCCACAACTCTCCCCACTGTTTCCCTTAGCACTTTACACTCTGGTGATTCTTTAAAAAATTATCTTGGACCATTAAGTGAAAATAACCCACTAACCAATTTCACGAGTCATCTTTCAAGAGCAATTTTAAGATATCAGAACTTAAGGTGAAATGTCAGACAGGGAAGGACAAATACTGTATATTACTTATATGTGGAATCTTTAACAAGCCAAACTCACAGTACAGTGGTGGTTACCAGGGACTGAAGGGTGGGAGACATGGTAAGAAACTGGTCAAAGGTAAAAACTACAGCTTTAAGATTAACAAGTTCTGGGGATCCAGGGTACAGCATGGTGATTACAGCTAATAATACTGTAGTATACATATGGAAGTTGCTAAGAGTAGACCCTAAATATTCTCACATACACAAAATATAAGAAAAGGTAATTATGTGATAGGAAGGAGATGTATGCTATAGTGATAATCATTTTGCAATATACAATGAAAAATTAATCAAATCAACACATGAACACCTTAAACCAAGACAATGTTATGTCAATCACATCTCAATAAAGCTGAAAAAAAGAATATGAGTTTAGAAAACAGAAAATACTATAAATATTGTAAACATATGATAAATATCTGCAAGATTTATCACATCACCCTGATTGTTCTTTAAAAGATCTAAAACCAATAAACTACATACTGATCTAAAACACAGAAAGGGCAAAGTAAAAACGTGCTAACGTCCATAATCAACTATTTATCTGCCCTCTTCCTGGAAGGTATTTCTGATGGGTGGATGGCATCATGGACTCAATGGACATGAATTTGAGCAAACTCCAGGAGACAGCAAAGGACAGGGAAGCCTGGCGTACTGCAGTCCATGAGATCACAGAGAGTCGGACAAGACTTAGCAAATGAACAACAACAAATGTCAACCACGTGGGTTCCAGGGAGAGTTCCTTATTCTTACTTGACCCTGATAACCTCTCCCTGGTCAGATAAGCATGCACATTAGGCTCAAATGAGATCAACTTAGTGCTCTCACCACCTCACAAGCAATTGATGATTCTAAAACAACATAAGGCATATGGCTTTTACTTTAGACTCGCTGAAACTGGAACGCACCTTAACGAGTGCCGTGCTGCAACTGCTACTGGCCCACAAGGCAAGCTGTACCACAGCTGTCACTGTGCACAAGGATGGAACCTGGTCAGAGCTGCTCATTATTGTCCTCTTCTCGGTTGTGTTGTTCCTAGTAGCTGATTTTAAGGGCTGTTTACAATGCCTTCAAAAAGATCATGCTATAATTCTAAATTGAAACATGTTGTGTATCAAAAAAGAAAGCAAATAAAGCCATGGGACAGTACTGAAGTAACTCTCCATCACTGGAGGAATGACTGCAACTGTTTTACAGAACTTGAACAAGGGAAAAAAAACACATAAAAAAGATAAGCTTGTGGCTCGTTAGTTAGACCTGACACTGCATAGCCCACAAGGCCGCACGCAGCAGCCCTGAAGTGTTCATATTTAAGGGAAAGATTAAATGGCTTAGGACGCTTTTAAGAACTACACAAGCGCCAAATCGCTGCATTTCAAGATGATGAAAGAATAATGGAGCACTCTCTTAAGAAATGTTTCATCACCAATACCCTTAATGACCTGACACTACAAAGGTGGGGAGAGTGAGGAGGAAGGAGACTTCTACAATTCTAAGTTCTGCATAATTTATAAAAGTCATATAATGTGCAGAAGCTGAAGAATATCTAATTAGAAGCTGAAGAATACCTCACAATTGATTTTACTTCTATTTTCCTTTTAACGTATGTACAAAGTATATACTGCCTGATGAAAATCTGTTAGACTTATTTGCTAAGTAAGTTGAAAAGAATTTTTTTAAAACTGTAAAATAAAAATTCTAAGTAATTAAAGAAGTATGCCATCAGTTTACTCTGCAGTATGATTTCCTTCTTAGTAATACATAAATGAAGAATCTCACAAGTGATGAATACTAGACTCAATTAAATTATGGTATATCCCTACTGAAATCACTTGTCAAGGGAGTGATAATGACCAGACATCCGGTAAGGTACCACTGTGAATTAAGACAAGTGTCCTCCTTACAAAAGGCAGAGCAACCAGACAACAAATTGCCAACAACCAGTGGATCACACAGAAAGCAAGAGAATTCCAGAAAAACATCTACTTCTGCTTCACTGACTACACAAAAGCCTTTGACTGTGTGGATCACAACAAACTGTGGAAAATTCTTAAACAGACAGAAATACCAGACCACTTTACCTGCCTCCTGAGAAACCTGTATGAAGGGCATGAAGCAACAGTTAGAACTGGACATGAAGCAACAGTCAGAACTGGACATGGAACAACAGACTGGTTCCAAATTGAGAAAGCAGTACAGCAGGATGGCGTATTGTATATTGCCACCCTGCTTATTTAATTCATATGCAGAGAACATCATGCAGAATGCCGGACTGGATGAATCACAAGCTGGAATCACAACTACTGGGAGAAATATCAACAACCTCAGATGTTACCACTCTAATGGCAGAAAGCAAAGAGAAACAGAAGATCCCCTTGATGAAGCTGAAAGAGGAGAGTGAGAAAAAACTGGCTTAAAATCCAACATTCAAGAAACTAAGATCACAGCATCCGATCATATCACTTCATAGCAAACAGAAGCAGTGAAAGATTTTATTTTCCTGGGCTTCAAAATCACTGCAGACAATGACTGCAGCCATGAAATTAAGACAATTTGCTCCTTGCAAGGAAAGCTATGACAAACCTAGACAGCATATTAAAAAGCAGAGATATTACTTTGCCAAAAAAAGTCCATCGAGTCAAAGTTATGGTTTTACCAGGAGTCATGTATGGAAGTGAGAGTTGAACCATAAAGAAGCATGAGCATCGAAGAATTGATGCTTTCAAACTGGGGTGCTGGAGAGGACTCCTGAGAGTCCCTTGGACTGCAAGGAGATCAAACCAGTCATTCCTAAAGGAAATCAATCCTGAATACTCTTTGGAAGGACTGATGATGAAGCCGAAACTCCAATACTCTGGCCACCTGATGCAAAGAACTGACTCATTCGAAAAGACCGTGATGTTGGGAAAGATCGAAGGTGGTAGGAGAAGAGAACACAATCCTGAATACTCTTTGGAAGGACTGATGCTGAAGCCGAAACTCGAATACTCTGGCCACCTGATGCGAAGAACTGACTCATTCAAAAAGACCATGATGTTGGGAAAGATTGAAGGTGGCAGAAGAGAACACAGAGGAAGAGATGGTTGGATGGCATCACCGACTCAATGGACATGAGTTTGAGTAAGCTCCAGGAGATGGTGAAGGACAGGGAAGCCTGGTGTGCTACAGTCGCAGAATCGGACACAACTGAACAAGTGGTGGGTGGTTTAGTTGCTAAATCATGTCCGAGTCTTTGTGACCCCATGAATGGCAGCCCACCAGGCTCCTATCCACAGGATTTCCCAGGCAAGAATTCTGGAGTGGGTTGCCATTTTCTTCTCCAGGGGATCCTGGACCTACTTGGCTAACAAATTGACCTGTAGAGACTACAACCGTAAGATTTTGTTGTAGTATGAAACATCCTGAAGGAGTGTTTTTTATCACCATTTTAAGCCCCATCTAGTCAACTGTTTTATATTCAAACCCCTATGGGACTTTGACCATTGGAAAACAGCTCTGAATTAATAAAGCAAGTCAAGACTTGAACCAGACTCAATTTACAAAGCAAGTGAATCTTTATTAAAAACTGAATTATTTGTGATATTTGTGAAAATACTAAAATCATTCTTAAGAGATTTAATATGCTTTTACCCTTTAAGTTACTACCACAAAGCTACACAGGTCCTGGAAATACAAACTCCAGGACTGTCATTACCACATAGAGGCTGTGCTGTACAGGCAATGGTCTTGAGTTACAGAAGCCCTGGATTCACGAAACACCTGAAGAACATCAACCAAGGAAATCCTTCTCCTGTCCTCAGTCATTCATTCCACCCACAAACTTTCAGGAAGAGTCAAAATACCATACAGCAGAAACGCTGAAAGCTCAGAAGTTTCTTTAATGCCTTGAGATGGGAGCCTCACCACCTTTATAATGTAGGTTTCCATAAGATTATGCCCTATGGTAGTTTTCTGGAGAACTCTTATGAACCTAAGACAGTAATCCAAACAATTTAATTATCAACTAAAGAGACCTACATTACTCAGAATGGTGTTCTGCTCATTCTCCTTTATGAATTAAAGCAGGAAATCTAAAAGTTATGACTGTTGAAGAAATCTAATTTAAGGTACTATAGCTTCTAATTCTGAATTCCCCACCCCAGACTGCTCCTTCCAAATCAAATTAAATGAGCCCAGTTCTAATAGATTTATTTCTATGTACTGGATTGTCTGACACAACGTCTCTGAATTATAAATTATTTGGAATGGAAAGTGGGACTTATTTCTCAATTGCCATTTCTAAGCATGCAGTGAAGTATCAAAACAAGTATAAGCTTTGCCGCCATTTAAATCCCACTAAGCTACATGTTGTCAACTCAAACCCCCAGGAGACTTGTGATCTTTAGAAAACAGCTGATTTTTATAGCAAATTGGGACCTGAACCAGACTCTGTAGGCTGTGCCCCCACCATGCTCTTCTGCCTCTTTAGATAGTCTTATTCTTGAAACTATTTCCTTCCTTGTCCTCCATGACCAGCCCTTTACAGATACATTTCCCCCATCTTTACTCCTTTCCAATTTAGTCACCGTTCCCCAAGTTTATCTCCTAACTTCCCTCAGTGTACCCACTGATCCTTTAACTATAAATTCTGTTTAGATATTGTCTTGAATCTTATTTACAACGGTCCTCTCCACTAGTACTTCAGGTAGAACTCTGCCAACTAAATTATGGGGAATTTAAAATAGGGGCTCAGACAGTAAAGAATCTGCCTGCAATGGGGGAGGCCCGGGTTCGACCCCTGGGTCAGGAAGATCCCTGGAGAAGGAAATGGCTACCCACGTGAGTATTCTCGCCCGAAGCATTCCAAGGACAGAGGAGCCTGGTGGGCTACAGTCCATGGAGTCACGAAGAGTTGGACACAACTAACATTTTCATTTTCACCTTGATATAGCAGATACAAGAAGTGAGGGTGTTATTACAGCAAGAGCAATGAAGATTCTCCCACAAATTCCACCCTTGCTGTGAATTACAAATTTTTTTTCTCCCATGACCTCTGTGGCATTTCCAGCAGCCCGCTCCTCTTGGATTAATCAACAACTGATCAAGGTATCACTGTTTTGGGGCTTTCCAGGTGGCACAAGTGGTAAAGAACCCTCCTGCCAATGCAGGAGACCAAGACACAGGTTTGATCCCTGGGTGAGGAAGACCCCCTGGACGAGGGCATAACAACCCACAGCAATATTCTTGCCTGGAGAATATCATGGACAGAGGAGCCTGGCAGACTACAGTCCATGGGGTCGCAAAGAGCTGGATACAACTCGGTGACTAACACACCACTGTTTTCAGTTTACTAGTCAGTCAGGCTCAAAAGCCTAGAATCATCTGAAACTCCCTCCTCTTCTCTGTCCCTCATATGTAATAATTTTGCCTGAAATTTGGTCAATTTCCCTTCAAGGTTCCACCTGCATTCTTTCATTATAGCCGAACTTTTGTTAATCCATGTCTGGATTACTACAATAAAATGTCTAATCTGCTCTCCTGACTTGGCCTCTGATTACATCCAACAAGATCAATCTTTTTAAACCCTCTGGGTATGGTCAAAACTCCTCGTATTTTCAGGTTTCCATCAATCTGACAATCTATACCTTCTCAACTCAACCTTTCACTGTTTCACCTCCAAACTCAAAGCCAAATGATAACTTTCAACTCTCTATTGCATTCTCCTTCTTCTGTGGTTCATGCTCATGCCACCCCCTTACCCTAGAAGGCCCACCCTCACATCCTCCTTCCTTTACAGTGGCTTATACAAAACCAAGGATACATTCAAATAAACACTCCATAAAATATTCCCCAAAGGAGAAGGAAAATCTGAACAAAGGATGCAAAAATGGAATAGAATCTATAGCATGTGATACTGGGGGTGGGGTGCTTTTTGAAACTGTATAGAAAACCTTGAAAGGAAAGAAAAAATGGAAAAGAAATTTGCGAGGAAGGACACGCCATTTTAGACAAAACGAATGTGAGGAGCCATCCTAAATAATATACATCTACATCTTGAACTCCAGTGTGGAGTCATAATGAGACAGAGATTGGGAAGCAAATCTACAGACTTGTACCCAAATATTGCATAAAACTATCCCAAAGAAGAGGTCGAGAAGGGAAAGGACAAAGTCTCCCCACACACCATGCAGGAGGATACAGGAAGGAGAAAAGACCAGCAGTGAGGCATTCTTAGCCCTGACCTTTCACCTGAAGGCAAGTTCACGGACTCTAGCTTCTTCCACATTCACTTTATCTAAAGCAGAAAGGAAAAACAACGAGGTTCTTTGGGGAGATTATCTAATTATCCATCCATTAGCTCAGTAAGGCTAAAAATTAAAGTGCAGTTTGAAAAAGCATGGCTGTATCACAAAGTTTTCGTATTTTATGTCTCAAGAGCAATGGAAGGCTATGAAAAGAAAAGATTTGGGCCAGAAAGTGCCCACGATGAAATTCACACTTTAGAAAGATCATTCAGGATGCCAGGAAGAAATAAACCAGCAAGAGTTAAGAGGAAGGAGAGGTATCAGTAATCCAACAGATAGCATGGATCTACATACCAGGAGAGCAGAGAGAGAAGTGACAATAATAACTATACTCACTGATATGAAAAAAATGTCAACAATATATTAAGTGCTCAAGACAGGTTACAGGATACAGAGGATATAACTACAATCAACACATCTTAAAATTCATTCTTAGTGGATATTTACATATGCCCCCAGGTGTAATATTTACTTCTGAATGGTGAAATTATGAGTAATTCTTTTCCTAGTAAGTTACTAATTTGTGTTTAAAATAAAGATAACACTGGCCCAAAATATATATATATTAATGGAAGAATTCATTAGTTTCAAATATTGAAGTCAAAAAAGAGAAAGACTGGAAAGTCTTCACTGGCTTCCATAATGAAGTCACTGCTGACTTGAAGAGTGCAATTAAAGAAGCATGGTGAGGAAAGAGTGAGATTTCAGAGGTTGGGAGGTGAGAAAGGGAAGACTACAAATGCAGTCGACTTTTTCTAGAATCTTAGCTGCGAAAAAGCGAAGAGAAACGAAGCAGAGGAGAAAGAAAATTTCCACTTCCACTTTAGAGGAAAATATCCTAAAGGAAAAGTACTAGTACAATCAAAAAGTGAAGAAACAATTTAGCAAAAATATGATGGAAGTGCAGCTGTGAGAAGACAGGCTGGACAGGGCTTCAAAGAACAAATGGGGGGAAAAAAACGCTATGCCTATCCACTTGTGACAAGAGCAAAGTGTGTTCAAATGACTGAAGACATCTGCAAGCTTTTTGTGGGGGAACAGCAAGTTGTGGGAAATTCACATTCGACGGCCTCAATTTTCTCAGGTAAGCAGGCAAATGACAGCAGGTGACAGGGTAAGGATTGAGAAGAATGCAGAGATGGTAGCTGCTGGGATCTACAACAGTATTGTTTTTAAAATAAAATTTAGGGATAATTACTAATTTATCCCTGGAGAAGGAAACAACAGCCTACTCCAGTATTACTGCCTGGAGAATTTCATGGACAGAAGAGTTTGGCAGGCTATACAGTTCACGGGGTCACACAGAATCGGACACAACTGAAGCAACTTAGAACACAGTTAGTACACATGAGTTTATACAAATATTACAAAGATACTACAGAAAATTCCATCAGCTTCCCCTAACATAAACAACTTACATTACCACAGTATACCTGTCACGACTGAGACACCAACATTGGTACAACACTAGTAACTATAACCAGTTTTTCCAACAATGTCCTTGTTCTGTTCCAGCATCTAATCCAGGACACCACACTGCAGTTACCTACAGGAGTTCTGAAGGCCCAGTCAAGATGGAGATGGCACCTACCTGCATGGTCGTGGGCTTCTTTCTCCAACTTAGCCTGAGAGACAGCTGACGACATGACTGAACCTGGGTTAGGATTTTGTCTCCACAATAAATGGAAGAGTAAGGCAAAGGGAGGGTACTGGCAAAAGTGTGACTGAGGCACAGTGAGGAAGAAAGTAAAAACAAGAGTTTACAAATCTGAGATGCTGGTAATGTAAAAAAGCAGGTATAGTACAAATAAAAAAGAAAGCACTAGAAGAATAAGAGGCAGGAGGTAAGTCATGGAATCAGGAGCCTGGGAAGACTGGATGGATCATCCCATGGACTCTGAAGTAACCTCAGGATAATGGCAGAGAGAAGAAAGAAGAAAACAAAGGATGATGCCTCAGGGTCCACATCTGATGATAATAAGGGGAAGAGACAGTTGTACTGTCAGACAGCATGAGCGTCAGAGGAAAAGAGATTTTGCACAAAGGAGGAGGAACAATCACTAAAGTGATTCTAATCTACCACCTAAACCAGAAAATGTCTGTGTAAGGTATTAATAACTACGGACAACAGAAGCACTTTGGGCTTAATGGTCCTCTGACTAAAGAAACAGAACTGGCCTGTGAACGGAAGAGGATGAAGAGCCTGATGCTGCCTGCTGATGCACCTACCACTGGGCAGGAAAACTGCAGTGAGAGAACCTCAGGGGGATAAAGGGAAGGTAAAATGTCAAATTATCAGGGCAAGATGGGTCTCAGTAACCCTAATAACACTGAAAAACATCCTGTGAGCAGTTTAACACACGGAGAAGTAATAAGCCCTCCCTCCCTCCCTCCGGCCCCTCCTCTCCTTTCGCTACTCCAATTCTAGGGATAAGGACCTCAGAGAAAGGGCTACCCTTGAATTTTAAACAGAGCTGACTTAAAAACAGCCGAGAGGATATTTCTACATAACCGCTATTTCAGACCTTGCCCATTATTCAAAATTTCTTATAAGTGAATTCAAGTAATATATTCCTTCTGCACTTAATACCAGAAAGTTGACAGTCTTTGATATACTGCATCCTATGCCTGACAATGCATTTAATCTAGCCTTTTTCTCAACTTCTTGAAGACACTAAATCAGCCCTTGCTAGCACTGATTGCTAGTATGTAATTATTTTTCTTTTTTTCTATATATTTTTCTAGCTTTCCTGAACTTCCTCAACTCCTCTTTGGGATTCATCTATCACTCTGTGTGCGTGCAAATATATGCTCAATGGTGAAAAGAGAAGAAATCAACATAGCTCTTTTATATTGTTAGGTCTGCAACAAAGAAAAGAGAGACCCTGGCCTCTCAGCTCTTAACTTTACCATTTTCTCACAACCTGGCACAGTGCTGAGGAGCCAGATGACTTCTGGGCACTCACGATCACTATCAACATGAGGAAGCTACAGTTCTACATACGAAGTTCTGTCTGGACAAAGACAAATCAGAAGCCAAAGCAGAATCAAAACCTGGCACAATGGCTCATGTTCTTCTCTGAAAGTGTTCCCCAATACTGCTTCCCAGGAGAAGTCTTGATATATTGATCAGCTACCACTGCCAACAAAGGTTCGTCTAGTCAAGGCTATGGTTTTTCCTGTGATCATGTATGGATGTGAGAGTTGGACTGTGAAGAAGGCTGAGCGCCGAAGAATTGATGCTTCTGAACTGTGGTGTTGGAGAAGACTCTTGAGAGTCCCTTGGACTGCAAGGAGATCCAACCAGTCCATTCTGAAGGAGATCAGCCCTGGGATTTCTTTGGAAGGAATGATGCTAAAGCTGAAACTCCAGTACTTTGGCCACCTCATGTGAAGAGTTGACTCATTGGAAAAGACTCTGATGCTGGGAGGGATTGGGGGCAGGAGGAGAAGGGGACGACAGAGGATGAGATGGCTGGATGGCATCACTGACTCGATGGACGTGAGTCTCAGTCAACTCCGGAAGTTGGTGATGGACAGGGAGGCCTGGCGTGCTGCGATTCATGGGGTCGCAAAGAGTCGGACACGACTGAGCGACTGATCTGATCTGTTCTGGTCTGATGCTACTAACATATCAAAACACACGCTCCTTTGAAAACCCCCTGAATCTGTCTTTAAAAAATTATCTGATACTGCATATCTCCCATATCAATGTAAAAACTGCCCAGAAAAAACCTATGGCAAACCTGGGATGAAGTCCAGCCAGTACTGTGCAGAGTCTGTCAAAAGACTAACACAGAATAAACACCAAGAACCTGAATCCGCCTCCATCTTCCCCACCTTCACTTTCCCAAAAGCAGAAAAAAGAACTACTCCCCTAGCACACTTTAGGTGTACCAAATAATTAGTTGTGTGCCCATTCCAGCAACCAGCTATTCATATCTTAGCCAGACCTGGACTAACACAAGATTAATAACTCCACTTCTGCAAATTAGTTCAACCACTTCAAAAGAGAGTTTAGCAGTTATCACATTTAAATAATACATCTATCTGGCGACCCCACAATCCACTGATAGGCATACACTCAAGGAAAATTTCTACCCAGAGATGAGTATCAGATATGCAGAGTAGCTTTATTCATACCTGACATGTGGCTATCATGTTTACCAACACAAATGTCCATCAGCAAGTAAACGAATAAGCAAATATATGGGAGCTTCAGGGTTGGTGAAGATGTGGAAAGGATGGTGCAAAGCACTGTGATCCACCCTTTCCCACACACCTTGCCCTATGCATCCCTGCCACCTGGCTGTTGCTGACTTAGGTAACATCACTAATAATGAGACAAACTGGCACCACGTGCCTCCTGATGAGATACACTAACAAGGACACAGTATCACTAACGTTATATTGCTGACAAAAATGCATAAACTAAAATTAATTTTAAAAAAAATCAGGTAAGTCCAAATTGACAACACAAAATCAATCTACCATAGTCACCAAAAATACCAATGTCATGAAAAACAAAGGCTGAAGAACCATCCCAGATTAAGGGAGATTAAAGAGACATTAAAAACTAAGTGTATAATTCAATCCTGAACCAGCAAAAAAAAAAAAAGCTATAAGATACATTGAAGAGATAATTAGAACAATTTGAATAGGAGATATGGATTAGACAACAGTATTATACCAATGTTACTTTTCTAAGATTTTGAATTTTTTACTGTGATTATGTAGAGGAATGTTCTTATTCTTAGAAAATAACACTGAAATGTCTGGAGGAAAAGAAGCATGAGGTCTGTAACAGACTCTCAAATGGAAGAGAAAACAACTACAAAAAATTAAAATTATATATACATATATATATTGGAGAAGGTGATGGCACCCCACTCCAGTACTCTTGCCTGGAAAATCCCATGGATGGAGGAGCCTGGTAGGCTGCAGTCCATGGGGTCGCGAAGAGTCAGACACGACTGAGCGACTTCACTTTCACTTTTCACTTTCATGCATTGGAAAGGGAAATGGCAACCCACTCCAGTGTTCTTGCCTGGAGAATCCCAGGGATGGCGGAGCCTGGTGGGCTGCCGTCTATGGGGTCACAGAGAGTCGGACACAACTGAAGCGACTTAGCAGCAGCAGCATATATATATATATATACATATATATATATATATATATACATATATATATATATATATATATATCTGCATATATATGGACTGCATATAGAGTCCCCTGGACTGCAAGGAGATCCAACCAGTCCATTCTAAAGGAGATCAGTCCTGGGTGTTCTTTGGAAGGAATGATGCTAAAGCTGAAACTCCAATGCTTTGGCCACCTCATTCCAAGAGCTGACTCATTGGAAAAGACTCTGATGCTGGAAGGGATTGGGGACAGGAGGAAAAGGGGACGACAGAGGATGAGATGGCTGGATGGCATCACCGACTCAATGGATGTGAATTTGAGTGACGTCTGGGAGTTGGTGATGGACAGGGAGGCCTGGCGTGCTGCAATTCATGGGATCACAAAGAGTCGGACATGACTGAGCGACTGAACTCAACTGATATCTGCATATATGGAGAACGAAAAAAGAAAATTAGAGGTAAAGCAAATATGCTGTTCAGTCCCTAAGTCATGTATGACTCCTTGTGACCCCATGGAGTGCAGCATGCCAAGCTTTCCTGTCCTTCACCATCTCTTGAAGCTTGCTCAAACTCATGTCCATCAAGTTGGTGATGCCATCCAACCATCTCTTCCCGTCATCCTCTTCTCCTCCTGCTTTGAATCTTTCCCAGCATCAAGGTCTTTGCCAATGAATCAGCTCTTCGCATCAGGTGGCCAAAGTATTGGAGCTTCAACTTCAGCATCAGTCCTTTTAATGAATATTCAGAGTTGATTTCCTTCAGGATTGACTGGTTTGATCTCCTTGCTGTCCAAGGGACTCTCAAGAGTCTTCTCCAGCACCACAGTTCAAAAGCATCAATTTTTTGGTGCTCAGACTTTACAGGCCAACTCTCACATCCGTACATATGGAATAACTATAGCTTGACTAGATGGAATTTTGTTGGCAAAGTAATGTGCTTTTTAATACGTTATCTAGGTTTGTCACAGCTTTTCTTCCAAGGAGCAAGCATTTTTTAATTTCATGGCTGTAGTAAAGGTCTGCAGTGATTCTGGAGCCCAAGAAAATAAAGTCTGTCACTGTTTCTATTGTTTCCCCCGCTATTTGCCATGAAGTGATGAGACCGGATGTCATGATCTTCGTTTTTTTGAATGTTGAGTTTTAAGCCAGCTTTTTCACTCTCCTCTTTCACCTTCATCAGTAGGCTCTTTCTTCAGTTCCTGTTCGCTTTCTACCATTAGAGTGGTATCATCTGCACATCTGAGGTTGCTGATCCAGCTTGTGATTCATCCAGTCCAGCATTTCTCATGATATACTCTGCATATAAGTTAAATAAGCAGAGTGACAATACACAGCCTTGACATACTCCTTTCCCAGTTTTGTTACATGCCTGGTTCTAACTGTTGCTTCTTGACCTGCATACAGGTTTCTCAGAAGGCAGGTAAGGTAGTTTGGTATTCCCATCTCTACAAGAATTTTACAGTTTTATTATCAGGAAATGTTAAAAATGGTGACCAAATTGGGTGAAGGGCATATGGAAAGTTTAAGTAATTTTTTGCAACTTTTCTGTACTGCTGTTTGAAATTATTTCAAATAAAGTTTTTTTTTTAATTGTATATATTTACACAACAAAATACTGACCAAGAATAAGAAATTAATTGATACCTGCAACATATTGCATGAGTATCAGTCACTTTGCCCAGCAAAAGGAGCCAGCCGCCAAAGAATATACACTGTCACATTCCTTTTATGATGTTCAACAGGTAAAATAATCAATTCTGACAGACGTCTGAACTCTGTTCACCATGGAAGCAGGGACTACTTATTGGGAAGGAGAAGAGGAAATCTTTTGGGGTGCTAGAAATGCTCACTATCTTGATTTAGCTGGTGACTACAGAACTCATACATTGTGTAAAAAATTTTCCAACTATACACTTCAGATTTGTGCACATGTTTATTATATTTTATACCTCAATTTTAAAAAGGTTACAATAAACCATAAACGGTTTAGCTAAGGGAGGAAAATAGTACAAGTAAAATATTTTAATGGACATAAAGCAAAACTATTTTAAAGGCAAATTTTCTGATAATACTAAATTCACTCCCTACTTAAATTTCTGTAATTAAAAAGATCTTATACCACTATCTTGATAACATAATCTATAAATATATCAACTTTTAAGACTATAAACAAGTCCACATTCAAATGAAGTAAGACTCAGGCACTAGGCTAAAACAATTCATTGTTTCAAACTTTAGAAAAAAGCTAAGTAAAAATATGAAAAGGTTCAAACATGAGAGAGGAACCACACTTACCACATCACTTATAATTTTAAAAGACTGAAAATCTCAATAAAAGCAGCACACTCCCTCAACATAATACAGGTACAGTAATGTTTGCACACAGAGTCTAACTATACACACAGTCATCCCTCAGCACAGAGGGGGACTGGTCCCAAGACCCTATCTGATATCAAAACTCAGGGATGCACAAATCCTTTACACTCTGCCCTCCACATCCAAGAACATGGAACCCATGGATACACAGGGCCAACTGTCTTAAAAAAAGAGAATAAATAAAGACATGCTCACGAGGTGGGATTAATAATTGTTTTTCTGTTTTCATGATTTGCAGCAATATTCTTCAATTACTTTTACAGCAAAGTACATTTTAACTCCCACAAAAAGTGTTTGCCTTGCCTGTTTGAAACACTTTTACAATCCCAACATTAATGTCAAAGAAAGTTTATTTCTTTTCAACATTAACTCCTTTAAAAAAACAACTTTAAGGTACAAAAATAAAAGGAAAAATTCACCTATTAGAGCAAAAAGCACATTTTCCTTCTGCACCCACCTGTATGACAATACCAACTCTCTTCATTTTTAAACATGCAAATTTTTAAAATAATTCTTAAAAATATGATCTGTTAACACATCTACTAATGACAAAAATTCATGAAGCAAAATTAGGCTTCACTACTAAACATTTATCCTAAAGAACAAAGGACTCCTTCCCCAACTCCCCAGGAAATCATCATTAAGTCAAAACTGTCTACATCTCTCTGTATCACACATTATTGTATGAAATTTCACAAAAATACTATTTATTTCTATGTTAATTATACTTTTTTATGACATGTCTTCAAAAATAGTATAGATGCTGTTGGCGTCTCTCATCCTAAAAAGAACTTAAATTTCAATTTACAGCACAAAATGAACACTGCAATTCAGCAAGATCTGAATCACTACCCACTGCCATGAAACTAAGGTCAGCTTTATTCCTAACAGCTCCAAAGCAAGATAAATGGATAAACAAATACTGTAATAAACATACCTTGGAAAAGTCTCAACAGTTAAAAAAAAAAAAGCCTAATTACTGACACATGCAACAACATGGACGTATCACAAACATTACACTAAGCAAAAGAAGTCAGAACCAAAAAGAACACATGTGCGATAATTCCATTTACATAAAACTGGCAGAAGAGGCAAAATTATCTATAGTCACAGAAAATAAATCAGTGGTGGGAGAAGGGAAAGGACTGCAAAAAAGCAGGAGGAAAGTTCTGGGGGTGATGAAAATGTTACATATCTTGATTGTCGTTATGGTTACAGAAATAAATACACTTCTCAAAACTTATCAAGATGTATACTCAGCATGAGTATACTTAAAATGAAGGCATTTTATTGAATATAAATTAAACCTCAAAAAGTTAATTTTGAAAAACACTAAGCTTACTAAAAGTAGACTGCCTCCTCAGAAAGCAGGGCATTACAAGACTAACATTTTATATTTCCTTTATGTTAAACTGCCTTTCTTTACACCTATTAAAAAAGATGTTAAATTAAGTTTTGGATAATATTTAAAACTGAGAAACACTGTTGAGAACTGTGCCTTCTTATACAGTTCCCATTAACCACATGTAGCTAAATCAATTAAAATTTAAAATCTAGTTCCTCCAAGAGGGAGAGTAATTTTACAGTAGTCAAACCTGACAAAGTACAAGTCAACCAAGTATCAAAGTCAGTATTAACAGTAATAAATCATGTTGACAGTATATGCTCTTGATATGATGTGATGAAAATGGCACTTTACTTCTGTGGTCTTCCTCCCAAAAACCCATGACCCATAACCAGGAGAAAATCATTAGACAAATTACAATATCTACTTGGAAGAAGCATTCTATGAAATACGTAACCAGTACTCCTCAAAACTGTCAAGACTGTTAACAACAGGGAAGTATGAGAAACTAACACAGACAAGGGGCGCCTATGGATTGGATACGTGACTAAGCGTAATGTGGTATCCTGGACAGGGTCCCGAAACAGACAGACAGACTAGGGAAACTAAGGAAATCGAAATAAACCTAGTGAATAAGCAACACCGGCTCCTTAGTTATAACAAATGCACGACAGTAATGTAAGACGTTAACAATACAAAAACTGGGCGTGGTATACTGTGGGAGCTCTCTTGTACAGTATTCTCAATTTCTCTGTGAATCTAAAACTGTTCTTTTTTAACTGGAGTATAATTGCTTTATAATGTTGTGTTTTAGTTTCTGCTGTACAACATAAATCAACTATATGTATACATTATCCCCTCCCTCTTTACAAGTATTCTTAAAAATAAGGCCTCCAAGGGAATTCCCTGGCAGTTCAGTGGTCAGGACTCCGAACTTCTACTGCAGGGGGCGTAAGTTCAATCCCTGGTCAGAGAACTAAGATCACGCACTATGTGCAGCCAAAAAAAAATTTTTTTAATTAAAAAAGTAAAGCCTACTGAGTTGTTGCAATAAAAAAGGTTTTCTGCATTTAAAAAAATGCAGGTTCCCTAAGTCACACTAACCATGTGTCAAGTGCTCAACAGTCACATATGGCTAGTGGTTACAGTACTTGATAGTGGAGATTTACAGAACATTTCTATCACAGCAGAAAATTCGGTTAAACGGTGCTAGTGTAGAAGGCTATTTTTAATGGGACAAATACAGAAGAGTATAACTGCCTACAACTTATGAACAGATCTACATCTACCCAGAATTAAAAACCCTCACTAAAATCTAAACATCCTCAATATGTTTATTATAGTTTCTAATTCAAACAATTACTTTTTGAAAATGCTTTTTAAAAAGTCAATGTAACATATAAACGTAACACTGAAAAATGTTTCACTCCCCAGAGCCCAATTCTCTGAAACTCTTTCAAGATATCCAAGATGTCAAATCTGTTAATTTTAAGATATTCTCTGCATTTTTCACTATGTTGGCACTGTACCAGTCATGGGTAAAACTGTTGACAGCTTTAGCACCATTCAAAGTAATGGCACCAAACTGTGCTAATACTCACCATGTTCTTCACTGCCATGCGCCATATATTCCCGAGAAAGAAAAAAGCCGGGTTTACTTAATTAAGAACGCCCTTAATAAGGCAGCAAATGCTGCCAATTAATCTTGGTTCCTGTGTACACATCTTTTTAATATTCCTAATGTGATGAAATAAGAAGTATACTTAATGAAGCACTTCTGCACGCCACCGTCTCCAAGAAAGGCATTGAGGTGCCTTTGAGTTACAAGCTCAACTACCTACTTCCGTTCATGAAATATCATATTGAGCTGGAAAGGGCTGACACACAAATAAAACCATTCAGACCTAGGTATATACCAGGCACTGTTTTCAAAAATGAACAAGGCAAGACCGCCACTTTAAAGAGAACAACTATTTGCTGCCAATTACAAAACTTAAGCTTTTAAGCAAAAGTTAAGATTTTAGAAAACTTCTATTCACTACCATGAGTTTGACAGATGTTTCTAGTACTTATACTTTCCAATAAGTAAAGGATTTTCTGATGCGTGTTGATATTAATGAGTGTGGAGGGTTTGATACTGTGTAATATAAAATATTCATTTAATGAACAAAATAGACCAATAGATTTTAATGTAATGGAATATAAAAGTGCACTGATATATAGTAATTCAAATTTCATAATGCAACTAACCTTTAAAAACTACTAGCTATCCAATTTTAGTGTAATATCAATGAAAATCTGAAATTACCTGAAAAAGCTCTTAAAATATTCCTCCCTTTTCCAACTACATACATGGCTTCATGAGGATGAATTTCCTTCATATACTTCAACTAATGTAATAAACACCAATGGACTGAATGCAGAAGCAGCTATGAGAATCCAGCTGCCTTCTACAAAGTAAGACATAAAAAATGATTTTTAAAAAGGGAAAACAGTGTCACTCTTCTCAGCAAATTTTTTAGAAATGTTTTAGAAAACTAGTATTTCTCATTAAAAATATACTGTAACATGTAAAGAAGTTATTGCTATTTTTAAATCAATAAATCATTTTAAATGTCTTAATGTGATAAAGATAGATATAACTGAAAAGCCAAAAGCTCTTTGGGTTCCTCTAATTCTTACAAAGGTAAAGGAGATCTAAAATCAAAAAGTTGAGAGCATCTATCTCAGAGAAAGAGGAAAATATAACACAACAAATATATAAATTAACTTCAAACAAACAAACATACACTTGAAAGCCTATCAAGAGAAATAAAACACCCCTGATGACAAGAATACCAAGATCCAAACGGACACTTCAAAAGTATCTCAGGTTAAAAATGTATTTTTCGAAAGACAGAGAAACTTTTCACATTCTGAGGTTTACTTATATGATTTCTTTAATGCCTCTACCACTAGGCTTTAAGACCCACAAGACAGGACCTTGAGTGTTTTGCTCATCACTATGGCTAGCCCAGCACCTGGAACAAAGCAGGTATTCAAATAATTTGTTGGATTGAAAACAAAACAAAAAAGACAAAAAACTTAAAAACAGAACTCACTGAGGTCTCTATTCAAATTAAAAGATGACACTTTTACAATCAAAATTTATCTATCTGCATAGTAATAACAATTATACCCGCTACCAATCACTGAAAGCTATTTATCAACACCACATGCCAGGCACTGTATTGCACATTTTAGACTTTTAATTCCCAAATCACTACGGGATATATTTTCCAGTAAGGAAAACAAGGTTCCAAGAAGTTAGCTTCTTTATCTATAGTTACAGGTAGTAAGTGACAGAAAATTAAACCCACATTTCTATTTAATGGCCACAAGCTTTTTCTCTACATACTGACACAGTGTTCAATACTGCTTATAGTTACTTTCTTCCTCCCATTTCCTTGCAATTTCAGAGGAATTTAGTTGTGGAAGTAACTTTTTCTCCTTTCCCCAATCTCCCACTCTGTCCCACTATCACTATCCTTCCTTCTCGTCACTCAAGCAATAGTGAGCCCCTCTGCCCTCTGGTTGAATGCGTACATGTGCAGTGGTGTCGGACTCTTTGAGACCTCATATCCTGTAGCCTGCCAAGCTCCTCTGTCCATGGGATTTCCCAGGCAAGAATACTGGAGTGGGTTGCCATTTTCTTCTCCAGGTGATCTTCCCAACTCAGGGGTTGAACCCATTTCTCCTGCATCTCCTACACTGGCAGGCGGATGTTTTACCACTGAGCTACTGGGGAAGCCCCAAGCCCTGTGGCTGGGGAAGAATACATATTCTCATAGTACACTATCAGAAATTTCATTAACAATAGCAGAACTAATAGATTAAAAAGTGTCAGATTCTAGAACATGAATTAAGGCTCTCTGACCTACCGATCTCACAAGATGGCTTCATCCAGTCACTCAATTAGCCATGGTTTGGGCAAAAACCATCTCAATTCCTAAGGGGCTAACCATGAAATCCCCTGGATGTAACCATCTCTTCAAGGATTGAGCCAAGATTTACCAATTATTAAGTACCAAAACAATACCTCTGACAATTCTGTCAGTCTCTGCAACCAAAGGACCAATACTGAGGAGGCTAGAGCTCCCAAGACTTCGAGGTTCAGAACAACTAGAATAAAAAGAGCTTTGTTCTCAAAGAACACTCTGGGCACAGTATCACCACACAAAAAGCTATTACTGTTAACTGTCATTTTCCCCACCTTGTACTTCTGAATAATATATGTTTCTTTTTTCCCCCTTTTGGTGGAAGGAGAATAAAATTAGCAACTAATAAACTAGTCAAGAAAAATTACAATGCCATAAACATGACCATGTTATCTGATAATCTCACCACAAGTCAATCTTTTCCAGAGAGGGCTCCCCAGAGCCTGTGAAAGTTTTACACTTTTTAAGCCTCACAAAGCCCTAAACATGCTTTACCTCAATATCTATATTATAAAGAAAATGAACAATACGAGAAAGGACTCTTCTACCTTAAAAATTAAGTTAGCAGACTTCCCTCGTGGCATAGTGGGTAAGAATTCACCTGCCAATGCAGGGGACAGGGGTTGACCTCCAGTCTGGGAAGATTCCACATGCTACAGAGCAACTAAGCCTGTGTGCCAAAATTTCTGAGCCCCTGATCTAGGGCCCAGGAGCCACAACTACTGAAACTGGAGCACCTAGAGCCCACGCTCCCCCAACAAGAGAAGACAACACAATGAGAAGCCGGAACACCACAACGAACAGCAGCCCCTGCTCTCTGCAACTAGAGAAAGCCCACACAAAGCAACGAAGACCCAGCACAGCCAAAAATAAATAAAGTAGCACCCTAAAAGAATTTTTTTTAATTTAGCTGCAATCTGCTAAAGAAACCTTGCCTAAAAAAAAAAAACACATATCATAGGAAGTCACGTTTGTGGTCTGTCACTCCACACATCATTCTCTAACAGGTCACTTTTAATAAAAGTAAATAAAAGTAATCCCTATCCTTTTCATCAAAATCTTGATATATTAATTTACTAACACAACAAGATCTGAGTAATAAAAAAATGACTTAAGCAATTAGCTATCAGCAAGTACATACAAGCTACAAAATAAATAGTACTTCTAAACGCTCCACTAAAAAAAAGTTTTTATTCAATACTTAGCAACTCTAGTATACAAAAACACATAATACAAATTTATGCTGTCTCCCTGATCCTTTCCCAAAAGTGAAAATCCCTGCTACCACTCAAATGTGAATTTAGATTCATATACAGAAGTCCTACCCTTCGAATCCTCTACGGACTTCCTCATATCCAAGTGTTACTTAATACTGTAAAAAGTACACATAAATTAAAATTTATAAAAGCAATCAATGTAAACTAAATAACCAATTAATTTTTCCAAACTAAGCCTCGTATTTGCTTATAGTTATTTATAAAACCTTTATCACACATGATCCTCTGAACCCACAAAATCAAGAAATTTTGGTAAAACATTGCACTTGGAACCAACTGTTCCAAGAATGGTTGGTTAGACCTACTAAGCCTCATTCACCAAAATATACACATGTATTTTAACTCTTCAGGACATGTAAATTAAAACCACCAAGATAAATACAGGAAAATTTTTGAGGAAAAGGGAAAACATCTAGAAGCTTCTGTGTGATTCTGCATAGAAAAGGCAACATTCCACCTTCTCTGAGACATGCTGCCACTCTTAGCAGTGGGACCTTTCAAGACCTCAACCCCATGGCCATACTAACTAGACCAATGACGAAAATTTGGACCAAGTTCAATCTATCAAAGTTTCCCTCTCAGCAATCTGAAAAGGGGACACTGAGCTAGTAACCATTTGGCTAGTGACACTAGAGCCTGAGTTTATATATGTGGCTCCAGGAATGAGGTGGCAATTTTCTTCTGTGTTTGCTAAAGCAGAAAAGGCCAAAGTGTGGAAAGACAACTAATGCAAGATACAAAGAGACATGAGATATATCTAGTAGCCGGCACGGAGAAAAGTGCTCTCTGGACTACTTTGTCTCCTGAATGTGTCCCAGTTCCTAGTTCATGTCCTTCATGAAGTTAAGTGCTCTTGGGTTCCTTAATATACCCTCTTACCTCTCCCCTCAGAGGACTCCTGTTCCTGTCTTATGTCATCGCAAAACCATTACGATACTTTAAGACAAATTCATACCAGGATCAATGCAGAAAAGGTATGATTATTCTTATTTATGGTTCATAAGGGATATGAATGGTACCAGAGAAATTGCTTATATTTACTATCTGTAAGTTCAGGAGAAATAATAAGAACAAAAATAACCAGAGCCTTAAAAGCAAAAATTCTCTGCATAAAGCCCTCAGTTTTGTGCTTCCCTTCAAAACTCACCTGTTCAAAAGTTCTGCTGGTTCACAGCAGGAAGTTTGAGCAGACTTTGTTCAGGTCCTTTTAACACTGTAAATAATAAAAGTATCACAGTAAATGACCCAGCAATCTCTTAGGAAACTTTAAAAACACAACTTTTACTAGGAATATGCTTTATAAGAAATGGATTCCAAACCTGGTTAAAATATTATAATTACCTGACATGCTTTTCATCCAGAGTCCCTGTCCTAAACTCTAAATAGTCTCTCTCAGTAGCTCTGGAATACGACTGAAAAATATATTTTTTAAACCAAAGTTCTAAGTGATTCTGATGAAGCTAATAAATGAGCACCACTATAGGGTTTCAGGAAATTATTCCTTGTCATTTTTATTCAAAACTACCAAATATCTGATAGAAAACTGAGAGCTAGCAAGATGGCAATACAATATGCATCCTATCAAATAATCAATGAGCCCAAGATGTATGACCACTGCCAAAATGTTGAAGGAGCAAAGCTCCAGGAGTGCCTTCAGCTGCAAAATCAAAACCTTCTTTTAACGCTCTGATGAGACAATATCTTAAACATCCACAAGACAATGATATTTCAAGTGACAAACTGAAACAATAGCTTCAAGAGATTTCTTAGCTAAATTCAAATGATGATTTGAAGGCTGCTACTGAAGAGTCAAAAAATAATAATTAAAAATTAAAGTTGACAATTTTACTGTCAAGCAATAAAGCAACTTGAGAAAGCCACTTTCATCTTTAATTTTGAAAAAAAGCAGCATGTTACAATGTCCAAAAGGTCATTTAACTTTATCTACTGCACTCTACATTTTATAAGAGCAAGCAGAAGCAAAAGAGGGGAGAACTAGGTAACAAACCCTTCTCTGGGCCTAACTCAAGAGAACAAGCTCTAGTGTATCTCCTATTTTAGTATAAATATAAACAAAGTTCAACTTCAAGGAAACTCTGTAGTTAACCAGAAAATATAAAATTGTGTTCCTTTACTTAATTGCTTGAGGTGAGGAAACATATCATACTTTGAAAGTATTTTTATAAAATTAATTTTGGCTACAGGATAATATTCTTTTGTTTTTCAAATCTCCCCTCTTCTCTCTCAACCTCAAATAAAATTATGGGCAATTCAAGAAAGGTAACATTTTTGTATTCCCGTGTAATTAATCTAGTACATTTCTCAGTCATGTGAGAGCATAAACAAATGGAAAAAATGCAATCTTGGTCAAGAAATAATAGGAGTCTAACTAACTTGTATGTGTTGTATGTCTACTTATATTTTTAAAGACATGCAATTCTTCAGGGCATTAAAAGTGAATGGAAATCCTAAGACCTGATCACCATAAAATCTAGTGGGGGTTAAGGGGAGGAAAAAAAAAACAAAACACTTGGATTCAGAGTTGTAACAACAATGGTCAAGTAATGTTAAGGCAATTCAAACCGCTGAAGAAAGACAGACATTGAACTTGCCTCTAATATACCAGGATTAACACCAACATAGGCTGGAGATTCAACCTAATGAGACTGGTCCCACTATAATCTATAAGAGATAGAATAAAACAGAAAAGTACTGAAAATTTAGTCATTAGAGGCTAATGAAGAACTACAAATGAAGTCAGTCTTCAAAAATGGCACAAATCAAAGATCCTTCAGAAGAGCAAAGATAAATAAGACAGTAATAATCTCATCATCCAAAATGGTTCCCCCAGATAGCAATCACTACCTAGTGTCATCTTCCAATGTGAAGGTCAAAAAAAAAAAGACATATGGAATATTAAAATGCAGAGTCATGAGAGCAAATGAACCCATATGACATCAAAGACATAATTTGGAACTGTCATTTCAAAAACTCACCAAAGGAACAAAAGAGAGAGAGGCAATTTGTAAAAACACTACCTCCTCCTGAACATCACTATCCCTGAAGCTGTAATTCCTAACGACTTATGATTTTCATGCAAGCCAAGACAAATTATTTTACATATATGCAACTCACCAACAAAAGCATTTCAAAATCAAAATATTAAATTCCTCAAGTGAATTAAAATGAAAGAAGACATTTGTGAGAGCTCAGTAGTAAGAATATGGAGATAAACTGAAAGAAAATCAGGAAAAAAAAATTTTCCAAAAAAAAGTCTACTAGCATAAAATTACTGAAGAACTAGTCTGAAAGATCAAAGCTGATGAACAAATAACTCAGCACAAAAAGTTTTACACATGTAAAATGCTATAAAAGATACACAAACAAATTGGTGGACCAGTCCCTGAGGAATTTAAAACCAGGCTGGACAACACAGAAGAGGAATTCTTTACCATTAAAAATGTGAATTAAAACACTTCTTCCAGGATATATTTCTTAATGATCTGTATCTAAATTTCAAAGGAAATTCATTTCTCTACATTTTCAAATAGTCTGAAATATTTCAAAGACCCTCTTTTTAGAAAGCAATTTCTTTTGAAAAATCCTTTTAGGCAGGTTATCATCAATCTCATTTTAAAACTTTTGAGAAAGCTATTTCATGACAATTTCCTGAAATACATGAGCCCCCTCAATTTTTCCAAGTTGGGGCAGGGAAGGGTGTCCTGCTGGGGGGAAAGGGGTGGGCACACTGGCCCAAATTTCAAGATTCTGACTTCCAAGAGTCACAGAGGTGTGGAAAAAGACTCCAGGACAACTGAACAACTCTACTTATCAGGACCGATGAGCTGGCACACTTTTTCTACTAGGTTCCTTGTGATTGTGCCTCTCTGGCTAGACTACCTCGGTACCTTCCCAGCCACACCTGACCAGCTCACTTCAGTTTCTACCACAGGGTCTTTGCCCTCGATTCCTAGCCTGGGGCTTTCCTCCCCCGTAGAGATAGAGATTAGCTCATTACCTGTGTTAAGTCTTTCCTCAAATACTGGTTTTTACTCACCAAGGCTTTCCCAGGGCACTCCACCTAAAATGAACCCCTCCCCCAACTCCCTATGATCCATTACCCTGATTTTTTCCCACATCACTTATCACTACAGTATATCTTACCTAAAAGTATGTATTTACCTGTCTAGGAATGAGGTCCACAGAAACAGGAATTTTTGGTCTGTTTTGCTCCCAGCACCTAATAGTGTTGTACGATCTCAATATTTTTCAAATAAACTAATGCACAAATGACAGAAGGAATGAATGGAAGCACATAGTACCTTCTCCCTCCTCAGTCTCAAAATCCTAAAATGTACAGAAAAGGCCAAGTACGGAAAAGGTTCAAAGCCTTTTCTTCGCTAGTGAATCACGACCATTACCTATGTATTTCCCATTGTTAAATGTCTGTGTGACATTAAGGACAGTGTGACATTTTTCCAGATACATTCCACTTTTTAAACTTTTTTCTAGTGTCTTCTACTGAAGTCAACATTTGTTGGGACAGAAATGTACATGTTCCACTTTGAGCACTACACTAACTAGTTAAACGCATAAAAACATCAAGGAAGGAGGCAACATATTTGTGTTCGAAATCAACAAACTCTGACAGGCCAGAGCTGCAAACACTAGGATAAAAGTTAGTGTTCTTTTAATCTAGAAAACCATTAGATTCTAAAAAGGAAATACTATGTAAGGGAAAAATATCTTCCATGCATACACACGGGGAACCAAAACTGCCTGTAATCCAAGGTATAAAACACTGAGTAAGTATAATCCAAGGTACACAATACTGGATAAGAAGCTGGTCACTGGTTCCCGGCCTTCCTCAATCTCTCGTAAGTTAAACTGAAATACTTACCTTTCTTACAGAGAAAATAGATGTGCTTACTTACAGAGAAAATAGATGTGCTTAAGTGTTCTTTCAGGGATAAAAATAATTTTTTAAAAAACAAAAACCCACAGCGCTAGATAAATGCAAAGCAACGTAACTGCTTCCCGAACACGGTCAGACAACCTGCTTCTCTATACCCTCTTCCCTGGTCGCTTGGTTTATGTTTCAGCCAGAAAACTGAAATAATTCTGAGTGTTTTCGTGGGGAACTGCTGTCACTCAAGGCTAATGCCCATTTCAACCTGATGTGAAGGCTGGGGTCCCAAAGCTGCCATGGGTTCTACTCTTCCCGACCTCCGTCCCAGGTTCCGATCATGGCTCCACCTTGGCTTCGGGCCTGGTCCAGACCCAGTCCTCTCGCCGCGGAAGGAGTCTCCCCAGTGCAGATGCTCGGTGAGGCAGGCAGGGGCGCATCTCCCCGAGGCCAGGTGTGGGGAGGAGCGCGAGCAGGAGCAGCTGTCTGGCCGCAGCAGCTGTTACCCCGGGCACCCCGAGGCTGGGCGGGCGGCTGGCCCGGAGGAGCAGGTAGCGGAAAGGCGAGCCCTCTGGCCCTGAGCGAGCCGGCCTGACACTGTCCACCCATCACCCTCCTCCCTTCCTCGGCTCCCCCTGCGATGCCAACGGGCCCGGGAGGAGGGGACTCCCAGCTCGACGGCAGAGACGCGCTAGGGTCCGGCGTGCCCCCAGCCGGGGAGGCGGCTCCCTCCGGCCCCGCACCTGACCTGTCCGCTCGCTTGACGCCCCAGCCGGCCAAGGCGGCTGCCGGGCGGCCTGGGGGTGTCCATGCGGCTGGCCCGGGTCGGGCTGGAGCGGCGGGGACACCAGAGCGGGCGGCAGGCCCAGGAGAGCCAGGCAGGCTGGCGGAGCCCGGGCCGCGGAGCGGAGCCGGGCAAAGGGAGTGAGACCGAGTCGCTGGTTACCTGCGGTCCGGGACAGGGGAGACTCTCGGAACCCGTCAGTCCTCAGCCTCAACAACACAAGATGGCCGACACGTCGCCACGCACGTCACGTGACAGCGTGCTGGCTGCGCCACGCCCCCCGCTCCGCCCCCGCCCCGCCCCGCCTCCCTCCCAGCTCCTCCAGCCTCCCACGACGTCCTTCCTTTCCGCCGCCACCCTCCCGTCTTCTCCGGACACGCCCCTGCCCGAGCCCCGGATGTCAGGCGGGGAGAGGGCGGGGCCGCGGCAGAGCGCAGGCGCCTGCAAGTCCCTGGGCCAGAGCTCTCCCCGCTTGCCCTTGAGTTGAGTGGAGTTGGTGTCCATAGTTGGATCTGGGCCAGTCGCCATGTGACTCACCGTCGTGTGTGCCCACTCCAGAGCCCGTTAGCAGTTCAGAAAGCTCTGCATCGTTTAGGAGCTGATTTTCCACACCATAACTTTTCCACAGGTTTTCGTTCCGCGTTTTCCCTGCTCATTAGCCATCCTAGAGAAAAACGGGGACGTGATACGCTGAAATTCAAAGCAGTTTGTCTGCTTGTTAACGGTTCTGGTAGAACTGGGAATTCATTCTAGAGTCTTGGAATCTGACAGCTGGGGAGGACTTTAGAGGTCCAGTCCCTCCTAGTGCGTCTCGGGCTATAACTCTTCCGCCTAAATATCTCTTTATTTGCGGATTGCCAGGTAAAATACAGGCCACCCAGTAGCATCACGGACATACACTAAAAAATTATTCACTGCTTTTTCTGAAATTCACGTTAAACTGGGTACCCTGTATTTTTATTTGGTACATAATGCAACTCTACCCTTCTCAGGTCATCCCATTATTTCCTTGTGCTTTCATCCTCTCCCTTATTTACAGGATCCTTCCTTTTACCTTTTAAAATACTCAAGTATCTTTCATCTTACAATTGAATGTTAAAACCTCCGATTTCCCCTACAACAACCTCCCCACCTCTTTGGTCCTTTTCAAAGCCAAACAGCACATGGGACTTTTCCTGGTGGTCCAGTGGCTAAAACTCCACACTCCCAGCATAGGGGGCCAAGGTTCAGTCTCTAGTCAGGGAACTAGATCCTGCATGCTGCAACTAAGAATTTTCATGTTGCAACTGAAGACCCCACGTGACTCAACTGAGACCCAGTGCAGCTAAATAAATACTTTAATTTTTTAAAAAGTCAAAAAAAAAGCACAGAAGAGGTGTTTTTAAGTACTTTCCTGATTTCTGTGCCTAGCAAGCAGTTATCAGCCATTCTAATGTGGCTTCAATCCTGACTGTTCACCCATTGCTTGCTCAGCCTACAAGTTGATAACTGGAGTTTTTCAGTCCTTATCATTTTTTTTTTTTTTTTTTTCAGTCCTCATGTTAACTCAAGGGCTTCCTCAATGGCTCAGCCGGTAAAGAATCTGCCTGCAATGCAGCAGACACAGGAGTTGTGGGTTCAATCCCTGGGTCAGGAAGACCCCCTGGAGGAGAAAATGGCAACCCTC
This sequence comes from Bubalus bubalis, assembly GCF_019923935.1. Taxonomy (NCBI): domain Eukaryota; kingdom Metazoa; phylum Chordata; class Mammalia; order Artiodactyla; family Bovidae; genus Bubalus; species Bubalus bubalis. The sequence continues at coordinate 112,108,023 of NC_059162.1, read as the reverse complement.
TCCAGTATTCTTGCCTGATAAATCCCATGGACAGAGGAGCCTGGCAGGCCACAGTCCAAAGGAACACAGAGTCATACACGACTAAGCAACTGAGCGCACGCACACACACACAACTTGACTTGGTTCTTCCCCATTTTCAATGTCATTGACCACTCCCTACCTCCTGAAATACTTTATCCCTTCACCTTTATGCTCTTACTGCTCAAAATATGATCAATGGACCAGCAGTATCAGAATCACTTGGAAACTTGTTGAAACACAGAATCTTGAACAGGTTCTTCACAGTCCCAATCTGCTGAACTCTAGAATCTCTATCATCTACATTGTCCCCCTTTCTTTCCTCTATCTCCTGAGTTTAATGCTCCAGATATGACTATGTATGAAAGTCCTCAAATATGCCAGTCTGTTTTAGCCTTTGCACATGTTTGTTCCCTCTTGTTATGATGCCATTCCCAACACTTACTCCACTTTTCGCCAACAGGCAAAACTCCTGCTCATCTTTGAAAGCCAAAACCATGTGTTACTGATGTGGCTTGTCATGCCACATCTCTGAGGTTATGCCATCTATGCCTGTAATTTTATATATGTATAAAATATATATACACAAAATTTTATATATATTTAAGGTATAATTTATATACAGTAAAATTTAGCATTTTAAGTATGCAGTTTTATATATATTTAAGGTATAATTTACATACAGTAAAATTTAACATTTTTAGTATACAGTTTTGCAACTTTTGAAAATTTATATAGGTGTGTACAATTACTACTAAAATCAAGGTACATAATAGTCCTATCTCCCACAAAATTTCCCCAAATGACCCTTTGTAGTCAGCCCTAACATCCACTCTCAGCCCCTAAAAGCATTATTCTGTTTTCTGTCCTTATAATTTTGCCTTATGGTGTCATAGGAATAAAGCCATAGAGCATATAGCCTTTTGAGACTGGCTGCTTTCACTTAGGGCTTCCCAGGAGGTTCACTGGTAAAGAACCTGCCTGCCAATGCAGAAAACACTTAAACTATGGATCAGGAAGTAGCAACCTTCTCACTCCAGTATTCTTGCCTGGAAAATTTCATGGACGGAAGAGCCTGAAATTCAGTAACGCTACTGCAAGCCTCAGTACTTTCTTCTGTTTCATTGCTGAGTAGTATCTCATTGTATGTATGCACTATATTTGTCCATCCATTCCTCAGTTGGATATTTGGGTTGTTTTCACTTTCATGCATTGGAGAAGGAAATGGCAACCCACGCCAGTGTTCTTGCCTGGAGAATCCCAGGAACAGGGGAGCCTGGTGGGCTGCCGTCTATGGGGTCGCACAGAGGAGTCGGACATGACTGAAGTGACTTAGCAGCAGCAGCATGTGGAGAGGTTATGAATAAAGTAGCTATATTCACATGCAGGTATTTGTGTGAACAAAGGGTTTTAGTTCACTTGGGTAAATACCTAGGAATGAAATTGGTGGTTATATGGCAAATGTTTGTTTAACTGTATCAGAAACTGCCAGATCATTTTTCAGAGTGCCTTAGACATATTTGTAACCCAGTATAAGCTTTCAGAGAGCAAGAAACAAAGTTAAGACATGATAATGATGATGAGGAAAGCTAACAAAAGTCCCCTGCTTTTAACCATTATACATACTGTATTGTTCAACTTTGCATCCTCAGCAGCTGGCATTGTCCTGGCACACCGTAAGCACTCAAAAAATATCAATATCAATCAAATAAATTCTTGATTACCTATTCCTCAGGAAGGGCACTTTTCTCCTTTCATTCTCTCTGTCTCGCCAATGTTTCTTCCAACAGTAGTTTTAAAATGACAGCAGTCGACTCATGCCTGCCTTGTTGTTGTTCAGTCACCAAGTCGTGCCCAACTCCTTGTGACCACATGAACTGTAGCATGTGATCTTCCCTGTCCTTCACTGTCTCCTGTAGTTTGCTCAAATTCATGTCCATCGAGGCGGTGATGCTATCTAACCATCTCAGCCTCTGCCGCCCCTTCTCCTTTTGCCCTCCATGTTTCCCAGCATCAGAGTCTTTTCCAGTGAGTCGGCTCTTCACATCAGGTGGCCAAAGTATTGGAGCTTCACTTCAGCATCAGTCCTTCCAATGAATATTCATGATTATGTCTGCCCTAGTCATTGTATAATAACAAAGTTTCAGGTTTATTATATCATTGATAGAAACAGAGAAGTTGAAAATAATAGACCATTGGTGGGGAAGGAGGAATAAGGAGCTTAGCTCAAAACGAATTTAATTTGAAATGAACACAGGTTGATTAACTGTGACAGATTATATTTTTCTTAAGAAAATACATCTGTTCAACATACTCTTCTAGAACCTACCCACTACCCTCTCCAGATGTCTGACTCTTTGTGACCCCATGGATTGTAGCCCACCAGGCTCCTCTGTCCATGGATTGTCCAAGCAAGAATACTGGAGTGGGTTGCTGTTTCCTTCTCCAGAGAATCTTCCCGACACAGAGATCGAACCCATGTCTTCTACATTGCAGGTGGATTCTTTATCACTGAGCCACCAGGGAACGAGAGTTTAATTCTCCTCAATCCCTTATAACCAGTAGACCCTGGTGGAAGTGGAACAAGACGTCTTCCAATACTAAATCATAAAGGTGATGGAGCTTGTTTGCTCACAGTCCCTTTTAAGGCAAGAGCTGGTGTAAAATAATAATAATAATAATTTTAAAAAAGAGCTGACAAGACTTGGGGAAAGTCACCCAAGTAAGGGTGTTCACAGCAGTTTGGTCAGAAAAAAAGAAACCACATCAGTGTCCATCAGCAGGGAATTCACTGCACGAACCAAGGCCCATTCCCAAACCAAGGCATCTGTACCTGCTTTATCAGAAAAAAAGAAAATAAAAACAAAGTGGAGCTGAATGGACTGGCTCAAAAACACACCATGACCTACTAACATGAAAAAGAAGTTCTGGGACAGCATGCCACCAAATCCATATAGGTGATGGTAAATACACACAGACCCAGTTAGAAACCCCTGGAGGGGCGTATTCTAGGTTTTAACAGTGGTATCCTCTGCATAGCTAGGGAAGGGGTATATGAGCAAATACTCTTCTATATTTGGCATTTCTGTAAGGGTTGGATTTCTTTATTAAAGAGAATATATTACTTTTTAATCAGAAAAAAAAAAAAAAAAAGAGCTGACAAATGGTAAGTCCAAATGTCCTGAGGCTGCCATTTTGGGAGGAAGTCCAGACAATAAGGAGAGACCCAAGTAACTGCCCACATCAATAGCGCAGGTAAAGTCCCAGTATCAACAACCAGACATTTGAGTGAAAAATGCCACCAGATGATGCCAGCCCCAGCTAAGTCATACCCAGGCATCCAAGCCCAGGACGTCATGAAGCAGAGACAGATATCCTCACTGTGCCTTGTCTGAATTCCGGCTCCACCAGATCCATGAACATAATAAAATGGTTGTTTGAAGCCACTAAATTTTGGAATAATTTGTTACATACCAATAGTGACTGGAGCATATCCTTATGGATTGAGTTGTGTCGCCCCCCCCAAAAGATATGTTGGCCTCCAAACCTCAGAATATACCCCAGAAAGTGACTTTATTTGGAAATAGGGTCTTTGAGGTAATCAAGCTAAGATGAAATCATTAGGGTGGACCAAAATTCAGTATGACAAGTGTCCCTATAAAAAGAGGAAATTTGGGGACTTCCCTGGTAGCTCAGTGGTAAAGAGTTCACCTGCCACTGCAGGAGACGCAGGTTCGAATCCTGGTCCAGGAAGATCCCACATGCCTCGGAGCAACTAAGCCCTCGTGCCGGAACTACCGAACCCGTGTGCTGCAGCTACTGAAGCCCTTGTGCCTCGAGCCCGTGTTCCTGCAACAAGAGAAGCCACTGCCTCGAGAAGCCCACCCGCCACAACTACAGAGTAGTCCCCGCTCACTGCAACTGGAGAAACACCCACGCATCAACGAAAACCCAGCACAGCCAAAAATAAATAAAGAAGTAACCTTAGGTTGGTTTGTTTGTTTTTTTTAAAAGAAGAAATCTGGGCATATCCCTGGTGGTCTGGTGGTTAGGAATCCACCTTCCAGTGCAGGAGATGTGGGTTCAGTCACGTGCCATTAGGCAACTAAGCCGGAGAGATGCAGCTACTGAGCCCACGGAGTCTGGAGTCCGAGTTCTACAGCTAGAGAGAAGCCCGAGGTCCCCAACAAAGATACCATGTGATCTAACAAGACCCCATGCAGCCAAATAAGTTAATAACAAAGAAAATAAGCTAAAAAGAGGAAATCTGTACACAGAAATATATAGACAGAGCACTCCACGTGAAGATGAGGTAAGAATCAGATGATACTTCTACATCCCAAGAGACACCAAAGGCTGCCAGCAAACCACCAGAGGCTGGGAGAGAGGCATGGAGCAAGCATTCTTCTTCAGCCCTCTGAAAGAACCAGTCAGCACCTTGATCTTGAATTTCTATCACCCAGCACTGTGAGACAATGAATCTCTGCTAAGCCACCCAACTGGTGATACTTTGTTACGGCAGCCCTAGCAAAGTAGTGTTAGTTGCTCAGTCATGTCTGACTCTTTGAGACCTCATGGACTGTAGCCCACCAGACTCCTCTGTCCATGGGATTCTCCAGGCACGAATACCGGACTGGGATGCCATTATGGAATCATCTAAAATTTTAAAGAGACAGTTTGAAATGAAGGAGAGTTAGAGGCTGCTGCTGCTGCTAAGTCGCTTCAGTCGTGTCTGACTCTGTGCAACCCCACAGACGGCAGCCCATCAGGCTCCTCTGTCCCTGGGATTCTCCAGGCAAGAACACTGGAGTGGGTTGCCATTTCCTTCTCCAATGCATGAAAGTGAAAAGTGAAAGTTAAGTCGCTCAGTCATGCCCAACTCTTAGCGACCCCGTGGACTGCAGCCCACCAGGCTCCTCCGTCCATGGGATTTTCCAGGCAAGAGTACTGGAGTGGGATTTAGAGGCAGTCAGAACTAAAAATCTGAGAGTCGCCCATGGAGAGGAGATCTGTGAAACCTTGGGGAATTACCCATAACCAGCAACTGTAGAGAGGAAAAGCATGGAGTAAAGGCAGGTTCTCAGGAAGAAAAAGTGTGGCTGGTAGACAGAGAGAAGTTACAGGGAGGACCAGGTTAGAAGCAGGAACCAGTCTCAGAAGAGAGGGAGGAAGAGATTGGCTGGCAATGCCAAATCTGTAGCATTATCAAGGCATCTGGGACTGGGGATTGGAGGTGTGTCTGTGGAGCAGAGAGTACAGAGGATTAGAAAAGAGTCGGTGATGAGGAAGGGAGGGTGCAGACATTTGGAAGTGGATAAAAAAAGGAGGATGGATGCATTAGTGGAGAAGGCAGTGCCACTCAGATTGGCACCCTAACTTACAGCGTTGGGTACACAGCTGAAAAGCAAAGAGGAAACACGAGGAAGAGAGTGCGGGAAGAGAGCACAGCAAACAGCAAGGAAAGACTGCTCAGATGATAACTATGGAAACAGATCCATTTTTATGTTTGAAAACATTTTTATTCTAAAAGTACTTGCATATTTAAACTTTTTTTTTAAATTTCCAACCTCCAGATGTACCAAGAAAATTGTCATAAAAACGATCTTGGAATACGATAAACATTATCTTTTCATGTAAACACCCCACAATGTGTCCCAAAATGGTATTTGCTTTCTCCTGAGTCTTGCATATTGAGGATTTCATATTTTTGCTGTCCCAAAGAGTTCCCACATGCAGGTTCAACTGCTCTTCTCACTTTCTTTGCAGTCAGAGAGTCCCTTTTCTTTTTTAGTAACTGTTATTAGCAGTTGCAACAGTAAAGCAGTATGTGTTTACAGTTTAATACTTTTAAGAATTCAAAAACATATAACAGAAAAAATTTAAAACCCTCTCAAACTTAGATTCTTTCCCTAGGAAACTCGGGACCCTTAGGTTCTTTCCCCTCTCAAGTAACCCACTGATGACAGTTTCCTGTGTGGCTTTCTGGTTGTGTAAGGAAACAAGCATGATGTACTTCTTAATTCTCAGTACCCCCGAGAGCTGCGGATACAAGCAGTTGCCTAAAATCTGCTTGGCACTGACCTCATGCAGCGTAGCCGACGTGGGCAGAGACATGGCATTGTATCTCTCATGTGAAACAGAACAGCGCACCTGAGTGGTATGTATTTACTGCTTTGCTCCCGGCCTTTCTCCAAGAATACGTCCTGGAGTCCTCCACATTCTTTTCAGTGTCTGCCTAGCAGTGATTATTTACATGGATGGAGGAGGGCATGGCACCCCACTCCAGTATCCTTGCCTAGAGAATCCCATGGACAGAGGAGCCTGGCAGGCTACAGTCCATGGGGTTGCAAAGAGGCGGACACGACTGAGCGACTAAGCACAGCACACATCAGAATACACTTAACTGATCCTCTCCTGATAGACACCCTGATTGTTTCCATTATATTTGCTATAACAAATAATGCAATAATAAATTTCCGTTTAAGTATACCCTTATTCATGTTTATATTTACCTATAGGATAAACTCCCAGGGGTAGAATCCCTGGGTCAATGCTCCTGAGTGTTTCTGCAGCAAAATACAGGGCTGGAAGAAGCACAAGCTGGAATTAAGATTGCTGGGAGAGATATCAATAACCTCAGATATGCAGATGACACCACCCTTATGGAAGAAAGCAAAGAGAAACTAAAGAGCCTCTTGATTAAGGTGAAAGAGGAGAGTGAAAAAGCTGGCTTAAAACTCAGCATTCAAAAAATGAAGATCATGGCATCTGGTCCCATCACTTCATGGCAAATAGATGGGGGAACAGTGGAAACAGCAACAGACTTTATTTTCTTGGGCTCCAAAATCACTGCAGATGGTGACTGCAGCCATGAAATTAAAAGACGCTTGCTCCTTGGAAGAAAAGCTATGACCAACCTAGACAGTATATTAAAAAGCAGACATTACTTTGCTGACAAAGGTCTACGTCTAGTCAAAGCTATGGTTTTTCCAGTAGTCATGTACATATGTGAGGGTTGGACCATCAAGAAGGCTGAGTACCAAAGAATTGATACTTTTCCACAGTGGTGTTGGAGAAGACTCTTGAGAGTTCCCTGGACTGCAAGCAGATCAAACCAGTCAATCAATCCTAAGGGAAACCAATCCTGAATATTCACTAGAAGGACTGATGCTGAAGCTGAAGTTTCAATAGTTGAGCCAAATGATGTGAAGAGCAGATTCATTAGAAGAGACCCTGATGCTGGTCAAGATTGAAGGCAGGAGGAGAAGGGGGTGACAGTGGATGAGATGGTTGTATGGCATCACCGACTCGATGGACATGAGTTTGAGCAAGCTCCGGGAGATGATGAAGGACAGGGAGGCCTGGCGTGCCACAGTCTGTGGGGTCACAAACAGTCAGACATGACTGAGCGACTGAACAACAACAATCTCTGCAGCAGACACCTGCCTTTCATTCACAACTGTTCTGCATCTGAAATACTTTTCCATGTTTGGGGAAAATAAGAATCTTGGTGGGAGACCTCCCCTTACAGAAGACAGGTGGTCCAGATACTAACCCTTCCCACCCCCAACACGTAGGTTCCCCTTTAGACTCTGAATCTGGACTAAGCACCTGCAGAAGCAAGGCATCCCAAAGATCTTATCACCCAGGGCAGTGGTACCAGGCCTGGCTTGTCTCCATGGAGCTCTTTTGGCTGTGGTCCCCAGACACCTGGCTTCCTGCCTATTTCCTAAGCCTAATCCCCCAACCCGGCTAGTGATTCTGTGGCCTCTCAATGTCTTTTCAGGAAATTTTCCTTCTGCTTAAATCAGTCTGCTTAGATTCTGTTACTTGCAATTAAGAATCCAGACTGATTCTGTAGTAGTATGCCTTCACGATGGCTCCCAGTATTTCCTTCCAATTGGGCTGGACTGTGTAACCAGTAGGATATTGTGGGAATGACAGAGCATGATTTCCAAAGTGAGGTCTTAAAAGACATTGTGGGTGGCTTACACCTCTAGTATCATTTGCTTTCAACTGCCATGCTGTGAGGACACTCTGACCGTCCAGCGGAGAAGTCCACTTGCCAAGAAAACAGGCCTGTGGCCAACAGCCAGCACCAACCTGTGAATCACATGAGTGAGTCACCTTAGGGATGGGTCTTCCAGCCTCAGTCAAGCCTTCAGATGGCTGCAGCCTCAAGTGACATTTTGACTGTTTATAAGAGACCCTGAGCTAGAAACCAGCAAAACCACTTCTGAATTCCTGACCCTCAGAAAGGGTGTAGCGTAATAAATGTTAATTATTGATTTCAGCCACTAAGTTATAGGATGATTTGTTAAAGCAGAAATTAATGACTGAGACAGATACAACTCATTTAATTAATTTACTTGACTGCATCAAATCTTAGCTGCAGCATCAGTTCTTTAGTTGTAGCATGTGGGATCTAGTTCCCTGACTAGGGATCGAACCCAGGCCCCCTGCCATGGAAGTGTGGAGTCAGCCATTGGACCACCATGGAAGTCCTCACAATTCTAAATTTTAGCAGTCTATCAGATTGCCCTTCAAAAAGACCACAGCAATGTGTACACCCACCAATATCATGTGGCAGATGCCAAAAGTGATTGGTTTTGGAAAGGAGAGGAAAGGAGCGGAAAGGAGCAGAGATCCTGGATAATGGCCCCTCCCCAGTGCCTTCCTAAGTGGGCGGAATTATACGTTTGGTCCCCTACGGCCACCCTACCAGTTAGGCTAGTGGGCAGGGATGTGGCCAGAATCTGGCCTGGTGTACAAGCAGGGCCAGAAAGGAGAAATCTGAGCAGGGACAAGGCCACACTTGTCGAGTCACACGATCCGGCCAGGAGGGCTCAGCAAGTGTCAGCTGCAGGGGTGTGGCAGGGGAGCGGGCAGATAGGCAGAAATCTCTCCAAGCTGTTTGGGAAAGGGAACTTAAGAAAATAGAGAAGCTGGGTAAGTGAGTAACTGCTTGGGGCCAAGGCAACAGCCAGGACTGAGCACTTCCAGGCAGGAGACATAAGGGATGTGGATTCGATCCTGGATTGGGAAGATCCCCTGGAGGAGGAGATGGCATCTCCCTCCAGGATTCTTGCCTGAAAAATCCCATGGACAGAGGAGCCTGGTGGGCTACAGTCCATGGGGTTGCAAAGAGTCGGATACGACTAAGTTTCTGAGCACATACAAACTGGCCTGGAATCTCCTGCACGTGACCTTAAAGACCCAGAGCTCAGGAGGAGACAGAATTGTAGCAGGGGAAGCTAGAAGCTGGAGAGGGGACCCGTATGTCCTGAGCACTAAGTAAATGCCAGACATAGAATCTTCCAGGTAGACAACCACCATTCCCATTTTACAGATGAGGAAACAGAGACTCAGCGAGGATACAGTACCAGCCTCATTAGTATCTGACTGCAGCTCTTATTACATCACACAGTCTCCAGGGCAGAGGCAGAGCTGACTTGTTTGCCGGTGTTCCCTACCACTCAAAGGAGCACCTTGGGGAATAGACTTGTCACCTTCCAGTGAGACAGAGGTCTGCACAGTCTCTGCTGTCCTGACTTTCAGAGCTGTCCCCTCAGGCCATGCTCCCATGTCAGGCATCCAGAAGGTCCCTGAGTCAGTGGTAGTGGCCCTCTCTTGTCCATCTGTCTGCTCCAAAGAACCTGGTACGTCCTTGTGAAACAAATGTGCATGTGGAGGGATGGGCAGGGTGGGGGGACATGCTCTCACATGCCAAGCAACCCCATTAGGCTTGCAACAAAGGGTAAGGCAGAGTTTCTGCCCTTCAAAGAGTTCATAGTCCAAAGAGTTCAAAAGTCCAAAGAGTTCAAAAGTCCAAAGGAGGAAGGAGGAGGGGGATGGGATGAACTGGGAGGTTAGGAGATGATTGGGAGATTGGGATTGACATAGATACACTACTGATACTACATATAAAATAGATACATTAACAAGAACCTGTTGTATTGCTCAGGGAGCTCTACTCAGTGCTCTGTGGTCACCTAAATGGAAGGAAACCAAAAAAAGAGGGGTTATACCTACAGGTGTAGCTGATGCACTTTGCTGTCCAGTAGAAACTAGCAACATTGTAAAGCAACTATACTCCAAAAAAAAAATTAATCTTTAAAACAAGGAGGAAGAGAAGTAAAGAAAAGAAAACTGCACAATGTCATAAGGATTACAGTGGAGAAAAACTTAGGGTGAAATGGGAACTCTTGAGACCAGGTACCTGGAAGCATAAAAACGCTTCTTGAGGATCATCTCTGAGCTGAGTGACAGTGAGAACTCGCTGGGGAAGGGAGGGCGTACCAGGCAGAGGGAATTGGAAAGGTCTGGATGAGTGGCCCTTCCTAGGAATCACTAGGTCTTGCATGTTCCAGGACAGTACAATTTGGAGGGGAGGAGGGGCAAGATATGAGACAAGATGGGTGAGTAGGGGCCAGATCCTGAAGGCAGGGAGCCAAAAACTGAAGGAAAGATGTCTAGAAACACTTTACAGTTTAGAAAGATGATTCTAACTCAGGACAAAATGAGGACAGGGAAACCAGTTATGAGGCCACAGTAGACTCTCAGGAATGAATCAGTGAAGGCCATGACCATGTTGCTGAGGAGGGGAGCTGTGGACGGCAGGCATGAAGGGAACACTGTTTACAGGACTTTATGACCAAGAAGGGGCAGAGAAGCCCTGTCCCTGGTCTTTGTAGTCCCATAACCCAATGGTCGTCCTTGTTTCCCTCATAAGGCCTTCTGTGTTTCATTTTCTATCATTTGAAAACAAGAGGCCTTAGCTCTCACATGGGCCTAGAGGTCCACGGAAGGGAAAGGGCATTTGAAGTATTTACACTGTTACCTCCATTCCTTCCTTCCTTCTTTTTCCTTTGCTTTATTAGTAGACTTTATTTTTTGGAGCAGTTTTAGGTTTACAGAAAACATTGGCATAAAGTTGAGTTTCATATATCCCTCTCTTCCTTCCCACTCCATTTCTGCCTGTTATTAACATCTTGCATTAGTGTGGCACATTTGTTACAACTGATGGGCTCCTGTTGACACACTATTATTAAATAAAGTCCATAGTAACGTTAGGTCCCACTCTTTGTTGTATATTCTACATGGGTTTTGACAAATGTATAATGACCATTGTGGCATCATGTGGGCTTTCCCAGTGGTTCAGTAGTCAAGAACCTGCCTGCCAAAGCAAGAGACACAGGTTCAACCCCTGGGTCATGAAGGTTCCCTGGAGAAGGAAATAGCAACCCACTCCAGCATTCTTGCCTGGAGAATCCCCATGGACAGAGAAGCCTGGCGGGCTGCAGTCCCTGGGATGGCAAAGAGTCGGACACAACTGAGCGACTAACCACACAGCACAGCACCAGCATTCTTTCCTGAAAAATCCCATGGACAGAGGAGCCTGGCCATCTACAATTCATGGGGTTGCAAAAGAGTAGGACATGATTTAGCAACTAAGACAATAGCAATATGCAGAGTAAGTTTCACTGCTCTAAAAATCCCGTTCATCCCTCCTTGCCCGCCCCCACCCCTGATAACCCTAATCTTTTCACTGTCTTCATAAGTTTGCCTTTTCTAGAATTTCACATAACTGGAACCATACACAATGTAACCTTTCCATATTGGCTTCCTTTACTCAGCTATATGCACTTAAGTTTCCTCCATGTCATTTTGTGATTTGGTAACTCATTTCTTTTTAGCACTGAATAACATTTTTCACCACTGAATTAATACTCCATTGTATGGATCAACCACAGTTTAATGATTCACCTGCTGAAGAACACTTTGGTTGCTTCTAAGTTTTGAACTATGAATAAAGCTGCTATAAACATTCATGTGCAGCTTTTTGTGTGGACAAAAAGATCTTAGCTCATTTGGATAAATACCAAGAAGCATGATTTCTAGATTATATGGCAAGAGTCTTTCCATTCCTTTTTCTCCATTTCCTTTTCCATGTCCACTTCCTCCAGCAGGGAGGTGGTGGGGTGACCTTCCATGGAAAAATGATGCCATAGAATTGTAGGTCTTGGATTTGTGTAGAAACAGAAATTGTCCTCCCTGGGGAGCCAAGGGTGTTTTTTAAGCCAGGGGTCCTTACCATATTTAGGTCCACTATATACCGTGGAATTATACACATGGGAGCAAGGGCTCACTGGCCTTCATCAGAGTTTCGGGGGGTCTAGGAAGCAAGAGAAATTAAGCTACAGATTTCATCTGCAGCTTAAAGAATCCTCAGTGATAGGAAAGGGAAGCGCAGTGGACAACCTTCCTACTCAGAATGCCCTGGAGGGAAAACCAAACTTCCAATCTTCACTTTAAAAAAAAATAATTTTCTTTATTGATTTTTAATTTATTTATTTTTGGTGGTGCTGGGTCTTCGTTGCCGCACAGGCTTTTCTCTCGTGGCAGTGAGCGGGGAGCTCCTCTCTGGCTGGGGTGCGTGGGATTCTCGCTGCAGTGTCTTCTCGTGTTGCAGAGCACAGACTCTCAGGCTGTGGCTCCTGGGCTCTAGAGCACACGCTCGGTAGTTGTGGCGCATGAGCTTAGATGCTCCAGGGAGCTTAGCTCCCTCCTGGATCAGGGATCGAACCCATGTCTCCTGCATTTGGCAAGAGGATTCTTTCCTTCTGAACCACCAGCAAAGTCCCACAGGGACCACTTCTAACTCTACTTCAGGGACTCAGTGTCAAACAGGAGCCTGGGCTGGAAGCGGCCCGCACAGAAAACATCCTCCTCTCTCCTCCAATTCAAAGAAGACAAGAAGCACGCTGATATGATGGCTAAGCCCACTTGCACCATTTATTTAAAAAGAATAGCTGTAAGGTAAAAATGCAGATGTTTTATTCATTGTAAAGACAGCAGTTAAAAAAGGGAAGAAATAAATATGACGTTAGAAATTATTTTATCATGTACAACAAACCCCTGATATCTGGGAGCAATCCCAAGAACTCATAACATGTACAAATTTGTGCTGAAGAACAGCTTCACTTTGAACACCTTAGAGCAGATGTTGGAAACTGGCTAGATGGTGAAAATGGTCATAGCTTTTCAGATTCTGAAAGACTCTGGATTTGTTAGTCGGTGATGGCAAGGGTCTACTGTAATATAATTTGCATCGAGTCAGAGTTAATAAGAATTGTTCTATTCATTAAAATTATTTATAATCATTCTCTCATTCTTATGGTTAAGCAGCACAGTATTTAGAAGGGGGAAAAGGCTGAGAAGTGCAAAGGGGAAGGAAAAGGGAGGGACCTAAGTGGAAATGCTAAGGATAAGAGAAAGGTGATGGGGAAGACCAGAATCTCCCATCTCTTCATTCTTTTCTGTCACCTCAGCAGCGTGCTGTGGCCCGCTGTTGGAGAGGGACCAAACTGTGGTCCAGCCTGGCCTGCCTTAAACCTCACCATCACCAAAGGACAGAATATGCAGGAGCATCTGGCTGGATCAGGCGAAGAATGAGAACAAGGAAGCTGGATGAGAAAGAGAGGAGAGACACAGAAAAGGATGGCCCAAGGAATTGGATGTTGTTAACATCACTGGCCTCCCGCGACTCTCTCCTCTGAGGACCACCAAGGAAAGAAGTATCTGCACGAATTAACACAGCAGACCACTCTCTGATGTGGAGGGGAAAAGAGACAGGAACAGGCATAGGTTGCCAAGTAGAGGCACGTTCTGGCTACAGAGAAGGGTGCAGGAGAGAGACTTGAGGCGGGCAGCGGGACCTTCTGGGAGGGGTTCCCAAATGGGGCTGAGAGCTGCCCCTGCCACCCCACGAGGCCAAGGGGTGTGCACTGTGGTGGGTGTGGAGGTTGGCTGGGGCAAAGGGTCAGCAGGGGTGAGGGTGTCTGGCTAGCTCTCCCCGGAGCATCTGTGAGGCACAGCTGTGGTCAGAGGTCAGGGTCAGCCGCACTAAGCACTGAAAGCGGCCTTGAGTTCCCGGAAGGCTGCTTGGCGGACCTTCCTCTTCTCTTCCTCCTGCTTCCGCTCATCTTGCTCTGCTTTTAGCTCCGCTTCAAACTTACTGGCACAGGACAAAGCTTGGACCTGTAAAGAAACAGTCAGGGCGGGTCAACAGAGTAAGAGACAAAAGAGACGCCTGGAGAGGGAGCAGCCCACCAAACAGAACTCGGTGTTCTCCAGCCACAGGGCCTGGGACCCCAGCCCCGCTGGAGGCAGGACCCCTGACCCAGTGCTCCCTGCCCTTGGTCTTCCCATGTTTGCTTTCTAACAGCGAGGATATCGTCATTTTACTTGCTTCTGTGTTATAGATGCTCCTTCCAATCTGCTAGGGTTGCCTATTCCACCTGAGCTTCTTTTTCTTTTTTTTTTAGCTTCTTTTTCAGGATACTTCTTTTTAAATTAATATTTATTTATTTGGCTGTACTGGGGCTTTAGTTGCAGCATGTGGGATCTAGTTTCCTAACCTGGGTTCAAACCTGGGCCCCCTGCGTTGGGATCATGGAGTGTTAGCCACTGGACCACCAAGGAAGTCTCAGGATACTGTTCATATCCATGCCCACTTCTACTTACTTTCCACCTTTAATTTCACAATGATATTCTTTAGTTCTAGGGGAAGTCAAGAACAAAATGAGCTCCCTGTGGGCATTTTGACTGGGACTGCATCAATCTGCCTGCAGCAAAGGGATATTTTTAGGTGTTGTTTGGCCACTAAGTTGTGTCTGACTCTTTGTAACTCCATGGACTGTAGCCCACCAGGCTCCTTTGTCCATGGGATTTCCAGCCAAGAACACTGGAATGGGTTGCCATTTCCTTCTCCAGGGGATCTTCTTGACCCAGGGATCAAACACCTATCTCCTGCATTGGCAGGCAGATTCTTTACCCCTGAGCCACCAGGGAAACCCCATCTTTAGGTGTACACTGTTTTTAATAAAAACTGCTAGATCGCCCTCCAAAGAGCTGCTCCAATTTTCACCCCACCATCATGAAATGCAAGGCTCATTTCCCCATAACCTTACCAACACTTATCATTAACCTTTTTCCTGTTTGCCAATCTGATGTGGAAGAAAAATTGGCACCTTCTTTTATTTCTTCTTCGATAAACTGGAGAAGGAAATGGCAACCCACTCCAGTACTCTTGCCTGCAAAATTCCATGGATGGAGGAGCCTCGTAGGCTATAGTCCATGGGGTCGCAAAGAGTCCAACACGACTAAGCGACTTCACTTTCTTTCTTTTCTTGATGAATTATCCATTTATATTCTTTGCCCATTTTTCTATTCAGCTAGTGTTTATTTTTCCTTTAATTTGCAATTCTTTACATAATTTATGTACATATTTTTCAGTTAATTTCCTCCAGTCTTTTGTCTTTTTACTTCAAAGTATCTTGGGTCATATAAACATTTAAATTTTGATGTCATCAAAAAGTTCACTTATTTCCTTTCCAAGTTTGTATTCCATATCATGTTTAAGAAGTTCTTCTATTCCACCCAGGTTCTAAACCCATTTTCCTGTAATTTCTTCTCATACTTTTATGTTTTCATTTTCCCACTTGGCTCTTTAAGTCCCCTGCAATTTATTTTAGTGAGGGAGCCTAATGGAGGGCTTTACTTCATTTTCCTAAGTGGATAGCCAATTGTCTCCACACCTGTTACTGAATAGCCCATTATTTCCCCACTGATTTGAAAATATATCTTTTCCATATACTCAGTTCCCACATGAAGGAGACCTGCTTTTATTATTTTCCGTCCCATCCCACTAACTGGCTTGTTTACTCCTGCGCCTGTGCTACATTAGTTGATATCACTGCCTTATAGAATGCCTTAATATTTATAAAGAAAGTAAATTTTTTCTTATGTTGAAGAAGCATATTTTCTTATTTTCAAATGTGTGATTATGAATGTGTATTAAACTTCACCAAATGTCTTTGAGACATCTACTTGCAATGGTCACATTTTTCTAATTTAACCTACCTATGATATGAATATATTTAAAAAATTATCCCTGCCATCTTAACATAAATTTCAAATATTTTAATTGTATTCCATTTCTTAATGTTTTAGGATTCTTACAGCGATACTTATTAGATGGATATATAAATTGGTGTTATTTTCATCTGATTTTGTAATCAGATTCATAATGGCTTTAGAGAATGAATGTGATATAGCCTTTTATGTAAGTTTCAGGTATACAGCATTACAGTTCAACATCTGAATACCCTACAAAGTGATCACCACCACGAGTCTCATTACCATCTATCACCCCGTAGTTGACTCTCTTCATCCATTTTTCCCATCTGTCCCCCAACTTCCTTCCCCTCTGGTTACCAAATCTGTTTTCTGTATCAATGAGTTTCTTTATGGAGCTTTTAATGGTTTTTAATTGATGTATCATCATCTCTCATTATCTCTACCTATGGGCATCATCCCCTTGATTTCTCTGTCACTAGCTTCCTTGTCTCATTGTCTCATCAGTCTATCCCCTGGTCCACTCATTCACTTCTCTGCAGTGCTGCAGCTAAGATTTACCATTCCCTACAACGCTTTTTATTTAGTCCATTCTGATTTTCATTTCATTACATCCATGGCTGTGGTTGTTTAGTTGCTAAGTCATGTCCAACTCTTTGCAACCCCACGGACTGTTGCCCCACCAGGCTCTTCTATCCATGGAATTTCCCAGGCAAGAACACTGGAGTGAGTTGCCATTTCTTTCTCCAGGGGATCTTTCCGACCCAGGGATTGAATCCGTATCTCCTTCATTGGCAGGCAGATTCTTTACTGCTGTGCCACCGGGGAAAACCACATCTATGGTAGCCCAATGCTGAGTCTCATGTTTCAATGAAAAATTATAATATCCTTTTCAAATCCTCCCTGTACTTCACAAGGGTCCATTTCTGAAGACAAGATACCAATGAAGTTATCAGTAGGCAGTACGTATTATGTTTTTACTCTTTCCGAATCCAAATCCCTAGGGATAGGGTCAAGGAAATTATGTTTTCCAAACTCCCCCACCAGGTATTTCTCAGGCCCTGGGGGCCCTGCTCTGACCCAGCAGTTCTCACCCCTGGCTCCCTATGTCAGAGTCCTCAGAGACTGCTCTTTCTTGATCTTGGCAAGATGTCCAAGTTGGAGTTTACTGTCGTCTACCCAGCCCCTCCCCCAAGTATCCCTAATGGTTGTAGAATCCTACAACCTGGGTTCAAGCTCCTATTTCCTAATGTGCTGGCCTCGCCTTTATTCACTTTCTAACCCAGAACAGATGCCTGAACAATCTTCACAGCAGCATCTGTCACATAACCTCCGACTGCCAGGACCTGCACTTCTGCCGGACACGCTTCACCTCTGCCCCCCAACTCTACCAAGTCCCACCCTTGGACCAAGGACTTTGTCTGCTCCTGCTTGCAGGCTGAGAATGTGTTTTTCTTAGAAGCCTCACCAGGACCCACTGGGGGTGAGGATTTCCAGTTTGGGCTGGTCCTTCACTGAGGCTCTGCCCTCCTGCCAGCATCCCCACAGTGGTCAACCGGATGGCTGCAGTCTTCAGGGACCCTGCCACCCTTCTCCTCCCTTGTTTAGACAACACAGAGGAATGCGGGCTGTCCACTCTGGACTCCTCTCCCACCCGCTTCATCCCTCCCCCTTTCCCTGTGCTCAGGGTGGGCAGGAAGCAGACCCTGGGCGCGTCATTGAACATCTCTGGGACCAGAGGCGCACTAGCTGCTACCTGCTTGCAAGCCAGTTGTTTGATTTCCAGGAATTTTATGAGCTGGTTGCTAAATATAGCCACTGTTAAAAATTAGATTTATATACTTTCAAAATAAAATTATATTACAAGCAAAGGTAACACATACTTAAAAGTCACCTTTTTCTGGTGATTGTGCTTCATTTGCTACTATCTGTGTCCTCAAGGTTATCTGCATCTGTCACATCTCTAAGGGGAAAATCGTGTATGATGACCTGGTACCATGAATTGTCCCAACTCCATATTCAAAGGCATCCTGTGGGTAGCTTTAAAAGCAATCCCAAGAGGGGTATTCACACCTTGGAAGAACAATGCTACAAACAAGGGTTTGATTATTCTTTCAGTGACTGTCTAGGCAATCTTTTCTTAAGAAAGTGATGGTAAAATGTCAAAAATGCAGATTAAAGGTAAACATGTGTAGTGTCTGTAGCCTTCACATTATAAATGGCTCCAAAACGGAAAGGCTGTTCTTCCAATATTTAACAACTACTATCGAATTCAGCAAGGATGTTGCTCACGTCATTGAGGAATGAATGAAGTTCTGACACATGTCTTTTCACTTTTTTCTTATAAATTAAACAAAATACTAAAAATATGCATGTTGGAACTACATTCCTTTGTCAGTTGCAATCATAGACTGCCTACAGACACAAGAGTCCAGCAAAAATCAAGGAGTTATTCTTTAAGAATAGATAGCCTATAAGGGGGGGCTTCCCTGATAGCCCAGTGACTAAGTCTCCGAGCTCCCAATGCTCGGAGTTCAATCCCTGGTCAGGGAACTAGATTCCACATTCTGCAACTAAGAGTTTGCATGCCACAGTGAAGACCCGGTACAACACAATAAATAAAAACAAGTATTTTTAAAATACTTTGCTCTTCTGGCTTCCCTTGTAGCTCAGTCAGTAAAGAATCTGCCTGCAATGCAGGAGACCTGGGTTCGATTCCTGGGTTGGGAAGATCCCCTGGAGAAAGAAATGGCAAACCACTCCAGTATTCTTGCCTGGAGAATCCCATGGACAGAGAAGCCTTGTAGGTTCCCAGTCCATGGGGTCGCAAGAATAGGACATGACTTAGTAGCTAAACCATCGCCATTTAAAAAAAATAGACTATATGAAATCTACAATAAAAATAGTATATATTATTTGTACATTGCATGCTATGTATCCTTTTTATCAGCAAAATATATAATAAACTTAGGCATATATATGCCTTCTTATATATAAGAACTTATATAAGTTCCCTTCTCCAGGGAATCTTCCCAACCCAGGGAGTGAACCCAGGTCTCCCACCTTGCAGGAGATTCCTTACCAGCTGAGTCACAAGGGAAGCCCAAGAATACTGGAGTGGGTAGCCTATCCCTTCTCCAGCAGATATTCCCAACCCAGGAATCGAACCGAGGTCTCCTGAATTGCAGGTGGATTCTTTACCCACTGAGCTATCAGGGAAGCCCATATAAATATGTGTGTGTGTATACACACACACTCTTTGTCCAGAGAGCCAGTTGTTAAACATCGATCAACAAACCACTGTCTATGCATCAGTCTCCTCATCTGCAAAGTGGGACAATAACACCTACCTGCAGAAAGCTTGTATGAGGATTAGATTCGACCTGAATCTGAAGCGGTCAGCAGAGGGTCACCATCAACACTCATGTGTTTGCTAATCACCCCACCTACCCATTCCTGGCCAGGTCAGAGGAAAGTTGGGGACCTGTGCAAGTACTTTACTTGGGGTCCTTCTCCTCCACTATAAAAGTCCACCTCTCCTCTTGATTCTATGATCTCTGAGTACTTGTCCATCAGTCACTCCATTCTTTGCGTTTTCTTCTCCCTGGATCACTTCCTTGTGACCTAGAAACATGCCGACATCTATCTTCCCTAGGCTAAAGAAAAAAAAAAAAGTTTCTTTCCTGATCCTAAGCTACCATCCCCGCTTTGTATAGGCCTCCTCTGCCAACCTTCGACAAGAAAGCCAGCTATCAGGGCTCTTTCCCCCCAACTGCCACCCACCCCTTACCCTGTTACAATCTGCCCTCCCTCCATAGTGAACCTCATCTCTCAGAATTCTCCACTGACCCATTTGCTGGACCCAACACCTCTGCCCCAACCTCATCTGATTCAATCTCTTCTTGAAATTGCTCTTGTCCTCCATATTAGCATTTCTCCAGTTTCCTTGTATCTCTGATTATTTCCTTTCCCACTCTAGTCACCATGACGTTCTGCCCTTGGTCAATTCCCACTAGTTCTCAGGTGTCAGTTTGTATCCCGTGAAGATAGCGCCTGTGGTCTGTGTGGCTGGTTGTCCATGAAACATCCATCCTCCCCCACTTTCTTTCTATGATGCTTCCCTAGCACATGGCCCAAGGGCCTAGGGGAGACTGGCCTCACCCCTGGGCTCAAGGAGAGAAGCCAATCAGAGTAACAATATTCCAGCCCTTGCCAGGAGTCAGTTCAGGAATGGACAAGCGTGGAAGAGATTATTCCATGACTGCAGTATCTAGTATGCCTGTCTTCCTTAGCATCAGAATTGCAGCTGGGCACATGGAGCCCCAGGAAAGAAAACAAAGGCATTCTGTAGCCTCCCATTTAATGGGGTGTGGCCAAGTTCTGTCCAACAGGACTGAGCAGAAACTAGTAGCAAACAATAGTGTGCCCTTCAGATAAAGGGGCAGGTCTTTCCCTTGCCTGAAGTCACCTCGGACTTAAGAGAGTCTTAACCACAGGCCCACCAGGGAAGTCCCAACACTGAGAGCTCTAGAGGGGTTGGGATTCATCCCACCTCCTCCCCAGCCCACTGTCACACTCCTCGTTGGACCTACAGTTCTTCTCCAGGCGTCTACGGAGCCTCCCTGAGTCCAGTCTCTCCCCAGGCAAGCCTGTCCCCGTTGTACCCAAGGCTGATCAGAGCAAGGCCCTGCTCTCCAAGACTGGCCACGCACTGAATCCTCCCGCAGAGCCCAGGGAGAGCTGGGTGAGGCCTGGGAAGCTGGTCAGCAGATAATTCTGGTGATCCCCAGGCTGGGGAAAGCCTGACCCTCAGGGGAACTCAGAGCTTCCTGTCCAGCTGCGTCCAGTACAGACAGGGGCCAGCCTCCAAGCCCTCCCTGCCCCTCCCCACCCCATGCCTCAGAGTCTTTGCTCTCACAGTTCCCACGGCAGGAACGCCTTCTCCTCCCTGATTACAAGGTGAATCCCCATTCATCTCTTAACATCTGTCGCGAATGTCAGCTCCTTTATGGCCTTCTCCCAAATTCGGGCGATGATTTCCTCCATTTGTCATTCATGCCAACACTTCTTGAGGGCCATTATTAGCCAGGCACTGTAATTACACAGGTAACACACCTACTCTGCCTTTGAGTCTGTGGGTGAGGAGGCAGACGTATAAACAGAACAAGTTCAAAAAAATTTATTGTTATTCTTTTCATCTTTTCTCCCGGTTGTAAAAATAATGCACACACATTATAAAGCCTCACAAAATTATTTTAAAAAGTCAGTCCCTCTGACATCACTATTACTAATACTTTGGTATAAAACTGTCCAGGTTGTATTTACTATTTCACAAAATTGGCTTTCAAGCATACTGTTTTGCCTAATTCATTTTGGACATCTGTCCACATATAAGGAGATGACAGAGGACAAGATGGTTGGATGGCATCACCGACTCAATGGATATGAGTTTGAGCCAACTCCGGGAGATGGTGAAGGGCAGGGAAGCCTGGTGTGCTGCAGTCCATGGGGTCGCAAAGAGTCAGACACGACTGAGCAACTGAACAATAAGCAAACGTAAACGCAGCTGCATCTCATTCTTCAAGAGCTGTAGCATATGCAAATGTGTGGGTGAACCACAGTGGACTCAATTCCCGGGTCACAGACATTTCCGTTATGTTCAGTTCTCCTCTATTACCAACCTCACTGTATGAAAAGCTTTGTCTATACATCTATGTGCATTGGCACGAGGGTCTCTGACTGATAAAATCCTTGAGGCAGGGACTTCCCTGGTGGCGCGATGGATAAGGGTCTGCCTGGCAGAAAGATGCTGGTCTCCTGTCTCCACGCAGCATCACAGAGCTGTGGAGAGCGCACGCTGCTTTGAGGCCTGAACAAGCTGGGCTGTGTCACCCAGGACTCTGTGTTTCTGGGCAAAGAAACTCCTGGGATAAGCCAGGAGATGGGGGGCTTCCGTGGTGGCTCAGTGGTAAAGAATCTGTGTGCCAGGGCAGGAGATATACGTTCAGTCCCTGGATCAGGAAGACTAAACAACCAGCACAAGGGGCTGCCCCTGGCTGGAGCTGCCGGGAGTCCCAGCAGCTCATATCATGTACGGGGTGCACTCCGTGAGCCAGGCACTTGCTAAACGCTTCAGATGAAAGAAAGCATTTCATCCTCGTGGTGATCTCATTATCAACTCCATGGTACAGATGAGGAAACTGAGGCACCGACGGGTGACAGCTAAGTGGAGGAGGCAGAATGTGAACCAGGTGGTCTTATCCACTGCACCCCCTACCCATCTCCCCAGCCCCACCCCCACCCCATCCCACCCGCAATTGCAGAGGGACATTTGGAGTGTTTTCCTGATCTCTCTTTCTGCCAGTGTGCTCTGGGGGGAGGGAAATGACAGCACCCAGACTGAGACAAAATCTCCAGAAACGTTCAATGACCGTATGAACTCATGAATGAGCAGAAGCACCCAGAAGGCTCCAAGACCACATGCTGCAGAATCCTTCCCGGCTCCCTGGCATCGTCAACGCTGCACATAACAATTCTGATCCAGGGCAAGCCAACAGGGGAGCCTTCTCGGGCCCCGTTTGTCCTTGTTTACACACAGGTGTCCAAGATGCAAACACAGAGGTAGCCCTTCAAGTAACTCATGTGGTTTGGGGTAGAGAGGAATTCTCTAGGAAAGTCTGACTCCAGAGTCGTCTGGGATCATTGCACCAGCAAGCCTGTTTGAATCTGATATCAGGAGCCTCCCTGATGGCTCAGTGGTAAAGAATCCGCCTGTCGATGCAGGAGACACGGGTTCGATCCCTGGTCTGGGAAGATCCCACATGCTACTGAGCAATTAAGCTCATGCACCACAACTATCGAGCCTGTGCTTTAGAAAACCTGGGAGCCCCAACTAGTGAGCCCACATGCTGCAGTTTCTGAAACCCGAGTGCCCTAGAGCCCGTGCTCCTCACAAGAGAAGCCACTGCAGCGAGAACCTGCACACCACAACTAGAGAAAAGCCCGAGAAGTGATGCAGACCCAGCACAGTCAAAAATTTAAAAAAGAAAAAAAAATCTGAAACCAGGATCCAAAGCATTTGCCATTTGGCCATTTTCCCATTTTGTTTTTAATTTTCAGATGGCACACAGACACACACTCTCCTTTCCCTACCGTCTCACATGCTCAAGCGAGCGCCGTTTCCCTCGTCCTGATGAGCTGGTCGCCGGCTAGGAGCTCGCTGGGCAGGGAGCAGGGACAGAGGGACTGTGCCGTGCAGGAAGGAGGCACCTACCTTGGCTTCAAAGAAGTCCTTGGCACCTTTGACGCCCTCCAGGGCAACATCGATCTCAGAAAGCTTCGCCAGTGCCATCAACCCGCTGTCCTCCTGCAGTTCGCCCGCGGCGGCCTTGTGGAATATAAGCAGGAACTGCAGGGGGAGGTCGGTAAGGGTCAAAGTCAACGTCACCGAGAGATTTACAGGCCCCTCTGACCCGAGCTACAGCCATTATAGCCACACCTATTACAAAGGGTGTATACGTGTCCACATGACAAGCTATTTTTTCCCTTATCACACTGTCAACACTGAAAACATGGGGAAATTCCCTGGAAGTCCAGTGGTTAAGACTCCGTGCTTCCACTGCAGGAGATGTGGCTTTGATCCCTGGTAGGGGAAATTGAGATCCCATATGCCTCGCTGCTGCTGCTAAGTCACTTCAGTCGTGTCCAACTCTGTGTGACCCCATAGACGGCAGCCCACCAGGCTCCCCCGTCCCTGGGATTCTGCCGCAAGAACACTGGAGTGGGTTGCCATTTCCTTCTCCAATGCAGGAAAGTGAAAAGTAAAAGTGAAGTCGCTCAGTCGTGTCCGACTCTTAGCGACCCCATGGACCGCAGCCTACCAGGCTCCTTCATCCATGGGATTTTCCAGGCAAGAGTATGGAGTGGGGTGCCATCGCCTTCTCCCATATGCCTCGAGACACAGTCAAAAAAACAAAAACAAGGGGCTTCCCTGGTGGTCTAGTGGTTGAGCCTCCGCCTTGCGATGCAAGGGACACCGGCTTGATCCTGGTCTGGGAAGATGCCACGTGCCAAGGAGCAACTAAGCCCGGGTACCACAAGTACTGCATCTGTGCTCTAAGAGCCCGGAGGTTACAACTACCGAAGCCTGCTCACCCTACAGCCCGTGTTTCGCAACAAAAGAAGCCACAGCAATGAGAGGCCTGCGCACAGCAACAGAGAGGGGCCCCCGCTGGCTGCAATTAGAGAAAACCCATGTGCGGCAATGAAGACGCACTGCAGCCAATAAACGAACAAATACATAATTTTTTTTTTTTTTAAAGGCCCATCTTCTCACAGGGATGTAGGGGAAGGGGCACCCTCATGTTGATGAGAGTGTAACCTGAATTAAAATTTTTGGAGGGCGTTTTGGAAATATTTACCAAAAATAAAATGCTTTCACCCTTCTAATCATTAATTCCCCTGCTTGGAATCCATCCCTTAAAACATGCACATAAATGTTATAGTGCATAAAAACATTACATAAAATGGTTTAAGAAGAAGCAATATGCATAAAAGCAAAAAACTGGCCACATCCTACTTAACAGCCATGAAAGAAACAGTCCAGTAGATTGGTAGGTACTACTTTTAAAACTAAATAACTTAATATTTCTGACATTTTAAGAAACCATTCCTATTTCCCATTTGTGTCCCATTTTGGCGTTAAACTATTTGCCTTCCTCGGTGTTTTCTACTTTAGCTCTGTCACTTGCCTTTCAGCTTTGTTTACGGTGGAAATGTTTTTCAAAAGCTATCAATCTTTGCTTTTCTCTCACCAGTGTTATGCTTAGAAAATCCTTCCTTGCCACCAAGGTTACAGAAACAATAAAAAAACCTGTGTTTTTGTCTACAGCTTTTAGGACTCTTTAAAAAAAAAAAACATGTAAATATTTAATCTCTGAAATTTATTCTGATCTGTCATGTGAAGTTGATCATTAACCTTATTTTCTTCCACATGGTTAGTTAGTAATCCCCACACCACTTACTGAATAATCCATCATCTTCCTGAAGATTCAAAATGTGATCTGAATGAATTTGTCTTTCAAGTCAGTCTGTACTAAGAGAATACAATACATACAATACTCTGGAGGATACATTTTTAAATAAACAAATAGGTCAACCTGAAAGAGCAGTGCTTGCTCTATCTCACCCCTTGCATGTCCTTCCATCACCCCCAAGGCAGTTTTATGGCTTTTTAACCTCTCTTCTTTAAAATTTTTTGTGAATTTGTCAAATAGCTTCTATACCACTTGCATAATTTATCCATCTAAGAAGAATAGATCTTCTCAGGTGGCTCAGTGGTAGAGAATCCCCCTCCCAAGGCAGGAGATGTGGGCTCGATCCCTGGGTTGGGAAAGATGCCCTGGAGGAGGAAATGGTAACCCACTCCAGTATTCTTGCCTGGAGGAACCCATGGACAGAGGAGCCTGGTGGGCTACAGTCCATGGGGTTGCAAAGAGTCAGACACAACTTAGCACCTGAGCGCACACACACACACAAAATATGTATGCCTAAAGGGAAATTTCAATTTTCCTCTAAAGATTGTCTTCACCAAGAGGAAAGAACATTTTCTAAAGCAGAGTGGGAGGTAAGACAAGCTCAATGCACTTTTCCCAAATTCCAACTTGAGTGTCTCTTAATGCCTAGAGGGAAGCGTGTTTCATTAAGTGAAAGTCCGAGCTTCCATCATCACCACCCCCAAAACGCCTTGCCAACAAGTCCTTCTTTGTCATTCTTGCTTCGAGAGGGTCCTAACTCCGCTGTGGACTTCGCCAAAAACAAAGCAACTGGTGAAGCAAGATGTTGCAGGACTTTCAGCTTCACGGAGGAGGCCGTCACCGTGGTCAGCTTGGCTCGACAGAAATGCCACGGTCACCCACCTGCAGCTTCAAACTCTCTCACTAGAGGCCGGCAAAGACTCAGTTTGCGGCAGACTCTCACAGCCAGAACACTGGCTCCAAAGAAGACTTGGAAGTCAAGCCTGTTGAACGAGGAGAGGTTCCCCCAGGAAAAGGATGGGGGACAAGGGGGCTGGGGGATGGTGGTGAGTGGGCTCTCACAGAAGAGACTGAAGAGCCCTGCACACGTGAGCCTCAGACAGAGGGAAAGAGTAAAATACCCAACCATCCCTCGGCCCCCTATGTGTCCTTAAAGCACTTAGCAGAAGCCACCCTCCTCCCCAGTTCTTCATAAGGAGGACACAAAACAGGTTGCCCCTTCGGAGCTTAGGAAAGACAGAGCACCTCCCCCAGCCTAGCACCAACCCTAGTGACCTGGGGCAGGGGAGTCTCTTCTCTAAAATTCATTTTTCTTACTCTGCAGCAGAGATGACAATGTAGGTGTTTACAGAAGGGTTTGCGAAGATTCTCTGGAGGAAGAAATGGCAACCCACTCCAATATTCTTGCTTGAAAAGTCCCATGGACAGAGGAGCTTGGTGGGCTAAAGTCCATGGGATCGCAAAGAGTCAGACACAACTGAGTGACTAAACACCACCACCAACAAAAGGGCTTAAAGTAATCCTCAACAGTCCTTTCCCGAGTGGATCCCGCCCACAACTGCTCACTCTCAACTCTGCCAGCTCACAGGTAACCACCAGCAGCTCTGTCATAACTTAGGGGGTCTCCCTGCCCCAGCCAGTTCAAGAAAAAAGATCAAGCTCAACTCGAAACTCTCCAGCCTTCCATAGAGCACGCCAGGGTTTCCCATTTAATGTATCACAATCACCAACCCCTGAATGACAATTTCTCCAACTGCCCAGCCTTGTTTGTCTTCCTATTTATAGTCCACAAAGACTGGTATGTTGTAGAGAATTGGAAAGTGTCCTAGCTGTGACTCTGAGCAAAGAGGGGGGAGGGAAGGAGAAGCAGAAAACAAAGAAACAGAGAGAACTCACAAAGCTAAAAAGCAGTTTCAGACATGAGCTAGCAAATGCTTGTGATGAATTTAAGAGAACTTTAATTCCGTGGCTCTGACTGGTGATACAAACACTTGCCCACATTAGTTAGAGCTTTTAGGAGGCGAGTGACAGAAACACACTTGTTGGCTTAAGCAAAAAGGAAGTATTCATTATACAAATAGGATATCTCAAAAGCCAAGGGCAAAATACAGTGGTCTGGACGAAGATTGGAATGGGGAGAGCCAATGTGTTCAAGACTGGAGGCCACATTCTCTCTCAAGCTCTTGTGTCTGGACCACATGGTAGAAAATGACCACTCCACACTGAATTATCCTTGCAGGAACAGCCACCTGCAGAGCCAGTATGCCAAATACCAGCCCCAAATTCCCAGATACAGAATCCAATTGACCTAATCTGGCCACGGGTCCACCCACAGTCCAATCAACCATAAACAGACCGGGGTGCAACCCAGGACAGCCAGGGCTGCCAGGGACCCTCTCAGGGAGGGTAGGGTGGGAGGAGAAAAGAAGACCTACAGTTTCCAGTGTGTGCTTGTGCGTGCATGAGTGCGCGTGCTCACTTGTGCCTGACTCTTTGAGACCCTATGGATTGTAACCTGCCAGGCTCCCCAGTCCATGGGATTTTCCCAGCAAGAATACCAGAGTGGGTTGCCATTTCCTCCTCCAGGGGAATCTTCCTTCCTGGGTCTCCTGCACTGGCAGGTGGATTCTTTACCACTGAACCACCTGGGAAGCCACCCAGTTCCCAGGACTGACAGGTAATCTAGTAAACCCCTTATCCAGCCTTTGTACAAAATCACCACACATCTGGTCTTGGAGCAATTCTGCTTTGAGACAGATGTAATGGAATTAGTAAGGACTACAAGAAAAAGGGAGGAAGATATTAAGGCCTCTCTGTCTGCCTCCAAAGGAGACTGAGGTGGGGAGTGCCTGGAATCCGATTCTAGATCCCTAGAGCTACGGAGACAGAACTGCTAACTCCAGTGCGTCCTGTGACTTCTCCTACATGTCTGTACATGTACATAAACTATAAACGCAGACAATTACCTTTTACACACGGTTTGGAAATATGCTTTTGTTCCTGCTTCTCACACTGTTGACATTTGTCCTCTGGTCATCAAACACTGTGCTAGATCATCGTTTTTAAAGGCTCCACGTGTGCCATTTTGTTAAATACCCCGAATGTGCACATATTATTTTCATAATTGGAAAAGAAATGGTTTAAAAGAAAGATCAATTCCCTTGAAGGTTGGGGGAAAGTAGCAAACTGGTGCTTAATAGAGACATTTTCTGTATCAAAGGGCTTTTCTTTAGATGTAACTCACTTCAGTCAAGTTAATCCAAAAAAAAAAAAAAGAAAGGGAATATAAACTCACCAAGTACCCACTAAGTGTCAGGTCAGGAAGGCACTTTAGAAATGAGACATTTTGTCTACTGGCAACTCCTGCCCCATGTGATGATGGTGGTGGAGCTGTTTCATGATGCCCTGTGGCACATGACCTGGATCTAACCAATCACAGTATCCTGGATGCAATGATTGGTCCAGGAGGTGGGCAAGTACCCCTATGAGGGCCAATCAGAAGCCTTCTTCTGAGACTGCTATGGATTCTGGGATAAAGTAGCCCTCCATCCCCTGGGGCAATGTAGCCTGGAGCTGCCAGCAACCATCATGGCAGGCACCAGGGACAACACCTTATCTGGAAAGAAAGGATGTAGAAAAAAGCACAGTCAAGGTACAGCAAGAGAAAATTACTGATTACTTATGTCTAAAACACTTTCACTTCATCTCCTAGGTATGTGAACCAAGAGTCACTGGTTCTTTCCTTGTTTAAATTAGTTAGCATTCTCTTTCCATCACTAGCAGTCAAGCATTCTAACTGATAGAGGCATAGAAAGAGAACTTTATCCTCAAAACAGTCCCGAGCAAAAGCTGTTAACAGCCCTATTTTAAGGACATAAAAACTGAGGCTGAGAAATAATGTGTTCCAGTTATGCAGCTCTGTGTAGAAGATGGAGGTTGGAATGTACACCTCTTTTCATTACACAAACTCAGCATCAGCCCACTGGTGGCTTACAACATGGGTGGACACCAGCAGAGTGAAATCCTAAGAGCAGGAGGTTGGGCTGTGGAGTATTGTGTGGCGACGCATCCACACTTCCAAATCTGTACCTCTGGGCACGGCTCCTAGAGATGCAGCCACAGTGGGGCTCTGAATTGACAAAGGACTGAACATGAACACCCCTGAAGACCTGTAGGTGGGTTGAGTACCCACAACGAAACCCTCTGGAAATGTCCAAGCCTCAGATCGAAATGGCCAAACCAGCAGCTCATCAAAAGCTAACTGAGAAAAAAAAAAAAAAAAAAAAGCTAACTGAGCATCTTGGAAATAGAGAGGGGTGCATGCGCGAGGCTCCTGGGTCAAACAGAGGGGAGGGATTTTCAGCTGGTGACTTGCACAGACGTCTAAGCACCCTTGATTTCCATTCCCCTGAGGTTAAAACTTTGCCACAGAAGTTCTTTCCCCAGCAGTGCCTCCAAAGCTTCACCAAGGCAAAATCCTTTACTTTCTATATCCCAGGGGTACCCAGATTATTGTTGTCGTTGTTATGTGTGCTCAGTCATGTCCGGCTCTTTGTGACCCATAAACTGTACCCTGCCAGGCTCCTCTGTCCATGGGATTCCATAGGCAAGAATCCTGGAGTGGGTTGCCATTTCCTCCTCCAGGGTATCTTCCCAACCCAGGGATCGAACCCACGTCGTCTGCATTTCAGGCTGATTCTTTACTACTTGAGACATTGGAAAGAAAGAGCTAATGCCTAGCATGATGCATGAATAATACAAAGGATTGATATTATTATTATTACTAATTTGTAGTAATACAAATGAGAGGCAAGGGAACCAGAGAGGCAGCTGCAAAGTTGAATGTGGTAAATGATGGTGGCAGGCTGTCTCCTAGGCCCAGCCCTGAGCCGGGATCTGATTTCAGACAAGTGCTGACTTTTTCGGTCTTCTAGCTCCTTAGCTCTGAAATGAGAAGTCTGGCAGCAGATTATCCTGAGGGTTACGCCCAGCACAGGTTTTCCATGATCTATCTCCACATCAGCCAGTTGAGGAAAGGAAGAGATGGGGGATTCTGAAGTTGATCTGTGAGCAGTGAGAGGCACAGTCATCTGGGGAAGGGACTCATGGCTCCAAACTCAGCTTCAGAGAGAACCGCCCCCACCCCCCCCGCCACCCCCACAACCAAGAACAGCATCCAAAGGCCCTATCTAGCCTGGACAGAAGACCAGTATTTGGCCAAAGTTCTCACCCTCAGAAACCAGGATGCCAGCACTCCACTGTTTCTGGAATAATAAAGGTTAAACACCAGAAGACAAGGACTGTCTTCTCTTCTTTCAGCTTCCAAGGGTCCCAAAAGAGACACGATTGAAAACGAGACCACAGCAGCTGGGCTAATGTCCAAACCTTCAGCCTGGATGGTCTTGCCAAAGTTATTCTAATACCAGGTCATTAGTTCGTTAGTTCAGTTGCTCAGTCATGGATATATCTAAAAACCTTTCAATAAAACTCAAACACACAAGACATGCAATTCCCTTCCTTGTGGAGCTGCATTCTTGCCATGGAAGAAACCCAGTGGCCTTGAGATTTATTCCCCAAAGTAAAAATGGCTGAGGTGTTCACCCATTGGGAAATCAGGTGAATCTATGTGCACTCTTCCAGGAATATATCTATATGTATACAATTTTGCCCACAATTCCAGGGGTCCAAAGACCAAAAACCTATCCTGGACTTGTTTGGAGGAGAAGGTTCAGGGGCAGAAAGTAAGACCCTTTGTTTAATTGTTTTTTTAAAAAAACTACTTTAAAATGCTTATTTTAAAAATTAATGGGCTTTCCAGGTAGTTCAGTGGTAAAGAATCCATCTGCCAAGCAGGAAATGAGGGTACGTTCCCTGGGTCAGGAAGATCCCCTGGAGAAGGAAGTGGCAACTCACTCCAGCATTCTTGCCTGGGAAATCCCATGGACAGAGGAGCCTGGCGGGCTATATCCACAGGTTTGCAAAGAGTCGGACAGGACTTAGTGACTAAACAACAACAAGATAAAAATTAACAGTTTAAATATATTTTTAAAGTGTGAAACTAAAAACCACCAAAACTTTGCACCCACAAATATTCACTATGAATGTTTTGGTGAACATCCTTCCAGATTTCTCAATACTTACCATTTTACCCAAAGGAGGCTATCCTACCCAAAGTGACTTTCAAACTGCTTGCTGAGTGTTTTCTCATGCTAGCACTGTGGCTCACTAGCTCCTTAAAGATATGTTAAAAAGCAGAACTGCAGGTTAAATATCCAAGCAGCTCTCTAGAGGGGCCCAAGCCATTGTGTAGTCACCCTCCCCCTCCAGGGGCTCAGGGCCAGCAGGATGCAGGTACCTCACGGAAGCTGAGTTTGCCATCAAAGTCCTCGTCCACCTCCTTGATCATGCTCTTCAGGCCCAGGTGGGTCTGGGGGGCCCCCAGCTTCTCCATCATCAGCTTCAGCTCCATCAGGTCAATGAAGCCATCCCTTCCAGCGTCATACCTGTGGGGTCAAACGCAGGACGCTGGTGAGGGATGGCCATGGCCAGGACCAAAAGACACTTGTTAATCTACCAAATGCAAGATGCTTTTGGCTTTAGTTACTGAAAAACGACTCAAACAACTCCTGCCTTGCAGTGCCCACCAGGGTCACTGCGTTGGAAGGGTCCCCTGCCTCTCCTTCAACACCTCTGGACTCTGCAGGATCCGACTCAAAGCGTGTCTTGGACTCCAGGAGTGTTTTCATATCTGTTAACGCCTTAATTAGGCCGTAAGTTTCCTGAGGATGAAAAACATGCCTGTTTACCTTTATTTTTCCCTGTTTCGGTCAACAAACGTCCACAGAAGCTCCTAACGTTGGACAACGGAAGGGCTGCACCTTCCATTGTCCAGGGCTGCACAAGGCACCCTATGCACCCACTCTATTACACTGACGGTTCTGGAAGCTTCCTTCAGTCACGCGTCCCTGGGTCCCCGCCCACCTCTCCTCTCATCCACAGGTCTCCTGTCTCTGGAAGCTGCTTTCCCGACCTGGCACTCTGGTTTCACGCTCCGCCCTCCGGCTCACAGATATCCAGTCCCCAGGTCTGAATGGTCATGCCCGGATGTCACAGGTGAGCCGGGGCTTGGCACAATACTCTTGGCCAAGTTTCCACACAGGGCCAGCACTTCTGCTGACTGTGCCCCCAGCCCCCCAGCTAGAAGTAACCCCAGCCTCCCCAAGGCAGGGATCCTGACCCTGCCCTGTACTCCTGAGTGCCTGGGTCAGTCCCGTGGGAGCCTTCCCAGCCTCTGTTCTTCTGCCCCAGCCACTCCACCCAGCCTCACCCACAGCATCCTTCTCTACACACTTGGGCTATTATGGAGCTTCTCACAGACTCCCTGGCTCTTCTCCCAGCAAATCCATCCTATTCTCCACTCCCCAGAGATCCCTTGTTACTACGGTATGAACGTCATGCGTTAAAATCAAATCCATTCAGAACAGCCCAAAGATGGGAACAACCCCAGAATCCCCTAATGGATGAACAGATAAGCAAAATGAGGTATATCTATACAATGGGACATTACATATTCACGCAATAGCGCGTTATTCTCCATTTAAAAAATGAAATTCTGGTCTTTCCTGGTGGTGAAGTGGATAAGAATCCACATGCCAATGCAGGGAACATGGGTTTGATCCCTGGTCCAGGAAGATTCCACATGATGCAGAGTAATTAAGCACAGGAGCCACAACTACTGAGCCCATGGACAGCAACTACTAAAGCCTGAGCACCGAGGAGCCTGTGCTCTGCAACAAGAAAGGCCACTGCGATGAGAAGCCCACTTGTGGCAACTAGAGAAAGCCCCTGTAGCAACAAAGACCCAGTGAGGTAAAAAAATAAATAAATAAAATTATTTAAAAAATGAAATTCTGTACTTTGCTGACAAAGGTCCATACAGTCAAAGCCATGGTTTTTCCAGTAGTCATGTATGGATGTGAGAGTTGGACCATAAAGAAAGCTGAGCACAGAAGAATTGATGCTTTTGAACTGGTGGTGTTGGAGAAGACTCTTGAGAGTCCCTTGGACTGCACGGAGATTAAACCAGTCATCCTAAAGGAAATCAGTCCTGAATATTCATTGGAAGGACTGATGTTGAAGCTGAAGCTCCAACACTTTGGCCACCTGATGCAAAGAACTGACTCACTGGAAAAGACTCGGATGCTGGGAAAGAATGAAGGCAGGAAGAGAAGGGGACAACAGAGGATGAGATGGTTGGATGGCATCACCAACTCGATGGACATGAATTTGAGCAAGCTCCAGGAGTTGGTGATGGACAGGGAAGCCTTGTGTGCTGCAGTTCATGGAGTCAAAAAGAGTCGGACACGATTGAGTGACTGAACTGAATACATGCTCCAACACAGATGAAACTTGAGAACATTATGTTAAGACTGAAATAAACCAGACACAAAAAGACAAACCTGCATAATTCCACTTATGTGAGATTTCTAGAATTCCTAGAGTAGCTACTAGAGACCAGGGCAAAGGGGGGTGGGGTGGGAGATACTGTTTCATGGTTTAGAGTTTCAATTTGGGATGAGGAAAAGGTCCTGGAATAGGAAGGTGGTGATGGTTACACAAGAATGTGAACATATGGTGATCTCAACACTTAAATGGTTAAGATGGTAAACATTATGTATATTTTACCACAGGTAAAAAAAATTAAATACATGAACAAACAAACAAAAAAACAGACTTCTTGACTGTCTGTCCTGCCCACCCTCAATTCCACAAAAGAAACCACCATTGTTGGGAACCACACCACACCCGCAGCCTGTGGGCATCCAGAAATCTAACCATGTGGGCTGGTGGTATTTTGAGGCCCACGTGGTCTTGCTGGAGATGAAGCCTAGTACTCCCCAGCGTGCTGTGTTCCGGCCACAGTGGCCAGCTCATGCCGTTCCTCCCACGCACAACATACCCCCACCCCGCCCTCCTTGGCGGTCTTTTCTGTCCCCCGGAGCCAAGGAGCTTGCCCCCCTTTCTCTGATCTCCAACAGCACTGTCTGCCCTCTGTTCCTCAGCAGACGCCACCTCCTCCAGGCAGCTCTGTGCTCCTCCTGGACTCCCACCACCTTCTTGGCTGGAAGGATCACGTTGCAGGATGCTAAAGTTCACTGAAGAGTCCCCTGGAAGTTCTTGGTGGGCTTCGAGAACCCTGAAGGACAAGATAGGTGTTCCAGTGCGGTTTCCAGGTGTGCGAGGTTTCCAGGAAGCAGGCAGAGTTTATAAATCATAGATGGACTAGCTCTAGATCTAGTATTATCAACAGATGGTTTGTGAGCACTTAAAAGAGGAAGCAGTGATTGCCAGGGGTTCCCTAAAAGTGATTCAGGGATTGGCCGTATTTTCTTGGTTTTTAACTTAAAAAAAAAAAATAATAATAGTTTTATCATTCTTCCCTGGTGGTCCAGTGGTTAAGAATCCGCCTGCCAGTAGCGGAGACACAGGTTCAATCCCTGGTTCAGGAAGATCCCACATGCCTCGGAGCAACTAAGCCCGAGTGCCTGCAGCCCCTGCTTGCCACCAGTAGAGAAAGCCCAAGCACAGCAATGAAAACCCAGAGTAGTCAAAAATAAATGAATTTTTTTAAAGAGTTTGAACATTGAAAATAGCAGCTTTATTGAGATACAATGTATATACCACAAAATTCACTCTTTTAAATTGCAGTGGAAGTGAAAGTTGCTCAGTCGTGTCCGACTCTCTGCGATACCATCGACAATACAGTCCATGGAATTCTCCAGGCCAGAATACTGGAGTGGGCAGCCTTTCCCTTCTCCAGGGAATCTTCCGAACCTAGGGATTGAACCCAGGTCTTCTGCATTGCAGGCGGATTCTTTACCAGTTGAGTCACCAGGGAAGCCCGAGAATACTGGAGTGGGTAGCCTATCCTTTCTCCACCAGATCTTCCAAACCCAGGAATCGAACTGGGGTCTCCTGCATTGCAGGCGGATTCTTTACCAACTGAGCTATGGTGGCTCAGTTTAAATTGCACACCTCGGTGATTTTTAGCATACTCACAACATTGTAGAACCATCATCACTGCCTATTAATAACTCCTCAACATTTTCATCACCCTGAGAAGAACTCCATGCCCTGCAGTGGTCGTTCCCCATTCCCTCTTCTCAATCTCCTGCAACTACCAGCTTGCTTTCTGTCTCTATGCATTTGCCTATTCTCGGCCTTTCATATAAATGGAATCATTCTATATGTGACTTTTTGGGTCTGGCTTCCTTCACTTAGGGTAATGTTTTCAAGGTCCACCCATGTTGTAGCACACATCAATCACTATTTTATTCTTGTTATTTATCGCTGAATAATATTCTATTGTATAAATATACCAAATTTTGTTTATCCATTCTTCAGCTGAGAGACATTTGAGTTGCTTCCACTTCTGGCTATGATGAATCATGCTGCTATGAACACTTCTGTCCAAGTTTTTCTATGGACATATGCCTTCATTTCCTTTGGGTTAATATCCCAGAGCAGAACTGCTGAGTCACAGGTTCACTTGCTTTTGAAACAAGATGGTCAAGTGGGTCCACCAGAACACCAGGACTGACTGTCAGAATGAGCAAGGCCCTCTGTCAGGCTTCTGGAGGGAAAGATAAACAGGGGTAGATGCCCATGTAATTCAGTGGCTGGCCTGTTAGGTAGGTATAGGGAGGCCACCTAGGAAGAGTGCTGACCATCACATTTGCTGGGGCAGGGCTTCCCAGCTGGATCAGTGGTAAATCCGCCTGCCCAGGCAGGAGACACACATTCAACCCCCGATCTGGGAAAAGATCCCACATGCTGCAGAGCCACTAAGCCCAGGCACCACAACCAAGAGTGGCCCCCATCACAGCACGAACGAACCTCGAAGACATTACGCTAAGTGAAGGTCAGTCAGACGCAAAAGGACAAATTCTGCATGATTCCAGCTGCCTGACATTCCGAGAATAGTCAGATTCACAGACAGAAAGGAGAATGGTGGCGGAGAGAGTGGGGAGCCAGGAGTTACTGTTTATCATTGTTGGCACGCGTGCTAATTCACTTCACTTGTGTCCGACTCTGAGCCTCTACGGACTGCAGCCCGCCAGGCTCCTCTGTCCATGAGATTCTCCAGGCCAGAACACTGGAGTGGGTTGCCATGCCCTTCTCCAGGGGATCTTCCCCACCCAGGGAAGGCCCTCTCTGAGCGTTGCGAGCTGCAGTCCACAGGGTCACAAAGAGTTGGAGACGACCTAGCGACAACAACAAGGAAGACGTTTCTGGCAAAAACAGCTAACACAAGACCTGAAGTGAGAAGAGCTCTCACAAACAGGCCGGAGGGACGGTCTCTGTTACAGGGAGTCCTGCTCCAAGTAAACAGGCTTCTCTGGTGTGGAAC
The DNA here is from genome assembly GCF_019923935.1 of Bubalus bubalis. NCBI lineage: Eukaryota > Metazoa > Chordata > Mammalia > Artiodactyla > Bovidae > Bubalus > Bubalus bubalis. The sequence goes on along the minus strand of NC_059162.1, from coordinate 112,071,642 downwards.
TTTCCAAAGCCTTCCATACGGTCATGTGTCCGAGGGAAACAGCACTCGGGCCACACAGTCCTGTGCGTTCAGGGACTTTCCACTCAGGAGAGGCTCCTCTGAGCAATCGTTCCAAGGAAAACACTTGGGGAAACAGCTTCTCAGGGCAATGCTACCTCAGAAAGGCAGCCAGGTAAACAGCCCCTGTGTTCTGCCCTTCAGGCCCAGAGTGTGGACGGGTGTTCCCTGCCCTCTGCTCAGCACACGGTGCCAGTCCCAACAAAGTCTGCAGAGGAGACGGAAGCCATGAAGAGGGGGTACATCCAAGATACAGATCTTCCAGGGCAGAGACTGAGGGCCGGGGTCCGAATGCGGAGAAGAAAGGGAGGGAAATGAAGGGAAGATGAGAACAGCTGAAATGCTCAACAGTGAGGAGAAGGGAGGGGGCCTCGGGAACCAGAGATGAACTGGGACAAGATAAGAAAAGGTCAGGGAACAAGGCAGGAGTTTGTCCTCACCCGGCGGGGGCCGGGAGGACCAGGGCCACCCCCCCATCACTTGAGCCCACAGCGAGCACGGGCTCCCCAGCCCGAAGTGCGGTCAGGCTGGGGCCGTGGGCAGCGACGGGCTCGGAGACCCTACCCCAGCATTTCTGCGGGGTTCTGACTGAGAAGGGCCATGATAGGTTGGAAAACTTATCTTAAGCCCTCAAGCCTGAAATACTTTCCAGGCCTAAGAACAAAGGGCAAATGTGTGAGAAATGGCCTTGGCGAAGGCTGGGCAACAGGTGAAAGGAATTCACATTTCTTTAAATAGGCAGGAAATTGGGGGTTGACCATAGTGGGGGCAGAGGCCCACCACCTCGGAGGGCAAATCCCAGGCGGAGGAAAGGGTCCGCCATCCATCCAGAGGGCCCCAGTTTGGCCCAGGAATAATGCCCGTCTGTGGACAGAGAGGGGATGTCTCCGAGCGAAGAGGGGCAGGGAAGACAGGGGTCACGAGCCAGCCAGCGCCTCCACTCCCAGGGACCCAGCAAAGACTGCGTCCCTTTGTTCCTGCCTGAAGCACCGGCCAAGTGCCATCGTTAAGTCCCGGCCAGACTAGAAAGAGACCACATTAGTGGTGTCCCCGCCCTCCCTTTGGAACTGGGATTCGTAATCCTCCCTTTAAAGTGACCGTCTCTGAGGGTTGGTCCACAGCCACCTCCTCCAGGGCCTGCATTTGCAAGGGAGGCAGAAAAACCCTCCCAGGTGCCCCCCTCATCACCTCGTGGTTTTATCTGCTCCTCTCAAAGCATCTGTCATAGGCGCAGACAATGGGGTTCAAAGCACCTAGTAACTACCATTGGTCTGCTTTGCAGTTCGCACACATTGTCTCATACAGGAACCCTTTCAACATTCCTACAAAGAATTAATAATAGACGCCTGCGTTTACTCTTTATTGAGCACTTCCTAAGTGCCAGGCACTGTGCTAAATCACCTTATTTAATTCAGCAGGGCTGTGAGGTGGTTATTAGTCACCCCTCTTGACAGGTGGTGATAGAGTGCATACACGATATTCCAACAAACAGATCACTAGTTAACTGTGAGAGTTAGATGTTTTACAATTTGTATCTGATGACGTTGGCAGAGGTAACAGGAGCCGCGTTGCTCAGTCCTCCACGTGTGGGGCTTGCCTTCTCCCTACAAGACTGGCTTGAACTGCATCTAAATATTTTCAAAGCGTTCAAATACTTCCTTTCCTCGCCCCTCCACAGTTTATATACTATTTCAAATGCTCCCAGGCTTGTCGACATCCCCTTAAGTCCTTGGCTTCTCCTCTACCAACATCTTAGCTCCATTCACCAGTTTTTTTCCCCCCTATAATTTAAATTTTAACCCACATTTTCCCTCTTAAAGGCAGTCTAGGATATTAAAAAGAAAAGCCACTCATGGTCCCAAGACACCCCCTGCCCCACCCCAACCCTGTTTGTCTCCTAGAGCTTCCTTCTAGCCCTCTTCTGGATTGGTGAGCTTTTTCTCTTGCTTTTGCTTTGAAAGGTCCACATAGAAAGGTTCTCTTCCTCTTGCTATTCTCCAGGATCTGTGAGGGGGGAGATTCCAGTCCCCTCAGAGGTGCACATGGCCCTGCAGATACAGGCCTGGGTGCAGTCCCAGCCTTGCCATTCACTTGGGAGAGACGGGCTGGCAAGCCCACTGCAGACTATCACTGAGCTGTCTGTGCCGTGCAGAGCTGTCGAGGGGCCAAAAAAGATAACCCACCAGCTCTGGCCCCTGTGCCTGGTAAGCGTGCAATGGGAGGGAGCTATATTTAAAAGTAGGACCTGTCGGCAGCCATGAAGAGGAAGCAGACAACTTCCAGGGCTGCTGCTCAAGAGTTACTGACACCCACTGGCCTCAAACAGCATCCAACACCGTTAGCATTCTGGAAGAAACTGCAGTCCACAGCCTGCCGCGGCCCCTTGCGCTGAATTTCCAGGAAGCCCTTACAGAGTAACTCTTGTCACCCAGCCCGTCCTGATGACAGCATCAGATCTGCCCTCCAAGGCCTCACTTGAGGGCTCCCTGACTCTGACTGGGGCCATCACTGGCTGGTGGAACGGGGTGGAGTAAAGCAGGATGGTCTGGGTCCCCAAACTGGGCCTATGACCTGGGAAAACCCCCAGCCTGGCCAAAGGGGCCCTAAGTCTCACCCTGCCAAAGGCCCTGCCAGCAAGAGAGAGAGGCAAGGGGGCAGGGGCCAGTTTCCAGCTTCCACCCAGTGCTGGTCCATGAATGGCTTGCTCTCTGGGCTCCACTGTGCAGAGCCCCTGGGTTTTCTTGGGTTTCACCTCCCCAGAATAATCCTGCTATCAAGAAGAAAGAAGCGGGCCAGCCTTTGTCTGCCTGGGGCTCGGCCATCAGAAACCACCCTGGGAATCCCCAGAGGGTAGAGGGTTCTCAGGAAATGGCAGCGCCCCAGAAAATGCCTTACTCTTAATGTTGGGGGAGGGGTGCCTAGGCCTCAGGGCACCAGGAGCTCAGAACACCCAGCTTTCCCCAGAAAGTCCTGGTACGGGAATCACGCGCTGCCTCTTCAGACAGGCAGGCTCTGGCCACTCAAAGTGTGGTCCCTGGACCAGTGGCCCAGGATTGTCTAAGACGCAGAATTTCCTGTTCCTCTCCAGACCTTCTAAATTAGAACCTGCATTTTCATAAGGTCCCCCCTGCTGCCCAGGCTCTTTCAGGTAGGAGAAGGGCACTGTACCAGACCATGCCCGAAGCATATGGCCTTTCCCAGGGCCTGTGGGTGTCCCAACAGTGTATACCCAGATGAGCTCAGCCCCCTCCCCCAGGTCAGTTCAGTTCAGTCGGTCAGTAGTGTCTTGACTCTTTGCGATCCCATGGACTGCAGCACGCCAGGCCTCCTGTCCATCACCAACTCCTGGAGTTTACTTAAACTCATGTCCATCGAGTCGGTGATGCGATCCAACCATCTTGTCCTCTGTCGTCCCCTTCTCCCGCCTTCAGTCTTTCCCAGCATCAGGGTCTTTTCCAAGGAGTCGGTTCCCCCAGGTCACAGGACTGGGTTCCTCCTCCAGGCCTCCCTGCCTGCCCCTTCTCTGAGGTCCTGGTTTCCTGTCTTTCGTGCAGTACCCCCGGCTCTCAAATTATCTGCCCCTTCCCCCTCTCCCTCTTGATTCACTGCAGACTGAGAAACCCCATCTCCAAGTGTGTTACCACCGCAGGCAAACTAGGAGTCCGCAGGCTCTGAGGAAGGGGGACTCTGAGGAATTAAGCACAAAAGCCTGAGCCCAGAGTCTGATTTCCAATCAGGCTGCTCCCAGCTGCCTTTGCAGGACCACCTCCATTCTCTCAGTCACCACCTGGCTCAGATCTACCTGAGGCCTCTCCAGAGATGAAAGAAAACACAGAGACCAGTCCCAGCGGGGAGGCAGAGGTACAGACGGCTGAGCTGTGATACTGCTGGAGCTTGGGCAGAGCTGGGTCTGACAGCAGCAAGGCTGCAGAGCCCTGGGAGGGAGCCCCAGTCCCCAGCGAGGTCCACAGGGGATGGGATGTCTCAGAAGCGGGCAGGGGGTTTGGTCCCACAGGCAATCTGGGAAAGCTGTGTCTTCCTAAGGGGGAATGGGGGCAACCCCCAAAGAGTGTGAAGCAGAGATGTGACATCAGATAGTGTTTCAGAAAAGAGCTCTCAGCTCGATGTGCAGGATGGATGGGGGGGGTGGGGCGGAGAGGGGGGTGGTCATGGAGTGAGCAGACTAAGGCGGCTGGGGGAGCACACAGTACCCACTGTGGAGAGACGTGGGGAGGGCGAAGGTGAGGGGGCAGTGGCTCTGGGTCAGGTGAGCACCAGCCTCCCCTCTCCTGTGCACAGCCCGTGCTGCGGGGATGCACCTCTGGCTGATACCCTGCTTCTTCTGGAAAGAGGCCAGCACATTTACCATCTCATCCTCTGCCACTGGAGGAGATGGTTAGATAGCACTCGATGGACATGAGCTTGAGCAAATTCCAGGAGACAGCAGAGGACAGAGGAGCCCAGCACGCTGCCGTCCGTGGGGTCGCAAAGAGTCGGACACGACTAAGTGGCTGAACAACCACAGCAGCAGCACCTCTACAGGCTGCAGGAGACTAGCCCCCCGTAGGTCCATACACGGTGTCTGAAAGCTTATAATGAAAAGGAGGGTGGCAGGGCAGAGCTGAGGGGCCACCCCCACCCCTACAGAGCACCCTCCGTGAGCTCAGGGCCCCGCAAGACAGCAGAGTGGACACAGAGTCAGGCCGCTGCTACCAAGGCTGTTGAGAGAAGCAGGGAAACCTGCTTTGTCCCTAATGCCTGCAGTGGGAGAGCACTGGCCCCACCAGGGACCCTCAACATGGATTCAGAAGGAGAGGGAACCGAGGGTAAGCTGGGCTTCCCCCAGCCTGTACACTCAGGCTGCGAAAGGCTTCAAATTGGGAGGCTCCAGCTACATGCAAATTCTCTCACTGATGCCAGCACCCCAAGCCAGGCCCCCCGTGACCACCCCCCGCCCCAGCTCCAAGAGGAACGTGCCAGTGACACCAGTTAACAGGTCAGGAGTGCAAAGTGCTTCAGCCACACGCAGGGTCCAGGTGCCAAGAACCCTCTGGCCACGAGTGACGGGGTAGGGAGGGATGAGCCCTGGAAAGCTTCTGACCTGGCAAATGGAACAGGGCACAGCTGGGTCCACGGGAGCCCAGGTGGGCTCCTCCTGAGGAAGGCGGAGGATGGCAGGAGATGGGAGTATGTTTCTGGTGTCAGACATCCCTGGTTCAAGGTCCCAGTGATGTCCTGGGCTGTGTGTCCTTGGTTTGGGTTTTGTCTGGGTTTTGCCCCAGAGTGACTCCCTTCTCGCCAAGATCACAGGAAGGCAGATAAGCTCTCAGCTCATCAGCAAGGCCTCCCCCCGTCCTTTTTTTTTTTTTAAGTTTTAGCTCATTAAGAGAAATGTCTCATTAACAGAAAGACCGTAATCCTGGGGTCTCCCTTTGGTCCTTTTGAAATTGGAGCACCTTTGCTGGGTTTGGATAAGTACAGGCGGCTGGGGACTCAGTGTGGGAACAGGAACAGAGCAAGTGGGTCTGGGAATTGAGAGTCACCTCCATTCATCCAGAAAGGAGGGTGAGAAGAAAGGGTGTCCCAGGGGATGCCTGTCGTGAACACTCCCTGATGGAGGCCGTGGAGGCCACAAGGGCACCCTGAAATGAGTGGAAATGAGCAGGGTAGGTTCTTTGCTGTAACAATGGGGCGCCTCCCCTTGGTTCCCAAAAAAGTGAAAAAAAATTGAAAGTTGCTCAATTGTGTCTGAGCGGCCCCATGGACTATAGTCCATGGAATTCTTCAGGCCATAATACTGGAGTGGGTAGCCTTTCCCCTTCTCCAGGGGATATTCCCAACCCAGGGATGGAACCCAGGTCTCCCACATTGCAGGTGATTCTTTACCAGCTGAGCCACCAGGGAAGCCCTTGGCTCCCAACAGCTCCCGTAAAAGCCCTGATGGGCTGGGAAACTGGACCCAAAGGGGCCCCTGGAAACCTAGTTGTCCTGGGAATTCTCAGGAGCCCTGTGGATCTTGGGGGACGGGTGACCCCAAACAACTAGGGGTTTCTACATCCAGACCTGGTCAGGCCTGCGGCAGCCCTGGCAGTGATGCAAACCCCCTTGACTTTCAAGCGCTCGAGTCAGGGAGGGACATGGCCAGGTGGAGGCCTTGAGGGAGGGGGAGGCCAGGGACCACAGGCCTAGAGGAAGTGGACCGTGGGCGACTCAGCAGTCCCTCTGAACAGAAAGTAAGACATCCAGGCTTGCAACCTCTGGGTCCTCAGAGCCTCCACCTCCACCCACCACTTCCCGGGCAGCAGCTCCTCCCCCGAACCCTCTCTCTGGGTTGGCTCCACCCTAAATCCAGCAGCCCAGCTGGGGGCCCAGACCTGCAGCTCCCTCAGTGGAAAGAACCTGGGGCTGCAACCTAGGAGTGACCTAATTAAGGCTGCCACTGCACACCGAGTGGTCACGCGATCTCGGGGACAACCTGAGAAGGTGGTCACTTTCCTTGTTCCACGTCTCACTTACAGGCCCGTCTGAGCCCATGTGGCCTGCAGTTGGTGGCACTGCCAGAGGGCCCTGCGCCACCACACGGAAGGCTCCCACTCCTGGCATCCCTGGGGGCTGGGACGCTCCCCTGGGGCCGTATTTAGGGCCTCGGGACAGCTCCAGAACACAGCTCAGATCTCTCTACAGAGGTCAAGGCTCCCCCGCCCTGCCTGTGGCCTGGGGTCCAGCCCTGGGGACTGGAGAAAGAAGTTAGCCATGCTCAGCCAGGAAGGGCCGGGGACTTCCCTGGTGGTTCCCGGTACAGGAACTAAGATCCCACCTGGTGCGCAGCTACTGAGTCCGTGAGCCTCAACTAGAGAGGAGCCTACGCCCTGGAACAAAGAGCCGAAAAAAAAAAAAAAAAGTCAAGCCTGCTTTACCAGGATAAACACTATGGAGGGTGAGGGGAGCCTCCTAAGAATCAATAGTAACAGATTGGAGATGGGGTTTGGTGGATGGGGGGTGGGGGAGGTTGGGGGCTGTGGGACCAACAGCCCAGTGGGAGGGGGACCCGGCTGGGGCAACCAGCGAGAGAGAATGCAGTAGCCAGCCGTGATTGGCCTTAAGGGTCATCGTGAGAAGTCTGGACTGTGTCCCATGGGCAATAGGGAGCCACTGAATATTGTAGGCTGTCCCCAACCCATAGGGCTTCTCAAGAGGGAAGCAAGGTAATGAGATCTGGGCTCTGGCATGTAGGATGGATCAGGGGAGGCCACATAGGAGGTAGCAGCCCCGGGCTGGGAGTGGGTGGTGTCTCGAGTCCTGGAGGTCAGGCAGCCTGCCACCCAGGGCCCTGCCTGGCTGTGCAGGGAAGGGTGTCAAGGATGGCTGAGGGCTTCCCTGGTGGTCCAGTGGTGAAGAAGTGAAGTGATGTGAAAGTCGCTCAGTAGTGTCCAACTCTTTGCCACCCGGTGGACCATAACAGTCCATGGAATTCTCCAGGCCAGAATACTGGAGTGGGTAGATGTTCCTTTCTCCAGGGGGTCTTATCAACCCAGGGATCAAACCCAGGCCTCCTACATTGCAGGTGGATTTTTTTTACCAGCTGAGCCACCAGGGAAGCCCCAATCCAATCTGCCAAAGTGGTAAAGAATCCACCTGCCAAAGCAGGGGACATGGGTTCTATTCCTGGTCCAGGAAGATCACACATGCTGCAGAGCAACTAAGCCAGTGCCCTACAACTACTGAAGCCCTCACGCCTTGAGCCTGTGCGCCGCAACAAGAGAAGCCACCGCAATGAGCAGCTTGCACACAGCAACGAAGAACAGCCCCTGCTCACCACCGCTAGAGAAATTCCGAGCAGAGCAAGGAAGACCCTGCTCCAGGAGGTCTTCTCAATCCAGGGATTGAACCCACATCTCTGTGTTGCCTGCACTGGCAGGCAGATTCTTTACCATTAAGGCTACCTGGGAAGCAATGAAGACCCAGAACAGCCAAAAACAAATTATTTTTTTTTAAAAAAAAAGGATGGTTGAGATTTGGTGGCACAGGGGACAAGAACACGGGCCACCTGGGTTCAAACCCCAGCTCCGCCACTTACACAAAGTGTCACATTGGGCAAGTCATCTAGTTTCTCTGCACCTCGGTTTCCCCATCTGTAAAACGACGGATGCCGAAAGCACCCACCTCCTCATGCTGACGATGTATAAACGCTAAGAACAGTGCTGCACAGAGCAGCAGGTGCTCTGCTAGCAGTGACTGTGATGGATAGGGATCAATCAGAGTGTGGATTTCCTACAGTTGGCTCTTGTAGGAAAGGGTGCGGGGAGCACGCGTCATTTAGGGAGAGGACAGAGACCCTGTCACCAAGGCCAAGACAGACAGAGCTGCACAGGATCAGGGCCAGCACCTCTCCAAGGCCGGGACGGAGCTCACTAGGTCCCTGAGGGCACAGAGTTGGGCTTGTCATCAGCCAGACCTTGTCGGTAGAGGACAGATGACCGGGGTCCACCGTCCCAGGCACAGTGTTCAGGGAGCACTGCCAGGTGGGGCCAGGGGATCCCTGGGAGCTGATACCCCAAGGCTGGGATCAATCACAGCCCTGGGGACCCTTGCCATTCTGACCAGGAAGGGGCAGCAGGGCCAGCCTTGGGCACGTGAGAGTTTCTAAGTCCTGAACTTCCTGCAAACCTGACCCAAGCTGGCAGAGCGTGAGGATGTATTGTCAACTAGAGGCAGCCTTGTGTGGGGACAGACCACCCAACCCTCACTTCCAAAAATCAAAGAATTGACTTTCATTTAGCAACACACAGAGCCGCCAGGCTGAGACTGAAAGAAAGCAAGACCAGGTCTGGACGCCCGCGGACCCACACAGAGACCCACCCACGACTTGCACAAAGGCCTCCCCACAGAGAAGGGCCACCAGCAAGACAGCATCAGACGGCCACACCTTCAAAGGGCGCAAGAGTCATCAGTGTAAGGAGACGCCCACCGAAGAGGGCGCTGGCCCCAGGCACTCCCACCTCTCCACCTGGAGACCTTCTAAAAGGAGAAGTCAGAGATGATAAATAAGGGAGCAGGAGGGGCGCGGGGGGTGCTGGTCTGAAAACCTGAGGTGAAGAATGCCTCCTGTAACCATGGGGCTCAAGGAGGCAGACACCCAAGGCCCCTGGTGCAACTCTGTGCAACCAAGTTAGCTCTCACTTTCCTTTTCATCTGGAGTTTTTAAGCTCTCTCTCTCTCTCTCTCTCTCTCTCTCTCTCTCTCTCTTTTTTAAGCTGTACCATTCAGCTTGTGGGATCTGGGTTCCCTGACCAGGGATCAAACAGGGACCACGAGGGAAGTCCCTAAGTCCTCCCCAACCACAGCCTGGCTCAAACACACCCTGGGCCACCTCTAAGGAGAAGGAACACCAAGGCAGCCCTTCCGAGGGCTCCCAGCTGCCCGGTCCTCTGAGTTGGTGAGAGAAGCAGACAGACCTGTTGCTCCTGCTGCAGCAACAATCTTCCAGAAGTGACTCTGGGTCCCTGGTTCCAGGCTCACTCTACCATCCACGTCCACTTCTGGCTCCTTTTCCCCTGGGGGCTTGAGGTCCACCCCAGCCAGTGAACCCCGGGCCACAGACAGGGAGAAAGGCCAAGCAATGAAGGAAGGGATGAACGAGACCACCAGAGACAGGGCTCAGGATTCAGAAGTTTCCAAAACAGCTGCCTTCAACAGGGCCCGGCACACCACGGCCTGCAGGCAAACCCCACTCACCAGCTTTTCTCTGGATGCGGCCATGCTGGTGAGTTTAGGTTCCTGGACGTACTCTCTGCAGCTACTGTCTATCACAGTGGCCGAGTGGCTCTAGGGACCCCACAAGGTCAAATATATTTACCACCTGGCCCTTTACAGACCAAGCTGAACCAACCCTGGCCCAGAAGGAACCATGAAGGTCATTTAGCCCACCCCCCAGCCTCCCAAGAACTTTCCAACCCTTTCCTACTGCAAACCTCTCACTTCATGAAGACAGACCACCCACCTTCCATTGGAACTCCCTACAAAGGGGCTTACCACCTTTGAGATCATTCCTCCCATCGCTCCACAACTCCAACCATGAGAAAGTTCTTCCTTCTCTACACTCTATCTTTCACTGCAGCTTCATTGCCCACCTTCTGCCCCCTAAGGTCGAGCAGGTCCCCATCAGACTTCAAGCTCTCAGCCCCCATCCTCTGGCTCCAAGAGGCCTTAGATCGATCAAGGGCCTGAATCCCTTCCCAGTCCTGGCTGGCTGCTCCTCCCTGGTTGTGTCCAGAAAGACCACGACCGCCCTCCTGAATGCAGCATCCCCCAGGGTCTGCTAGGCTACACAGGGTGTCTTGTACATGAGTGGTGGACGGCTTTCCTGGGATTTGAATCCTTCCCTGTCAAGCAGTATTGTGGTCAATCCATCCCACTGTTCAAAGTTTGTTGAGCGTCTCAAGGCCAGAAACCCCTCCAGATCAATCTGTACAACCACGGTACCTAGCATGTGCTTCACTGAATGAATGAGAAAGCTGAATGAATAAATAGGTCATGACAGGAAGTGAGAAAGAGATTCATCATTATCACCATTATTACCACTCCACAGGAGCAGGCATCAGCAAACGCACAGACAGTGCTGGCCACGGGAGCCCACGGGTGGGAGCACTGAGGGAGGGATCACAGAAGGTCCAGGCAGCCTGGGAACCTAGGAAGGATTTACCAGGGAGCCTCAGGTCCGTGTCTTGGGGCCACTGAGTACAGGTCGGGGCTGCAGAATGGCACAGTCCACATTCCAGTAACTCAGGTCCTCCTGTACACAGGCCTTCCAAGGAGCATCTGAGACTTAGCACCAGGGTGCCCTTCAGTCATCAACACTCAGGGGACACAGAAGCAGGAGGGAAGGCAGAGGTTTGTTCTAGGAGGACTCTATGATGAGGCCGACGCTGTGTGTGAGACGGTGTGAGTGAGCATGCCTCTAGGCACGGGTGAGCCTGCGAGAGTGCATGTGATACACAGCTATCCGTGAAGCAGGCAGCTAATAGCGAGCTATGCAAAAATCCAGTGTGAGGGCTGGGCTCCTCCACTGAGTATCTCTGCCCAAGAAGACAGGCCTGGGATCCACTAGCTCCAAAGATCTAATTCATGCAACACATCCTGAGAGATTCCCTAGGTCAGCTGTACTGTAAAACCACGCATGAAGTAGCCCATGTCCACCAAATTCCCCAAATCCAGTGAAGGAAGGTATTCACTAGTTAGACTAGGAAGGTATTCACTAGTTAGACTAGGGCAGGGAGGTGTTATAGGGCTAAGGGTGTAAATACAGTTAGAGTCCCCTGGACCTTAAAGCTTTGAGTGTGCTCAGTCACTCAGTTGTATCCGACTCTTTGTGACCCTATGGACTGTAGCCCACCAGGTCCTCTCTCTCCATGGGATTTCCCAGACAAGAATACTTGAGTGGGTTGCCATTTCCTCCTCCAGGGCGTCTTCCCAATCTAGGGCTCGAATCCGAGTCTCCTGCATTGGCAGGCAGATTTCTTTATTGCAGGCAGATTCTTTTACTGCTGAGCCATCGGGGAAGCCCTGAAGCTTTGACACCAGGCACTTAATTAATTTTGCAAGGGAGAAAGGGAAAAAGACTTTTTATTTTTGCCTCGTGTAGAATTTGAATAAGTCACTCGAATTCTCACGAAACAGGATGCTCTGTAATGAGGAGGGTGGAGGAGACGTCCCCAAGAGAGGAGGTGAGGAGCAAGGAATAGAAAGAAGGAAGCTCTCTGCAAAGATGAAACCGCCAGAAATCGTGCCACCTCCTTCCAGCTCCTCCCACATCACCCAAGCAGGGCAAAGAAAACCAGTGCTTAAACCCTGTAAGAAATAGTTCCCAGTTACAGCATCTTTCTGCCAGAGACCAAAGCCTCAAACAGAAGCCGACCTGGCTGGGTTCTGGCTGACCACTCGCCAGGAATTCAGACAAGCCCTGAGTTCTCCTGCCCCACCTTCAACCAAAACAGTCAAACGTGCATAATCCAGGGCAGATGAGGGAATTTCAACTCTAAGGTGGATCACTTTGCACCAAAGACACAATCAGGAGAGTCAGAAGCCCTTGCCTTTCTCTATGGGAGGAAAAAGAAGCACTTAATGTCCAGTTATTTCCACCCACCGTTCTCTGCGTAGAAGGCAATTCACTTGAAAGATACAGATAAGAGTGGGTGGGCTGCCTCCCCTCCCCATTCCCCAGCAAACCTCCTCAACTCGGCTCCCTTCACCTCTTTGGCAAATTCCCAGCCCTCCAGCTCCACATCTCTTCCTCCTCTCCTCAGAGAAAAATCTAGAGAGGAGAAAAAGCAACTGGAAATGAAGGATTCCAGGACAGCCCCCGCCTTTTTGGAGTTCAGTGGTGACGGGGAGTCGGGTGCTGGCAGGGTGTCCATGACATCATCGTTTCGGATTCCGAATAAAAAGACAACTTTCCCATAGCCAAACGCTCCTCTCCCCACCCTCTCTGTGGGGAATTGAAACACAAGCTTTTAGTATGCTGCAAAAACATCACAGCTGCATTTTAAGATGCTGTATTTGGGTCCTGCCTCGAAGTGGTTGCCCTCATTACCTCCCTTTGAACAGGGCCTCTGGATAAGCACAGGGTAATTAAAATTTCCTGTCTAACCTTGACCGCTCCACCAGCTCCTATTACACCCTGGACGCACACTGTAGAGTCAGTTTCTTCGGGGCCCTCTCCCTCTTCGTTTTAAAATCAGGCCACTATTCTCTGGGCCCAGGCTATCCAGTAACACGCTCGGAGATGGAAAGGGAACTTTTTCTGGCTGGGCTGGTGATGCCTCTGGCTTCCCACACTCAATAGAAAATTCTCTCTCTTCTGCAACACACCAGGTCCCAACAATATAAAGACAAATGACCCCCACTCCAAGGATCCACTGTGTTCACAGGCTGGCAAGAATCCAGGGGTTTTTAAAACCTTGAAAATGTAAGAAATCCCTAGGCAAAATACTTTTAAATAGTATTTAAGAGATCAAAGCACGTTTTGCAATGTCTATGTGAGTAGAGCCCCAGACAAAAAGAATGGGCATACTCTGATCCAGTCAAGTCCGGTTCTGGGTGAACTCAAAGGCGACATCACAACCTGGATCTAGAGCCTGATTAGAAATGAAATTCTTGCTGAAAGTAAGTGCACTCCTGGCACAAGTAGGGGCTTTCTGCTGGTTTTGTTTTTTTTTTTTTTTTTTGCAGTTAGATGGCAACTCCATCTGATCCCCCTTCTGTTGGGGCAGGAATCATTCTAGCTTGGGTTACCTCTCAGACATTCCTAAATCACCTAAATAGCCGAATGTGGTTAAGACGCTGGCGTTCCTAAACGTGAGGGCTCCTTGGAAGGGCCTCCCCACCATTGCACTCTCCCAGGAGGCCAGGACGAGAGTCATGGTGCACATCAACTGGACACCTCTGCCTGCCCTCAGTAATGAGCTGAAGGGGGTCCCCTCGAAATTCACAGCCACCCAGACCTGCAGAATGTGACCTCTATGCAATTAGGATCTTTGCAGACGTGATAAATTGAATTAGGATGAAGCCATACTGTGGAATTCCCTGGCGGTCCAATGGTTAGGACTCCGCACTTCAAGTGCAGGGGGTGAGGGTTTGATCCTTGGTTGGGGGACAAAGATCCCCCACGTCCCTGAGCATGGCCACAACTCCTGGGAGTCACAACTACTGAGCCCGAGTGCTGCAACTACTGAAGCCCATGTTCCTAGAGCCTGAGCTCTGCACCAGGAGAAGCCACGGCAATCAGGAGCCTGTGAACCGCTAGCCACAACGAGAGAAAGCCTGGCCAAAGCAACGAAGACCAGCACAACCAAAAAAAAAAAAAAAACAGATGATGAAATCACTGGATTCAGGTGAGCCCTAAATCCAATGACAGGTGTCTACACTAGATGATGAAATCACTGGATTCGGGTGAGCCCTAAATCCAATGACAGGTGTCTACACAAGATGATGAAATCACTGGATTCGGGTGAGCCCTAAATCCAATGACAGGTGTCTACACAAAAGGCCACATGAAGACAACACACAGGGAGAATGCCATGCGGCTATCAAGGCAGAGACTAGAGTGATGTGTCTATTAGCCCAGGATGCCAAGGATTGCTGGCAACCACCAGAAGCTAGAAGAGGCATGAAAGCGTTCTTCCCTAGAGCCTGTAGAGGGAGCAAGGCCCAGCTGACACCATGACTTCAGTTTCCAGCTGCCAGAATGGTGAGAAAACACATCTCTCTTGTTTAAGGCACCAGCTTCAGGCCCTTGTCACAGCAGCCTTAGGACTCACATCCACTCACCCCGCAGTGCAGTGAGTAAATCCCTTCAACAAACCCCTGGGTGCAGTTCCATGGGGACCAATAAGCCAGCAAGGGGCCACGCACATCCACACTCCATGTCCGCACTCTACAGCTCAAGCTGCAGGAGAAATCAGCTTCAAAGGATAAAGCAGCCATTGCAAAGTGTTTGCAAACTGTTTAACAAAACGGACAACACAGAATTTGCATATCTACCCAAATTACAGCTGTGAAAATTAGTGACTCAAACCTACTGGCCTTACCATGGGCCAAGCATTGCACTAACTGCTTCACATACATGAATTCATTTAATTCCCACAATAATCTCACAAGCCAGGTGCCATTCTATCCCCACCTGACAGAAAGGGAAACTGAGGCACAGAGCCTTCCGGCAACCTGCCTAAAGTAACCTTTGAAGTAGCAAGTGGTAGAGTCAGGTTTGAACCCAGGGAGCCTGGATCCAAGTTCATGTTCTTAACAGTCTCACAACACTGCTTCTGCAATGGATAAAATATGGAAAGCTCGGAAAACAAGTTAATGTGTTCTTTGAGATTTTTCACACGATTTTTTTTTCAGTTTAAGCATAAAAAGCAAAGGAAGTAGAAAAAGGGAGGAAGAGGTATTTTTCCAGTAGTCATGTACGGATGTGAGAGTTGGACCACAAAGAAGGTTGAGCGCCAAAGAACTGATCCTTTCGAATTGTGGTGCTAGAGAAGACTCTTGAGAGTCCCTTGGACTGCAAGGAGATCAAACCAGTCAATCCTAAAGGAAAGCAATCCTGAATATTCATTGGAAGGTCTGATGCTGAAGCTGAAGCTCCAGTACTTTGGCCACCTGATGCAAAGAGCCAACTCATTGGAGAAGACCCTGATGCTGGGCAAGATTGAAGGTGGGAGAAGGGGACGACAGAGCATGAGATGGTTGGATGGCATCACTGACTCGATGGATACGAGTTTGAGTAAGCTCCAGGAGATAGTGGAGGACAGGGAGGCCTGGCGTGCTTCAGTCCACGGGGTCACAAAGAGTCAGACGTGACTTAGTGGCTGAAAACCAACAACAACGAGGTACGCTTCAGGTGGAACAGACACGTGGCAATGACCAGCTGCTGGCTGGATAAGGTGACGCCATAGCAACACACTCACAGGGCAGGGAGAGGGTGGGGGAGGGGTGGGCATGCCCAGGGGGCAGGGGTACCCGGAAGACCCCCACGAAGTGCTTTCCTTGCCCAGCCCTCAGAAAGCAGCTGCAGAAAAGGTTCAGTGCAGGAGTGACCGGATATGAAGGGGGCTGTGAGCAAAAATGAGGTTTTCAAGAGGACTCACCTAGATGTAGTTTTTTAAGTCATGCAATTTTTTTTTGTTTTAAGTCATGTAGGACAGCAGGAAGAGGGAAACATGAAAGAGGGTCAGCAGGAAAGCTGGGCTGAGCTGTGAGCAAAGCTGGGATCAAGGACCTCATCAACTGCAAAGGGCACCTACAGGAAGGTGGCAGTGCCAGGCCAGCAGGGGGCAAATCCCCAGATGCCAGGCCCCACAGCAGCCTTCCCGGGTAGGAGGGGGATGAGGGCTGAAGGGCAGAGCTGAGTCAGAGGGGTCCAGGTGACAAACTCTCCCAGGCTGGGAGCTCCTGACCCTGGTGGGGTGGGGGGAGCAAGATTTCAGCTGCCTCCCAGGGGAGAAAACTGGGCAGGAACCCCCTAGTGGGGGACCCCATCACGCTCAGGTGGATGCTTACGGGGGCCAGGGCCAAGGAGTCCCTGGTTTGTGCTGGTGTGGGTAGCAGGGCGGGGAGGGTTTCGGACACGGACATGGGGCTTGGAGCCAAAGCTGGGGAACGGCTCTCAGCAGAACGCCCCTGTTTCATGTCTCAGGGTGACTTGGCACTCGTCACCCACTCCTCTCACTCAGTTCTCGCCAAACCCTTGAAAGAGGGCTTTCCTGGGGGCTCAGTGGAAAAGAACCTGCCTGCCAATGCAGGAGACGTGGGCTCTATCCCCGATCTGGGAAGATCCCATATGTGGCAACTAAGCCGGTGAGCCAGAACTGCTAAGCCTGGGCTCTGGAGCCTGGGAGCCGAAACTACTGAAGCCCGATGCCCTAGAGCCAGTGCTCCACAAGAGAAGCCACGGCGGGGAAAAGTTCAGGCACCGCAACCAGAGAAAAGCCCGTGCACCAGCGAAGACCCAGCACAGCCAAAAATAAATTTAAAAAAATTCAATTTAAAAAACACTTGAAAGAAACAGCTGCCCCCATTTTATAGATGAAGAGCGAGATGTGGTTAAGCAACTTGCCCACGATCACAGCAAATGACCCTGGAATGGGCGGGGTGGGGGTGCTCTGTGTGTACCTTCTCCAAACTCAAAATGGATAATTTGGTCTTGAAACTAGATTTAAGGGGGGTTTCCCAGATGATGCTAGCGGTAAAGAACCCACCTGCCAATGCAGGAGACCTGGGTTCAATCCCTGGGTGGGGAAGATCCCCTGGAGAAGGGCATGACAACCCACTCCAGTATTCTTGCCTGGAGAATCCCATGGACAGAGGAGCCTGGAGGGCTACAGTCCATAGGGTTGCAGAGTCGGACACGACTGAAGTGACTTAAGCACAGCACAGCACTAGATTTGGCGGGGGAGGGAAGGGTCTTTCCAAACCACCGTCAGGGAAAGCATGATTCTCCCAATGGTCCCTGCTCCTGGCAGTCACAGCAGCTACCCAGCCCTCACGGGAAGGTGGTGATTTTACCACAGTGCACACACTGGCTTCCTCAGTAAGAGTCCCACTGCCAAGCCCTCTGCCAGTCACTGCAGGGGTGGGGCACATGGCTCAGGCCCGGCCAATCAGAGCAATGAATTCCTTTGGCCGCAGCAATAGATTCAGAGCCAACCAGCAACAATAGTAGAGCTACAAAAGACACACACACAATAAGGCCTTTGCTATGGTTACCCTTCCCACTGGACTTACTGGAGCTGCTGTGGCCACACTGCAACCACCAGGGATAAGCCACCTGAGAATGGGGACCACACAGAGAGGAAGCTGGCTTCAGAAAAAGACATGAACCTCTGAGGGCATCATTTGAGCTCCCAGATACAGCCATACCTGATACCAGCCTTTTTTCTTAACTTCCTGAGCCCATTAATGCCCTTTTCATTTCTGCCAGTTTGGGTTGCAAGTGGCAGAAAACCCCATCTAGACTTGTGACTGACACAGTATCTCTGGAGAAAGAAGTCCCACGCTTGACTAGGCTGCCAGCTCTTCAGGCCCCTAGAGCACACACTGCCTGCACTTTAGCTTGACCTTCTTTCAGCATCTGTTTCCTCATCGGTGCCACCTTGCTTGATCTCCCAAGCCCCTCTGATTGCGTTCAGTTCAGTCCCACTCTTTGCCACCCCATGGACTGCAGCAAGCCAGGCCTCCCTGGCCATCACCAACTCCCCGAGTTTGCTCAAACTCATGTCCATTGAGTCGGCGATGCCATCCAACCATCTGATTGTGTGGACTCCCTTTATTACTCTTAGGCAGCCAACAAACAAACAGCCTTTCAAAGACTGTTCTTTAATTTAAACATAATAATAATAAAAATAAATAAATGAAAGAAATCTGAATGACCCCAGAGCAAGAGGAAGACGACAGTCCCTGTGATGCCCTCTCTAAAGCCAGCTGGACTGGGAGGGACTGCGGGGCCCTGGGAGCAGTCAGTCGGGGAATAGTATGCCAGGAGAGGCATAACCCCAAACAAGTCAAAGGGGTGCTGACAAACCATGCACTTTTCAGTCTCCGCCCCAGTCAGTCTTCTGCCTCGACTCAGGTTCCCTTGCTGTGCTAAGTTGCTTCAGTCGTCTCTGACTTGGTGTGATCCTAGGGACCGAAGTCCACCAGGCTCCTCTGTCCATGGGACTCTCCTGGCAAGAATACTGGAGTGGGTTGCCATGCCCTCCTCCAGAGATCCTCCCCACCAGGATCAGACCGCATCTCTTATGTCTTCTTTCCTGGAGAAGGAAACGGCAACCCGTTCCAGAAATTTTGCCTGGAAAATCCTATGGATGGAGGAGCCTGGTAGGCTACAGTCTATGGGGTCGCAAAGAGTGGGCCACTTCATTTTTTTTCTTTTTTCTATGTCTTCTTTACCACTAGTGCCACCTGGGAAGCCCCAGGGCTCCTTAATGGACCAAATTGGACCCACCAGGTGTTAACTCCCGGAGAAGGCAATGGCACCCCACTCCAGTACTCTTGCCTGGAAAATCCCATGGACCGAGGAGCCTGGTGCGCTGCAGTCCATGGGGTCGCTAAGAGCCGGACACGACTGAGCGCCTTCACTTTCACTTTTCACTTTCCTGCATTGGAGAAGGAAATGGCAACCCACTCCAGAGTTCTTGCCTGGAGAATCCCAGGGACGGGGGAGCCTGGTGGGCTGCCGTCTATGGGGTCGCAGAGAGTCGGACACGAATGAGGCGACTTAGTAGGTGTTAACTCCAGAGAACAAAGCCTGGAAGCCAGGGACCGGGAAATTAGGGTGTCGAGGAAGCCGAGGTGACGCGGTGGCTCCGGGTACCAATCTGCCGACCTCGGTGCCGAGGCTGGAGCTGGTCACAGTCCGGCCTCAGGCTCCCGCCACACAGCGCCGGCCACAGCGCCTTTAAATAGAACCTCCGCGGGTAGGACAAACACATTCCAAGCGCTTTTTAAAACGCCCCAAGCAAGACCTGGCCGGCGGCCTCCGGTCCCCCCAGGCATTTCCCGGTCTTGGCCCAATTCTCCAACAAATATTAATAGCTCAGTTGGGAGCTTATGGTGTGCAAAATACTTTCTGGCCTTAAAAGGCAGGATGATTTTTTTCTCCCCACTCTCCAGATGAAGAAACTGAGGCCCAGGGAGCTGCCAGACTACAAGGCCGACTACTAGTTCACGCCGCCAGGCAACGCTGCCTCCATCGCCCGGGGTTGGGGCTCCCCCGAGGGGCACGACCGGAATGAGCCCCCGCCGGATCAGTTGCCAGCTGCCGTGTCCGGTTCCGACGGGCGCCTCCTGCCCAAGAGGCAAGAAGGGGGAACACGGCCAAGGCGACGCCCCCAGGAGGCTCCCCAAACGCGCTCGCTCCCGGAACGTACTGATCTGCGAAGAGTTGAACAAACCCCCAGTTCTCTGTCTCCGCGGGTACATCAAACCCCGCGCGGCAGCCAAGGATAAGTTTCCTCCTTTGCTTTTAAAAGATAAAGGACAAAGAAGGCTAATTTCTCCCTCGGGAGATGAAGTTGGCAGGTGAGGCGCAGCGCGTCTCGGTTTCCTAGAAGTTGCGCGCTGGGCAAAATCTCCGAGCCAGGCGACGGAAGGGGCGGGACCCGCCGTCTGGACCCCTGAGCCCAGGATTTGGGCTCGGTTGCCCGAGCGGAACTTCTGAGCTGGGTCAGGGAGAACCGCAGCTCCTGCCCTCTGTGTCCCAGCCCGGCTGGATCACCCAGCACCACCGCGCCGGGACCGGTCGGGGCGTGCGGGATCTTGGGGGCGTTAGGGTTAAACGATAAAGAAACCGCTGCACTGGCCCCCTCCGTCCTACCCCAAACGGGGCCTGGGACTCCGAGAGACCGACCCAGCGCCACCGACCCCTCCCTTCGGGGCTTCGGGTCCCTGGGTCCCGGGGGCGCACGGCGCGGAGCGCTCACAGTTTGAACATGCTCTCCAGGTCCTTGATGAGGCGGCGGCTGAACTCCGGGAACTCCGAGTAGGGGTGGAAGACCTTGCAGCGTCGGGGCCGCGCCGCGCCCTCGTTGATGTCCAGCCGTCGGTTCAGCTGCGCGCTCAGCTCGGCGTCGGCTCTGGCGGTGGGCGCCCAGGCGGGCGGCTGCGGCTGGGGCTCGGGGTCTGGGGCGGCTTCGGGCGCGGGCTGGAGCCCGCTGTCGCCTTCCTCCCACTGCAGTCGTCGCTGCAGCTTGCTCGCCAGCTCCTCGCTGGCCATGGCCTCGGTGGATCCGGAGACTCAGGGACTGGGCGGACAGCGCGCTCCTGGGCGGCTGGCGACTCTGCGACACTTTGCCGAGACGGCGGGGACCCGGCGGTTGGGTGGAACCGGGGGCAGGCGGGGCGGAGCCGCGGCTTTAAGGAGGAGCTGTGGCTCGGGGACCGCCCGCCCCGGAGGCCACAGGTGCCCGCCTGTCCCGGGGATGTCGACCGGCCGAGCGCTTCCCGGGATGGAGCGCGGACCCTCGGATCAACCCTGAGCTTTCCGCCCGCTCCCGGGGGCCCGGGGGCCCTGGGGTCCTCCGGGAACGGCAGCGGGCGAAAGTTTCACTACCGTTTTGGCGGTTCCTTTCTTGTCCCCCAGAAGTGCCCCGACTGCCGGCGCTCGTGGCCGGTGACAGACTGGGGGTGGGGGAGCTGAGCGCCCCCGAGTGACACCCGCGCGCCCCCAGGACTGCGGGTGGCATCCCCGCCGCCACTGGTCGCGAGGTCTGGGAGAGGGAGGCGCCCTCAGGGAGCGCGGGGAAGGGCGAGCTGACTTTTAAAACACTCACTCTAAAGACATGTTTCCAAAACATACTAAAAATACTAAAAACAAATAAGCAAACAGGAAAAAAAAAAAAAAAAGCAAGCAGGCCTAGACGGACTCCTGGCTCTCTTGTGGTAAGACACCAGCGCCACTTTGGGGACTCTGACTTTTCCTGTGAGATGCAAGAAAGTAAAAAAGAAGGTTGAAAATAAAGCAATAAGTCAGCATTTTAACACCACGTTAAAAAAAAAAAATCGTCACTCCCTAAGGAAGGCTGATGTGGATGGCTGTTACGTCAGCCAAGCCTTGAGAAAAATCTTGTAAACACCGCTCTGCCCCTGAGGACTCTGTTCTGACTCTGCCCTGACTTTGTTCTGACTGCCTGGGGGCTGCTGCCCAGGGCCTGTCCCCACTGCTGGCTGTGGGCACCTGAGATCCAGGACCAGCCTTTGGCACTGGGGTGTGTAGGGCCCAAGGGAGTCCTGGCAGGGATTCTGAGCATCTGGAGAGGCCTGTGTGCTTATTCCTTCAGTCCTGTCTGACTCTTTGCCACCTCATGGACTGTAGCCCACCAGGCTTCTCTGGCTGTGGGCAAGAATACTGAAGTGAGTTGCCATGCTCTCCTCCAGGGATCTTCCCGAATATATATATATATATATATATATATATATATATATATATATAAATAATTAGGGAAAATATTAAATTTTTAAATAAAGTGATCAAATAGAACCTTTTCAACATCCCTACTGGGAAGCCCCATACATATATATTTTTTTAATTAGGGAAAAATTAAGTTTTTAAATAAAGTGATCAAATAAAATCTTTTTAACATCCCTATTGGGGCTTCGCAGGTGGCACTAGGGGTAAAGACCCTTCTTGCCAATGCAGGAGACATAAGAGACACAGTTTTGATCCCTGGTTCACAAAGATCCCCTGGAGGAGGAGGGCATAGCAACCCACTCCAGTATTCTTGCCTGGAGAATCCCCGTGGGCAGAGGAGCCTGGTGGATTATAGTCCATGGGGTCACAAAGAGTCGGACACGACTAAGCTACTAACACACACACACATCAATGCCACTGTGCAAATATGACCCATATTTTGTAAAATACATTTCTATGCATAGAAAAAAAAAGATAAAGGGGCCAAATTATTATTTTTAAAAATAATTATATTTATTGATCAGCTGTGCTCGCCCTTCATCGATTTGTGGGCTTTTATCTAGTTGTGGCAAGTGGCGGCTACTCGCTAGTTGTGCTCGGCTTTCTCGCTGCGGTGACGTCTCTTGCTGTGGAGCACAGGCTATAGCGTGCGAGGGCTTCAGTAGTCGTGGCCCATAGACTCAGTGGTTTCAGCTTCCAGGCTCTAGAGCACAGGCTCAGTAGCTGTGGTGCACGGGCTTAATTGCTCCATGGCATGTGGGATCATCCCAGACCAGGGGTCGGACCCATGTCTCCTGCATTGGCAGGTGGATTCTTTACCACTTAGCCACCAGAGAAGCCCAGGATCAAATTATTAACCGTTGTAAACGCTAGGAGTCCAACCATTTCCGTCAACTATTTTAATTCTCACTGCTCTGAATTTTCTACAATGACCACACAGAACTGCTATAACCAGAAAACAAATATGATTGCTTGCAATGGAACAGTACCAGAGGGGACCTATGTTAGCTGTAGAGCAGTCGAAACTATTTTGCCTGTGTCATCCCTTGAATGTGTTTATTTCACTAACATTCCTGGGGGATGGGTACAGGAGATTTTACCTTTCTTCTGTCCATGGAATTCTCCAGGCAAAAATACTGGAGGGGTTTGCCATTCCCTTCTCCAGGGGATCTTCCCGACCCAGGGATTGAACCTGGGTCTCCTGCACTGCAGGCAGATTCTTACCGTCTGAGCCATCAGAGAATCCCCTTTGCATTTCATAGGGGAAATCAAATGGGTTTTACCTCCAGGACTTCTTTTCAGTTCCCTATTGCTATGTAACAAACCATCCCCAAACCTAAGGCCCAAACAACACATTTACTTTGCTCACAAATCTTCGCTTTGGACAGACCTTCATGGGGAAGTCCTTCCTCTGACCCACCTGGTGCAAGGCGGGGTAGCTCGGAGGCTGTAGGGGAGAATCCATCTGAAGACTTATTCCCTCCCAGGTATGGACTGATGCTGGCTGGTGTTTGGCTAGAACACCTACGCATGGCCTGTGCTTCCTCCCAGCATGGTCGCTGGGTTCCCAGGACGGGCTTGCAAAGAAGAGAGAGGGAGGAAGAAGCTTCATCGCCTCTTATGAATAGGGTCAGAAATCACACAGCTTGACTCTATTGGTCAGAACAGTCATGAAGGAGAGAGGACATACATCTCCAGCCCTTGGGCTTCCCTGGATGGTGGTCCAGTGGGTAAGAATCTGCCTGCAAATGCAGAGCATACAGGTTCGACCCCCTGGTCTAGGAAGATCCCACATGCTGCAGAGCAACGAAACCCATGTGCCACAACTACTGAGCCGTGCTCCAGAGCCTGGGAACTGCAAATACTGAGTTCACAGGCCACAGCTGCTGACGCCCACGAGCCCTAGAGCCCATGCTTCGCAATAAGAAGAGCCACGGCCAAGAAAAGTCCATGCGCAGCAGCTAGAGCGTAGCCCCTACTCGCCACTAAAGAAAAGCACCGCAATGAAGACCCAGCACAGCCAAAAATAAATACATACATAAATAAAATCTCCACCTCTCAATGGAGGCGTGATAAAATCATCTAAAAATAGTGTGTGAGATGGGATATGTGTCATTGTGATCATCTGTCTTTATTTTAAAAATCTATTGATTTTTTAAAATCACTCATTTTGTTCTCTTTTCATAAAAAAAAATATATATATATTTATTTGGCTGCACCGAGTCTTAGTCATGACACTCAGGGTCTTCGATCTTTGCTGTGGCCCTCGGGATATTTAGTTGCAGTATACAGGATCTGCTGTCCAGGGATTGAACCCAGGTCCCATGCATTGGGAGCAGGGAGTCTTAGCCACTGGACCCCAGGGAAGCCTCCACTGTGACCATCTTAGGAAAATATAATCTGCCAGTCCTCCCTCTGAAAACCCCTGCAGGCTTGAGTCTCTTGTGGTTCTGTGGCATTCAGACAAGAACAGGTATGCCCTTCAGCCTAGATGGGTTGGCACCAGCCTCTCAGCCCTCCGGGAAGCATGGACCTGCAAGTTACTAGGAAGTCAGAATGAACCCAAGTCAAGAAAGGGAAAAACGCTTCCAAGTGAGCAGAAACCTGGGTCAGCTTCCATCTCTAGGGGCAATCAGTCCTGTGCACCTTGGCATTATCAACCTCTTTAACAAGACAAAAGCTCAGGCCTTTGATTTGTTTTAGAGCAAGAGGTTTTGTCCTTCACAAATGAAGTAATTGTCATGTCGTGTGCTCTTCCTAAGTCTCTTCACGCCATCCCTCATTGCACTCAAAATATTCTAAAATTAGATGTGATGATGAGTGTGCAACTCCATGAATATAATAAAAACCATTGAATTGTACACTTCAAAAGGGTGACGTCTATGCACGTGAATTATATCTCAACAAATCTGTTCTTTTTAAAATGACAATAATAAGCCATTACCTATTAACATAAATAGTATAAGCAAGAAGACCAACATTGTTTTACATTTCTGCATGCCTTTCACACACACACACACACACACACACACGTCTCTCATCTCTGACTTAACAGTAGACTTGGATATCACATCTGTTTCTGCATTAGATTGCTGTGATTTGTGATTTCTTTGAAAGCTGAGAAGAAAATCCAGGCTTCCCAAGACCACTGGGAATGTCAGTTCAGTTCAGTCCCTCAGGCATGTCCGACTCTTTGCAACCCCATGGACTGCAGCACACCAGGCTTCCCTGTCCTTCACCATCTCCCGGAATTTGCTCAAACTCATGTCGATTGAGTTGGTGATGCCATCAAACCATCTTGTCCTCTGTCGTCCCCTTCTCCTTTTGCCTTCAATCTTTCCCAGCATCAGGGTCTTTTCCAGTGAGTGGGTTCTTCATATCAGGTGACAGCCAATGTATTGGAGCTTTATCTTCAGCATCAGTCCTTCCAATGAATATTCAGGACTAATTTCCTTTAGGATTGACTGGTTTGATTTCCTTGCAGTCCAAGGGACTCTCAAGAGTCTTCTCCAACACCACAGTGCAAAAAGCATCAATTCTTCGGCACTCAGCTTTCTTTATGGTTCAATTCTCACATCCATACATGACTACTGGAAAAACCATAGCTGGGAATGTGGATGTATAAATGGAAAAGTTGGATGTATAAATGGAGAAGGGGGGAGTGTTTGTTTCGTCTTTTCAGATAATTGTGGTTATCATTTTTCTTTGTTACTACACCAAAACTCCTAAGTGATAGTTTCCTGAAATTTAATTGCAGCATGGAAGATGAAAGCATCCAAACCAAACTCTCCATACTCTGTTACAGTGAAAACGATAATCACTCTATCTTGCATGTTTAATGGGTCCTTGAGTTAGGCATGTTACTTTGTACTGTTACAGGGCTTCCCTAGTGGCTCAGTGGTAAAGAATCCACCCACAATGCAGGAGACTTGGGTTGGATCTCTGGATCAGGAAGATCCCCTGGAGGAGGAAATGACAACCCACTCTAGTATTCTTGCCTGGGAAATCCCATGGACAGAGGAGCCTGGCGGGCTACAGTCCATGGGGTCACAAAAGAGTCAGAAAAGTCAACTCTTTGAGACCCTGATGCTGGGAAAGACTGAGAGCAAAAGAAAAGGGCAGCAGAGGATGAAATGGTTAGACAGCATCACTGACTCAAAGGACACGGATCTGAGCAAATTTCAGGAGATACTGGAGGACAGAGAAGCCTGGCAGGCTGCAGTCCATTGGGTTGCAAAGAGTTGGACAGACTTAGTGACTGAACAACAACATTGCAAGGAAAAGTAATGGAAGGTTTAACATGTAAACCGGAAGAAGGTATCAACAAATGCAACAAAGTATCCAGAACCTCATTGGGCACTCCTACAGAGCAGTGCTTAAAAACAAAAACAAACTGATGAAAACTTGGGCAAGGGTGTGAGCAAACTTACCTAAACCTGTTTGACCCGGTAAAACTCAGACTTTACTTGGTTGGTTAATGTATTGGTCAAAGAAGTTTAGGGGGGTGTTTACTCCCCAACATTCTTGTTATCACATTATAAAGAAAGCCAGCCCCAGACCAAATTCTCCTAAACATAAAATTATTTATTATGGGAATTGCCTGGCAGCTCAGTGGGTAAGATTCTGCGCTTTCACTGCCAGGGGCGAGGGTTCGATCCCTGGTCAGGGAACTAGTATTCCTCAAGCTTCAAAGTGAAAGTCGCTCAGTCGTGTCCCTCTCTTTGCGACTCCATGGACTAGTTTATGGAATTCTCCAGGCCAGAATACTGGGATGGGTAGCCGTTCCCTTCTCCAGTGGATCTTCACGGCCCAGTAATCAAACTGGGGTCTCCTGCATTGCAGGCAGATTCTTTACCAACTGAGCTATCAGGGAAGCCCCTAAGCATCAAGGCAAGTTAAAAAAAAAAAAGAGAGATTTATTAAACCAACATCCCCAGCAAGCAGACATAGACTAGCTCAGACAGCCTATTCTATAAATTTGATGAAGTCTCAAGTCCCAGCTTTTGACCACCTTTTAGAAAATCCAACCAAAGCCTTAACCAGAGGCCGGCACACACTCTAGAGACCAGATTCCTTGCCTTACTTATGACCATCATCAAATAACCAGAAGCCCTCCTACATCAGTGGCTGAAAGCTGCTAAAAAAAATCAAGCCTTAGGGACGGGTTAGAAATTTTGGTGGATTCTCATGTCCTTTGCAGTATGGAGGTGGGTGGGGGGTTAAACTATTTTAAAGCAACCCACATATCTTAAAAAAACAGTACTTTTCATTTCATCAATGAGGGCCCACTTTGAACACTATTCAGTTTAGTCAATAAGCCGCTATATTCACCGATGCTTTTTTTTAAATTTCTGACATCATTAGCTTAATTAGTAGTCATGCTTCAGTGATTGATCAAGTTATGCATAACAAGAAGACTTGCATAAGCAACATCTGAGGTGAGATCCTTCGGATATAATGTTGGCTGGTACATCTGGACTGTGTACCCTTTGTAAAAAAAAGTTAAGGTAAAATTTGAGCTTCCCAGGTGGCACTAGCAGTAAAGAACCTGTCTGCCAAAGCAGGAGACTTAAGAGTCACAAGTTCGATCCCTGAGTCAGGAAGATCCCCTGGAGGAGGGTATGGCACCCCACTGCAGTATTCTTGCCTGGAGAATCCCAGGGACAGAGGGCCCTGGTGGGCTGCAGTCCAGAGGGTCGCAAAGGGTCCGACACGACTGAAGCGACTGAGCATGCACTCAAGGTAAAATTCACAAAACACACAATCAACCATTTTGAAGTATACAATTCAGTTCAAGTCAAGCAAAAGTAACATGCAGTGTCAGAAATCGGGGATGAGGGTGGGGGGAATGACTGGGAGGGAACACAAGAGGGCTTTCAGACACTGTTTTATTTCCTGATCTCGTTGGTAACAATACCAGTGGTTCATGGTGGAAAATTTCATCAAGCAATACCCTCATGATGGGTACTCAGGTTTTGTAATTTTTTGCATCTGTGTCTGTGGTGGTTTGGAAACGTGGCCACAAATGATTTGACATCCCTCCCACTGAGAGGGTCTGTGTCCCCACCCCTTGAACTTGGATGGGCCCGTGTGACTGGAAATACGGTGGAAGGGCTTCCCTGATGGACCAGCGCAGAGGACAGATTCCGTCCCTGGTCTGGGACGATTCCACACGCCTCGGGGCAACTCAGCCTGCGTGCCACCACCCCTGAGCCCGTGCTCTGGAGCCTGGGAGCTGTAACTAGAGAAAGCCCAAGAGCAGCAGTGAAAACCCAGCACGGCCAAAAAGAGAGAGGGAGAGTATAGTGGAAGTGATGCAACATCGCTTCTGAGGCTAGATGAAGAAAGGCCTCTCTGTTTCCTCCTTGCCTTCTGGGAACACTCTTCTTGCCATCCTGAGTCACCGGGCAGGATGCCTGCTTACTCTGAGGTTGCCAGGCCAGAGACGCCCCTGGTGGGGCTATGGTCCACGGGCCCAGAGGAGCCAGTCCATCCCACACGCCACACACATGAGCAAAGAAGTCATCTAGGGAGTGGGCTCCGGGACTCAGGTCTTCCGACTCCAGTCACCAGGGCCGCCCCGGTCCCAGGTTTCCTGGAACAGAGAAGGGCCACCGCCCCGTGCCCAGCTCCTGACCCAGAGGGTCCGTGAATACAATATACTAGTGGTGGCCGTTTCCCATCACTGTGTCTTTGGGAATTGTGGTAAAAACATCAGGGCTTCCCTGGTAGCTCAGTTGGTAAAAGAATCGTGCGTCGGGAAGATCCGCTGGAGAAGGGATAGGCTACCCACTCCAGTATTCTTGGGCTTCCCTGGTGGCTCAACTGGTAAATAATCCACCTGCAATGTGGGAGACCTGGGTTCGATCCTTGGGTGGGGAAGATCCCCTGGAGAAGGGAAAGGCTACCCACTCCAGTGTTCTGTCCTGGAGAATTCCAGGGACTGTATAGTCCTTGGGGTCACAGAGTCAGACACGACTGAGCGACTTTCACTTTATGAACACCACTGAGTTCCAGGTGTTTCATTACATGACAGCAAAGACTGGAACATGCTTGTGGTTCAGTCGTGTCCGACTCTTTGCGATGCCATGGACTGCAGCACACCTGTCTTCCCTGTCCTTCAGTATCCTTTTTTTTTTTGGCACCCGGAAGCATACCTACTAAGGAAGCCTGCACCAGGTTGGGAGAGCCTGGCCCCCAATTTATCAGACAGGCTGCCCCCTGCTGGAGGCCATGGGGAACCACATGGCAAATGGTTCCCTGAGTCACCAGGCTGGTTGGTGGGAATCCTCTGGGAGGGTGGGCCTCCTGCTGCTGCTGCTGCTAAGTTGCTTCAGTCGTGTCCGACTCTGTGCGACCCCATAGATGGCAGCCCACCAGGCTTCCCATCCCTGGGATTCTCCAGGCAAGAGCACTGGAGTGGGTTGCCATTTCCTTCTCCAATGCATGAGAGTGGAAAGTGAAAGTGAAGTCGCTCAGTTGTGTCCGACTCTAGTGACCCCATGGACTGCAGCCTACCAGGCTCCTCCATCCATGGGATTTTCTAGGCTAAAGTACTGGAGTGGGGTGCCACTGCCTTCTCCGGGGCCTCCTACTTACCCCTTCTCTGGATGGCAGCAGAGGCTTCCTGTTGGCACATCACTGGGACAGTTCATGCCTCAGGGGTTTCAGATTTAGTTCTTGGAAGCTCTGAGGTTTAGGAGGACAAACAGAACTGCTCTGCCCAAGGCAGGGAGATTCAGACACTGAAGTGGCTCCAACCAGCTGGTGAGCAGCTGGGAGCACGGCTGGCCCACCCGCCACCCTGAGTTTCTGCCAGTGCATCCCATCTGACTGCCCAGGGTGCCTGCTGCTGGGCCATGCCCGTGGTTTCCTCATTCCCCAGGCGACGGAGCCCTCTAGTTATAGAACGGCATGCACACATGCTTAGTCGCTCAGTCGTGTCCGACTCTTTGTGACCCCATGGACTCTTTGAGACCCCATGGACTGTAGCCCACCAGGCTCCTCTGTCCATGGGATTCTCCAGGCAAGAATACTGGAGTGGGCTGCCATTTCCTTCTCCAGGGGATCTTCCCAACCCAGGGATCAAACCTGCATCTCCCATGTCTCCTGCATTGCAGGCAAATTCTTTACCACCAGCCATCGGGGAAGCTCATAGAGGATCTTGTCACAGATGTAATACATGTGACACGGGGAGCAGAGCCTCTCTCCCAAGAAGCCCTGGGGGTCAGGGTGCAGAGCTGTGTCCTCGCCTGGCTTTAGGGCTCTGGGCAGACTCCCCCAGGCTGCTGTCTTCTCAGGACAGACTCCCTCCACCCACCCACCCCCACCCCCATCCCGCCTCCCCTCACATCTCCAGAATGCATGTGCAATCCAGGGTCACTGGAGACTCAGTGGGCAGAATAGGGGTCCTGGTGGGGCAGGTGGTCATATTGTTTCCTTCGTTCCTGCAGGTGGGCTCTGGAGCCTCCATCCCTGGGGTCTGCCTGGAAGGTTTTTTTCATTCATTTGACAGTATTTACTGGGCATCTGGGATTTCTTGGTGGCTCAGATGGTAAAGAAGCTTCCTGCAATGCAGGAGACCCAGCTTCGATCCCTGGGTTGGGAATATCCCCTGGGGAAAGGAAGGGTAACTCACTCCAGTATTCTTGCCTGGGAAATCCCATGGACAGAGGAGCCTGGTAGTCTACAGTCCATGGGGTCACAAAGAGTCAGACATGACTGAGCAAATCAGCACACACGCACACACTGGTATCTACTATATACAGACACAGTCACGGGCACCTGGGCTGCTAACCCCTGGTGGTAAAAACAATTAAAGTTCCCGATCAGCCAGCACTTACTCTGTGCTGCGTGTGGCACTAGGAACTTTCCATATATGGCCTCACTGGATTTCCCCAAAATTCTGTGGAGTCTCATTTAGTCTTCCCAGTAGCCTGGGAAATACCCTCACCCTAACCAGAATCAGGATCCCTGGAGATGGAGCCTGGGGATCTCTATTTTAGAAATAAGATGTTCTGGGGTGTCCCACGTTTGGAGCATACCACGAAGGCGGATCTTGTGACCCTAACTTTAAAGATGAGGGTCTGTGCTGCGTGCAACTTGCTCAGGGCGTCTCCAGCCCTATGGGTCTCCTCACTGGACCAGCCCCTCAGAGGGGAGAAGGCAAGTGAGTCAGGAGCCTAGGAGGAGGGACAGTGTGGGGACCCCCTCACTAATGTTCCAGGTGAGTCCGCTTCAGACTTCTCCTCCCACATGCCAGGGTTTCAGGAGACAACGAGATATTACAAGCTTTTAGTTACCAATACTCTCCTATACAAGACAAACTCAAACATGGGTTTAAAAGTGAAAAAGTCACTTAGTCCTGTCCAACTCTTTGCAACCCCATGGACTGCAGCACGCCAGGCCTCCCTGTCCATTACCAACTCCCGGAGCCACAGAGAAGAGGATTTCAAATCTGGCGTCAGGCAGGGGATTTACAAACTGGAAGTGCCACCCAGTGGCGGCAATGAAGAATTACCACGACCTTACACAGCTACAAGACATTTGCTTCAGGAGAGGAGACCTTTAACCAAAAACGAAAGGAAAGAAAAAAGATAATTATGTGAGGTGATGGATGTGTTAATTAACTAGATGGGGAATGTTCTCACGATGTATACATATATCAAATCAACACAGTGTACACTTTATATATGTCAATTCTACTTCAATAAATCTAAAACTAAAAAAGATCAGCTGGTTAACATAAAAAATCATGGACTTTCAAGATGGAAAGGGGCTTTAAAGAACACCTAATAAAGAGTGCTGGAATTTTTATAGGAAGCAGTTATTAGTAGTTTACTTGCAGATCACTTTGATCTTTTAAGCTCTTTCAAGGTTGGTCTAGCCTTTCCTCTATGACCAATTTAACCCACTTGTAAGGTGCAGCATGTCTGGACTTTCTACCCAACACCCTGCATTCAATGAAATCTCAATGAATTCAATGCATTCAATGAAATCTCTTCACTTTGGCTGATGGGAATAAAATACAATTCCTCATGCTTCTGAGTTTGGGGAACTATTCAGCTCTGCAGTAATTGTTCCATCCCTGGAAGTGTTTCCATCTGCCCCACAGCATTTCCCCCCATGCGTGTACAATTTGTATTTAGCCAAAGACTCGGGGGAACCCCACGCAGAGCTCTTCATCTGCTTTCCCCCTGCCTGCTTGCTCTGTGCTGTCAGTTCTGGTTGTCTTGACCTCTGCAAGTTTCCATCTCTGACTCTCTAACTCAGGGAGCTTACTGGGCTCTGCTTGGGCTTCCCTTCTTTGTGCTTGTTTGGATTTTATCTTCCTGGCAGAAAGAGAGAATAAGAAAAGAAAGTGTTAGTCGCTCAGTCACGTCCAACTCTTTGCAACCCCATGGACTGTAGCCCGCCAGGCTCCTCTGTCCATGGAATTCTCCAGGCAAGAATACTGGAGTGGATTGCTATTTCCTTCTCCAGGGGATCGTCCCAACCCAGGGAACTAACCCAGGTCTCCTGCATTGCAGGCAAACTCTTTACCATCTGAGCCACCGTAGAACTCACCTCATTTCCTCCCTCTCCTCCAGCGCTGCCTGCTCCCCAAGGCCATTTGAGCATTTCCTTTAGTTATCCAGTTGTTTTCGACAGGAGTGCGGGGGGAGGACTGTCTGATGCTCTCAGGGCAGGAAGCAGAAGATTCTATTCATCACAGGCTGGCAGCCCCATCCTTTAGTTTGTTTCAACATTTTAACATAAAACAGCTTCAAAGTTACAGAAAAGCTGCAGGATCAGGACAAAGAGCTTCTGTACCTCCTCCAGCTGGAGACTATTCACCAAAAGTCCCAGGAGCATCATTTAGGGAGAAGGTTCCAGTTCAGTATCACACATCACAGCCAGCTCTCTTGCCTCTGCAGTCACTTTCCATTTGCCTCTGCAGTCACTTTCCATCCAAGGCAGCCCCTCAGTCTTTCTGTGACTTTCAGGACTATGTATTTTCTGAAGCGCAGAGGCCCGTCATTTCATAGAGTGGACCTCCGTTCGGGTCTGTCCAGTGTTTCCTCGTGGTTAGAGTGGGTCGCATGCACTGTGTCCTCTCCCTTGCAATCTGGTGGGTGACACGTGATGTCCCTCGGTCACACAGCTGGTGGTAATAGCTTGGTCCACTTGATGAAAACAATACGTGTCTGATATTTTCAAGGTAAAGTTTCTTTCCTTCCTTTTGTGTTTAACACATATTTTGTGGGGAGATATTTGGGGATCATATAACGGCCTGTCCCTCTCCCCTTTCACCCACTCATTTTAGCAGCCTGAGTGTTTCTTGGTGGAATTAGTTTTTCTACAGTGAACAGAAGTGATATTCTCATGCCTCGTGTCTCCAATTCCTTCTACTGCTGCTATGTCATACACTAGATTTTAATATGTATATTAAGATCATTTGCAGGGGGTGGGGGTGGGGTGTTGCTACTTGAAGAATCATTGAAAAGTGAAAGAAATTATCCTGCAGTCAACTGATGTCTCCTCCGCCCAACAGTAGTCACGGATGAGGGAGCCAGATGTCCAGAGCAAAGCGGGTTGGGGATGAGCTCAGTTTATGTTCAGTTCAGTTCAGTTCATCAGTCGTGTCCAACTCTTTGGGACCCCAAGGACTGCAGCATGCCAGGCCTCCCAGTCCATCACCAACTCCCAGGGTTTACTCAAACTCATGTCCATTGAATTGGTGATGCCATCCAACCATCTCATTCTCTGTCATCCCCTTCTCCTCCTGCCTTCAATCTTTCCCAGCATCAGGGTCTCTTCCAGTGAGTCAGTTCTTTACATCAGGTGGCCAAAGTATTGGAGCTTCAGCTTCAGCGTCAGTCCTTCCAGTGAATATTCAGGACTTATTTCCTTTAGGATGGACTGGTTGGATCTCCTTGCAGTCCAGGGGACTCTTCAAGAGTCTTCTCCAACACCACAGTGCAAAAGCATCCATTCTTCAGCGCTCAGCTTTCTTTATAGTCCAACTCTCACATCCATACATGACTACTGGAAAAGCCACAGCTTGGTTTAAGCCTGTTGAATTGGGAATGACAGTGATGTCTGTGTCTAGTGGGAAGGTGGGAAGAGGAGACGAGAGCCTGGACACCTCCACCCCAGGTGACAGCCATGTAGCTCCACGCCCTGCCTGTCCTCTTTCAGCTGCCCCCAGAGTCGGGAGCCGCTGGATAAAGGGTCGCTGGCATCTCTCAACCAGCGCTCCCTCTTCTTGGACCAGGCGTGGGAAGAAATGCAGCAAAGCAGAGAGCGACCGCCAGAGGGCGCCGCCACGCCGCTCACATTCGGCCTTCAGAACGGCGAAGTTCTCCCCCCTGCAACCACCTTATCTTAATAGTGATTGTGGCGGTTCATTGGTCCCCACCACGTCCCAGGCACTGCGCTGGCTCCTGGGGGACTTTAGTGTATTCGATGCTAAGGAAACCTCAGGCGGAGGAAATCGCTACCTTTCCAGAGGAGGACCGGAGGCTCAGAGCGGTCTAGTGACTTGCCTGAGGTCACAGCTTGCAAGCAGCAAAGCTGGCCTGACCCCCAAAGGCCGTGCCCTGCCTCCCCGCTTGCCCTGCACTCGCTCTCCCAGGGATTAAACTTCCTTGTTGAAGGTGTTTTTCTAGATGCTCAAGAGTCATAGACCACGTGCCTAAGGTAGAAGAGGGTAGGGAACTTTGGGGTCATAGTCTTGAGGACTTGGTCCCTAAGTCTTTAACATGCCCCCGAGACTGGGGGCGGTGGGAGGGGTTGGTGCAGCTTAGTGTTTGGGTCCCTGACTCTCCTGCGGAAGAAAATGAGACAAGAGACCAAGAAGGCAGGACCGTGAGACATCCAGGGAGCTGGGACACACTCTGGAGAGCAGGTCCGCTGAGGACTTCTGGGTGCCTCCCAGGCTCCTCTGTCCATGGGACTCTCCTGGCAAGAATACTGGAATGGGTTGCCATGCCCTCCTCCAGAGATCTTCCCCACCAGGATCAGACCGCATCTCTTATGTCTTCTTTCCTGGAGAAGGAAACGGCAACCCGTTCCAGAAATTTTGCCTGGAAAATCCTATGGATGGAGGAGCCTGGTAGGCTACAGTCTATGGGGTCGCAAAGAGTGGGCCACTTCATTTTTTTTCTTTTTTCTATGTCTTCTTTACCACTAGTGCCACCTGGGAAGCCCCAGGGCTCCTTAATGGCCCAAACTGGACCCACCAGGTGTTAACTCCCGGAGAAGGCAATGGCACCCCACTCCAGTACTCTTGCCTGGAAAATCCCATGGACAGAGGAGCCTGGTGCGCTGCAGTCCATGGGGTCGCTAAGAGCCGGACACAACTGAGCGCCTTCACTTTCACTTTTCACTTTCCTGCATTGGAGAAGGAAATGGCAACCCACTCCAGTGTTCTTGCCTGGAGAATCCCAGGGACGGGGGAGCCTGGTGGGCTTCCATCTGTGGGGTCACACAGAGTCGGACATGACTGAAGCGACTAAGCAGCAGCAGCAGCAACAGAATTGATTAGAGAAGAATGTACACCATGGCCTTGAAAATAACATATGTTATTAAAATTTTCAGATTTTAATTCCATTAATTATTTTTAATTAATTAAAAATAAATTCTAATACATGTACAAAAATAGTCAAGAAACTTTTGAAAGAATAATTGTGATAGCAGACTTTCTTATAGCTACTAAAATGTATTTTTAAACTATGGTTATTAAAACCATGTGTTATAGGCATAGAAAAAGCCATTCAGTGACAAAACACCTTAGGTAGTTTTATTTGTGTTTTTGCATATTGTAAATGCAGAATCACAGCTAAAAAAAATAATAAATTGTCTCTAGAGTAAAAGAAAAAAAAGAAACAATCATTTAGATCCAAGAAAATTAACAGAAAATCCATAAATGGGCCCATGAAATGTGTGTTTTGGACTGTGGTGTTGGAGAAGACTCTTGAGAGTCACTTGGACTTCAAGGAGATCAAACCAGTCCATCCTAAAGGAAATGAGTCCTGACTATTCATTGGAAGGACTGATGCTGAAGCTGAAACTCCAATACCTTGGCCATTTGATGCTGAGAGCAGACTTATTGGAAAAAACCCTGTTACTGGGAAAGATTGAAGGAAGGAGGAGAAGGGGGCTACAGAGGATGAGATGGTTGGATGGCATCACTGATTCAATGGACGTGAGTTTGCACAACATCCAGGAGCTGGTGAAAGACAGGGAAGCCTGGCGTGCTGCGGTCCATGGGGTCACAACGAGTAGGACACGACTGAGAGACTGAACAACAACAAAATATGTGATAAGGGGAGCATTCAAGTTCTTGGGGGAGAATCTTTAACAAATGGTGTCTTTAAAAACCTGGCTACTGGGACTTTTTGGTGGTCCAGTGGTTGAGACTTTGCCTTCCAATTCTGGGAGTGAAGGTTCCATCTCTGGTCAGAAGACTAAGATCACACATGCCCTGATGCCAACAAAACAAAACAAAACAGAAGTAAGATGCTAATAAATTCAATTAAGACTTTGAAGAAAACTTGGCTAACATCATAGACTGAAAATATGGTTAAATGCCTATCTAATATCTAAAGCCAAATTTATTCCAGATTTACTAAGATTTAAATGCAAAAGAAAAAACAAAATAAAAAGCAGCAGTTTTACTGGAAGAAAATATGCTTGGCTAAAGATTCAAAACTTTGAAATAGAAGAACTAAGCAAAAGCTAACATCAAAAAGAAAAAATTGATAAACTTAACCAGGTAAAAAAATTAAATATACGATAAACAAAATTCAAAAAGATGACATTCTGGGGGAAATATTTGCAACACCTATGACAAGAGAATAGTATATTTAATCTCTAAAGAGCTCTTTAGAAATCAATTAAAATGTTTATTTTAGTAGAAAAACTGTCATAAGCAGGCAATTTACAAAAGAAAAAATATATGAATACCCAACAAATACAGTGTCAAAATTATATGTGAGGACCACATATAATTGAACTTTCACCTGAAAGTAATTTCACTTATCAAATTGCCAAGATTTTAAAAAATGATAGTAAGACCCAGAGTAGGAGAATGTGTAAAAGATAGGTATTTTCTGGGGGGCAGTTTGCTGGTACATGTCAAAAGCCTTTCAAAGGTGTGTAGACCACGGTGTGATTCCCAGTATCCCTGACATCCCTGCCCTGTACTGTGAAGAAACCAGGGGAGGGCGGGCGGCAGGAGGGGTCATTTTAGTCCAACTGGGATAAATTCAGCCTCTTGCCACAGCAATGGCCAAGTAACCCACTTCCCGTGGCCAAATGTCTGGTTTGGTCTGGCCGCTTTATCCAAATCAAGCCAGAGAGACTCAAGGGAGATTTCTGGGACTCCTGGGAAGGAGTCCTTGTTCTTTAGCCAGAGCTCCTAGATGTGCTCTCCACCCTCTTCTGGAAGAAACGGAGCGCACTGCCAACCCAGGAAGTGCTGCAGCCACTTTGCCACAATGAGGGGCGCTGCCAAGCTGTCCTGAGGGAGGCAGACTGCAGAGAAGGATTGGGTCCTTGGTGATGTTAGGGGAGCAGCGAATCACAGCAACCCTGAAGCCTGCTCTACCTCTGGACATTCTGGTTTTGTGTGTCAGGGAATCTCCTCTTATCGTTTGGTTTGGGTTTTCCTAGAAGCCATCCTAGAGCAAGGATTCAGGGTAAGTGGCTTATTTGAAAAGTGATTCCAGGCAACACCAGCAGGAGAGTGTGGAAGTGACACAGGGGAGGGAAGTATTTTTTTGTTTTTAAAATAGCATTTCACTTATTTATTGGCCACACCAGTGAGGCACTCAGGATCTTAATTCCCTGACCAGGAATCAAACCCACCTTGCTTTCTGCTATTGAAGCATGGAGTCTTAACCACTGGGCTACCAGGGAAGTTCCAGGGAAGTGTGTTTTATGAAGCCACTTCAGGGAGGCACATTGAGTAAATACACTTACATGTAACTGTTATTAAAATTTGTGCAAAAAATAAAGTTAATGCCTTTGGTGACAGCAAAAATATTGGAAATAAACTAACATCCAACCACAGGGACTATCGAGTGCATTACAGCAGTTTACACAGCAAATTATTATGTAGCCATTAAAATGTCCACAACCGCAGGAATGTAACCATTGGAAGATGTTCACAGTTCATTGCTGAACAAACAGAGCCAGTTACTAGACAAAAAGCACAATTGTGACATTGTCAGTTTCCTAGTTTTGTTCCTGTGATATCTTTGTGCAAAATGTTACCACTGGCGGAAGCTGGGTGAAGGGCACTGGGGACCTCTCTCTACTATTTCTGCAACGCCCTGTGAGTCTATAATTATTTTAAAAGAAAATGTGAAAACAAGAAAAAGATGCACTGCAGATGGTGACTGCAGCCATGAAACTGAAAAATGCTTGCTTCTTGGAAGAAAAGCTATAACAAACCTAGAGAGCATATTGAAAAGCAGAGACATTACTTTGCCTCCAAAGGTGCGTACAGTCAAAGCTATGATTTTTCCAGTTGTCATGTATGGATGTGACAGTTGGACCGTAAAGAAAGCTGAGGGCCGAAGAATTGATGCTTTCCAACTGTGGCGCTGGAGAAGACTCTTGCGAGTCCCTTGGACGGCAAGGAAATCAAATCAGTTCAGTTCAGTTCAGTTCAGTCGCTCAGTCGTGTCAAACTCTTTGTAACCCCATAAATTGCAGCACGCCAGGTCTCCCTGTCCATCACCAACTCCCGGAGTTCACTCAGACTCACGTCCATCGAGTCAGTGATGCCATCCAGCCATCTCATCCTCTGTCGTCCCCTTCTCCTCCTGCCCCCAATCCCTCCCAGCATCAGAGTCTTTTCCAATGAGTCAACTCTTCGCATGAGGTGGCCAAAGGACTGGAGTTTCAGCTTTAGCATCATTCCTTCCAATGAACACCCAGGACTGATCTCCTTTAAAATGGACTGGTTGGATCTCCTTGCAGTCCAAGGGACTCTCAAGAGTCTTCTTCAACGCCACAATTCAAAAGCATCAATTCTTTGGCACTCAGCTTTCTTCACAGTCCAACTCTCACATCCATACATGACCACTGGAAAAACCATAGCCTTGACTAGACGGACCTTTGTTGGCAAAGTAATGTCTCTGCTTTTCAATAAGCTATCTAGGTTGGTCATAACTTTCCTTCCAAGGAGTAAGTGTCTTTTAATTTCATGGCTGCAATCACCATCTGCAGTGATTTTGGAGCCAAAAATAAATAAATAAATAAATAAATAAAATCTGACACTGTTTCCACTGTTTCCCCATCTATTTCCCATGAAGTGATGGGACCAGAGGCCATGATCTTAGTTTTCTGAATCAAATCAGTCCATCCTAAAGGAAATCAACCCTGTATATTCATTGGAAGCAGTGATATTGAAGCTGAAACTCCAATACTTTGGCCACCTGATGCAAAGAGCTGACTCACTGGAAAAGATCCTGATGCTGGGAAAGATTGAAGGCAGGGGGAGAAGAGAATGACGGAGGACAAGATGATTGGATGGCATCACCAACTCAATGGACATGAGTTTGAGCAAGCTCCAGGAGATGGTGAAGGACAGGGAAGCCCGGTGTGCTGCAGTCCATGGGGTCACAAAGAGTTGGACACAACTGAGCTACTGAACAACAACAGAATAATCCCATTTGTTAGAAATCTCTAACATGTATGTATGTATATAGTAAAGGTTTCACATACCTTGGTAGTTAAAATGTTTTTCTGAGATAATGGATTTTTCTAGATCACCTCACCCCTTTTTGTACTTCCTGTAACAGAGCAGTTTTAGGTTTACAGGAAAATTTGAGCAAAAGTTAGACAGTTGCCAGATCCTCTCTACCAACCTCCCCAACTTCCCGTATTTTTCACATCTTAGTTAGTGTAGCGTATTTGTCACAATTGACAAGCCAGTGTTGGTACATTATTATTAAACTAAAGTCCCTACCTTACATTAGGCTTCACTCTTGGTGTTGCACATCCTGTGGATTTTGACAGCTGTATCATAAGCTTACCCACTCTTACAGTATCATACGGAAGTTTCACTGCCCTAGAAATCCTGTGCACCTCCGTTATCCTCCCCTCTCCCCTGCAACCACTAATTTTTTTTTTGTTTTTGCTGTCTCCATAATTTTATCTTTTCCCGCATGTCATGGAAACACATGGTATGTAGCCTTTTCAGACTGGCGTCTTTCATTTAGTAATATGCATTTAAGTTTCCTTCATGTCCTTTCATAGCTCGATAGTTCATTTCTTTTTATGTTACTTAATAACATCCCTCTGTATAGATGCAGCAGTTTGTTTATCTATTGAGCACTTTTTAAAATAAAAAAACCAAACCCTTCCTTAGAAAGAGTATAAAGCATATTCAAGGGAGAATGAGACTGTGTGGCAGAGGCACCATATGATGGTGCTGTGGGCTGGGAGGACTGGGCACAGCTGGGCATTCCAGGGGCAGGCGTCAGCTTGCCTGGGCTGCAGAGGGGACTGCGGAAGGAAGGGCATTGGAGGAGGTGCTTCGCTGGAGCCCTGGGCCTCTGGGTCCTGGGAGAGAGGGCGGAGGCATGACAGGTGCTGGAGCGGTTAGGTCTTATGTTGCTTTGTGTTGACCTGTGTCTTGAAGAATTTCCTGCTCAGCTTAGGGTGGGTTTCAAACCACTCATCCTACCCCTTCCTAGCAGCTGTAGCCTGGAAAAGCTCACCACCGAGCCATCATTTTATAAATATGCTGTAAGAATTTCCCAGGGGCTCAGAGTCTGGACATTTAGCACCTTTGTGGCCAAACTGGCAGGGTGCTGGTTGTCACTGGGGCTGGGGTGTAATTCACCAGCCAGCAACAGGCTGAGAGCCTGATGCCACTGCATCTCCAGCAGTAGGGTGCCTGTAGGAGTTGGCAGAGAAGTCACCCCTTCACTTCTAAAAGTGTCAGATCCCAGGAATGACTGTGGCCTTAAAGGCCATCTGGTCTACCCTGGAGTGGGCTATATCTTCACGGTAAATCCCCCAAATACGTGACCTTGCGGCCTCTGCTCGTTCACCTGCCCTGCCTGCACAGTCACTCCATCTACAGACAGCTCAAATTATCAGGAAGCTCTTCTGAAACCGAAAGCCTGTCTCATCTACCCAGAGGTCCTGGTTCCATGGCACAAGGCCACTTTTCCATAGTCAGTGAGCCATTTGAAGCCCTTCACCTATTGACATTCCTTTCTGCAGACTAGAGGACTTCTGTGGCCACCCTCCTCCCCACCAGACCCACCATCTGTGTTAACCCGGTGTGTAGTTAGCTAGAGTCTCTTCTTCCGGAGAACCGAATAGGGTTCTGTCTCCAGTTGTCAGCACGCCTTCAATCTCCTGCCTGGCTTGGGGCCAGGCATCCATGATTTCTGGGCTCTTGTCTGCTCCCATGCTGCTGGGCCCATCCTTTCCATGCTGGGGAGACAGTTCGATCTTCCTCTGACAATACGATTTTGCACCAATTGGCCCTTATTCCTTTTATGCTTAGATCCCTGGATTGGGAAGATCCCGTGGAGAAGGGAAAGGCTACCCACTCCAGTGTTCTGGCCTGGAGAATTCCATGGACTGTATAGTTTATGGGGTCACAAAGAGTCAGACATGACTGAGCAACTTTCACTTTCACCAATTAAACGATCCTTTCTGTTGCCCATGATGTTGGCGGGCCTGCGCTCATTTGGGACTTGCATCTTACCGATGGTTGTTCTAGAGGTCCAATCTTGGTATGGTGCCCTTTTCCTGCCTTTCTCCCTGGTATGGTTTACCTGTGACTACCTTACCAAGCCTTAAGTTGGGAGAAGACAGTCTTACCATTGGCCCATCAGCCGGTGGGGTGCCTCCTTCCTTTTGGGCTCCAGTCCCCTCCCTTGTGTGGCCCACCCAGAGCCCTTGCAGGGCTGGTGGGGGGAACCTGTGAGGCTCCTTGATGGGAAGGGCTCTGCCTTCCTCTCCTGGGGCTCCCACCTTGTCTTCTTTCTGCTGGCCCTTCAGGAACCACACCTGCTCTCTAGGACCCCTTTATTTACCTTCTGCTCCTTTGGGTCTTCCTGTTCCTCCCCTCCCACTGTGGTTAGGGTGGGGGGTGGTCCTGTTCAGCTTTATAAGCATTTTTTAAAATCTGAGCTCATGGAAATATTTCCCTTGTGTCAAGTGGGGCTTATGTTGATTTACTGTCAGGCTGGAAACCTACAGCAATTGCAGCCTGGGTGCTGACTTAGGACAGGCATTGGGGAAGGTGGAGGCTGGTGCGTGGAAAACAGGCAGCTTCCCTGAGTAACAGGCCTGCGGGCGTTCCCCGGGTGCTGGCACTGATGGAGCTGCTGGAACCTGCTCTGGGGAGCAGGAACCTGGGCGCCACCATAGGGCAAGATCTGGGTGTTCAAGCCAAGCATCGCCCCTCGAGAAACTTCTTGGGCTTCTTATTTTGAAATAATTTTAGATTTATGCAAGAGTTGCAGAAATAGTACATAAAGTTCCCGTATACCCTTCACCCGGCTTCTCCTAATATAACCATGGTACACTGATCAGAACTAAGAAGTAAGCATTAGTACACTGCTTTAGGAGGGGGGGCATGCATGTGGCATGTGAAATCTTAGTTCCCCTACCAGGGATCAAACCTGTGCCTCCTGCAGTGGAAGCACAGAGTTCTAACATCTGGACCCCCAGGGAATTCCCTGATACATTTTGAGGTGCTAAGTCGCTTCAGCCATGTCTAACTCTTTGCAACCCTATGGACTGTAGCCCACCAGGCTCTTCTGTCCATGGGATTCTCCAGACAAGAATACTGGAGTGCACTGCCATGCCCTCTTCCAGGGGCTCTTCCTGACCCAGGGATCGAACCCCCATCTCTTACATCTCCTGCATTGGCAGGTGGGCTCTTTACCACTAATGCCACCTGGGAAGCCCTCCCTGATACATTCCTCTTTACAAAACCTCAGGCTTTCTTCAGATTTCCCCACGTTTTCCACTGGTGTCCTCTTTTTTCTTGTCCAGGATTCCACATTAATCAGTCATCGTATCTCCTTCCTCTCCCTCAATCTGACAGTTTCTGGATCTTTCCTTTTCTTTCATGATGCTGACACTTTGGAATAGTACTGGTCAAGTATTTTGGTATTGTGTAGGCTGTCTCTCAGTGTGGATTTGTCTGATGTTTTCTCATGAGTAGCCAGGTTATGAACTTGGGGGGAAAGACATCAGAGATGAAGTGTCCTCGACACTTATCAGCACACATGGCATCAACATGACCCAGTGGTGCCATGAACCTGGATCACTTGGTGAAGAGGGTCTCTGTCAGGTTTCTCCACTAACAGTTACTATTTTTTATTTTCCACACGTTCCCTCATTAGAAGGGAGTCTTTACTTTTCTTCTCCTCCTTATTCTTTTGGCAGCACCCTGCAGCTTGTGGGATCTTAGTTCCCTGAGCAGAGATTCCTACTTAGGCAGCTGGCTGACCATGGATTTCTCCAGCCGGGTGCACTTGAGCGCTGGAGAAGAGACGAGCTCTGGCCTCATCTCAGCGGCAGCAGTGTGTTCCCGAAGCTGAAGAAGCTCAGGCCAGCTTCCTTCCACCCTCAGACACGAGCACCAGGTGAGTGGCATCCACCCTGAGGCGCCCCGCCCTGGAATCACCGCCTCCTTGGTTTTGTCTCCTTTAGGCCTTGTTAGTGGCTGAGTCAACAATTCTATCATATTTTTAAAATAACTTGCCTGGTTTGTGTCTCCACTTGAATCGTGACTGATGGACAGAAAGGAAATTTCTGTCTATTGAAATGCAGTCTCAAATCTACAGTTTCAAATCTTCTGTAAGCCACTACATTAAGTTTCATTCTCCCCTGGTATTTCACATGGGCAATGGTCAGTGGAATGCCCCACATGTCCACCATTGCGCTAAATAAAACATTCCAGGCTAGGACCTGGGGTGGTTTCTTACTTCCAAATCTAAATCTTTGAATTCTGACATTCCTCATTCCAAATTCAGAATTAAAATTATTTTGGTATTAAAAATGTAAATTGTTTTGGCAGTGATTAGTATCAAGAGTCTGCCTACAATGTAGGAGACCCAGGTTCGATCCCTGGGTTGGGAAGATCCCCTGGAGAAGGAAATGGCAACCCACTCCAGTACTCTTGCCTTCAAAATCCTATGGACGGAGGAGCTTGGTAGGCTACCGTCCACAGGGTCGCAAAGAGTCGGACAAGACTGAGCAACTTCACTTTCAGTATCAATTAGAGAACAGTTTTCTGACATTACATTCATGTAAATGATACTGGCAGTGTCTAGGCTCTTCCACATACTTTGTTCTGGAATGCACTTAAAGGCTCACATGCTGAAGGGCAGAAGCAGGAAGCAAAACACTACTAGTACCCCCTTTTCCCACTGTATTAAAGAGTCCACAACCAGGTTCTTGCTGGTATTTTCCATTTATTACTGCAGTAGACAGCCGCTCTGAAAGTGCAACACTAAATCACTCTTGTCACAGCCTCTGCTCCTCCACTGGCAAAGACTTGGAAATTCATTCTTGGAGCATCATGGACCACACGAGTCTCTCTGGGTGGAAAGTTGTCACTGCCAATGTCACAGGGCACACACACACACACACACACACACAGATGGGAGGGTAAGAGGAGAAGAGCACTGGCGAGGCGTGCGGCCAGTCTCTGGGGGTCCTGGGAGCAGCCCGCCTGGGCACAGCGGACGCCCCACCTGCAGCAGCCACCTCACGCGTCTGCTAGGTTGGCCCGGGCGCACCCGTCTTCCTTTCTCCCTGGAGCAGGAGACACCATAACCGCCATTGTGTCCTGGTGTCATGGGGGGCCATGGCGTCATTAGGAATTGAAAAGATGTCACAAGCTAGTGTGGAAAACAGGTGGTTTGGAGAAACTGACTCTTCGATCTCTGATTTAAAGCCGTTAGGCAGAAGATCTGGAGAGTTCTAGGGTAAGACGCTGCCTAGCAGAAATAACTCTTGTTCTAGCCAGCATATTTTTGATGGGGAAAAATAACTTTCAAATACTGCAAAGACAAAGAGGAAGGCAGGGGGCGGGGAGTGATATGAGCAGCTCTAGAAAACACAAGAGACTAAGAAATCAAAACGAGACCCCCCCAAAAAACCCCACAAATATGGACAACTAAGCACTTGACCTGACAAAACCTTCACTCACGAACATGTTACACACATATGCACCCGCACGCACACGCTGACAGTCAGGTAGACGCCCAGAGGGCAAATCCAAACGTCTGCTCTCTTTGGAATTTTCATGGCAAATCTGAGTTTAGACAGAAGTGAAGACCTCCCTGGGATCTAAACTCAGGAGGCAGCCTGTCCCCTGCTT
Source organism: Bubalus bubalis (assembly GCF_019923935.1). Lineage (NCBI taxonomy): Eukaryota > Metazoa > Chordata > Mammalia > Artiodactyla > Bovidae > Bubalus > Bubalus bubalis. The sequence continues at coordinate 112,026,766 of NC_059162.1, read as the reverse complement.
GGGCCAACGCCGCTCCTGTATTTGTCTGAGCCCTTCACAACTGTCTGGGCTCTAGAGTTTATTCTTCATACTCCTGGAGTTTAAACCGCTGCTAGACCTTCTCTAACTTCACCTGCAATGGAAGCACCTCCCTTTTGGCCCCTATATGCCTCTGTTCTTGAGAATAAGCACCCCAAGTCAGTGGTAATGAGAGAGTGTTCAGAAGCTGGAAAGTAGGAAGAGTAATATCAATACCAGAAGGAAATGCCTGTTACTCTCCAATGATTTCTCTGAGACCAGGTGGCCAAGGCCCCCGGCCTGCAAGTACAGGTTTTAGGGGAGGCCTTAATTTAAGGTACTGCAATCTGTGCTCACAAGAGCCAAGTAAGATGGTGCTCCTTGGAGGCTGCTGAGGACTGGTCCTCGGTAGTTATTCCAACCCTGGGTGCTCCTTGACTCCCTGACTTCAGTCCTTCTGGAGTCAGATCACCCGGCTTCTCTGGCATGTGCCTGGTCATTTTCAGAGCCTGTCTGCAGCAGCCCACAAGGTCTGCGATGGGCTTCCTGGATCAGCACACACCAGCTGACACTTTACCAGGTGATGAGGACTGACAGCAGGTTTCCCCACCACTGCAGACAGGGAGAGTCATGCAAAGAAAGCTGTCCATCATGGTCATCTTTTCTCCAGATGTCCCAGTTTCGAGATCATAGAACTGACCATGTTAACACCTGGCAGCAGCCAACTTCTGCTTCCCCTCCTCCACGAGGGGGATGCAAGAACCCACAGCAACAGGCTGGACACAACAGGTCCTACCCGTCTGGGAACCTGGGTCAGAAATAGCCCTCAGCTCCAAATCCTGCCCTTGGAACCTCCAGTATAACCTCGCTCCTCATCAAACTGCAGTTTGGTGCAGTTTAATTTACAATCATACCTTCTAAGCTGCCTCAGTGAGACCTGGGTGGCCTAATGGTTACAATTCTAAGTGCAGCAGTGCCTAAAAGGAAAGAGTCCCACAGGAGGGAAGGCTGGAAGACGTAAGGCAGGAGACTACACAATCAGTAACGCACGTTCCGAAAGGGTGTTCTTGGGGGACAAGGGGTGTGAAATAAACAAAACGTCCCAATAATTTAATGGCAGATCTAGAAGAGAGTGTTTATAGCTATTCCGGGACTCTCCAACAAAATGCTTTTCCTGGATGCACAGGCATTCATAATACTGCTCACTCTCAGTCCAAGCTCTGGCTTATACACGTGGTGTACACGTGTATTTGTACACGACGCCCTTTGTACAGCAGAGGTGAGCATGACAGAGTGCCCGGGAGGCACCTGGACAGCACACAGCAAGACCAAAGGCTGAACTCCCCCCACAGAACCCTGTTAAAAAAAAGGTCTGTCTATTACAAAGTCACGTGTTCCGTTTATTCCGCTTTATAAAGTCAGCGACGCTGGAGGGTGTCTAGAGGAATCTGTCCTTCAGGAATGAGTGCAAAAGGGGAGCACGCAGCTTGGGGACATCCCTTCGCTGAGCAGACGGAGGGGCCAGCCGGAGACCTCCCATCTGCTTCGGACAAACACGCACATACAGGAAAGGATTACTGCCAGCTTGTGTACTCTCACAAGGTGATTTCTGTATTTCGAAAGCGTGAATTGTCCCTGAGAGAAAAAAATGGGAGAAAAGAGAGCATTCAATACACAAAGAAGCAAGAGGTAAACAGGGTAAGGGACTGTTTTCTATGCCAAAAAATAGTCAATAATGAGAATGTCTGGATTATAGAACTGTTTTGGCATTTCAAATGAACTTGAGAAACTTCCCTTTCTATCCTGTCACTTCTAACCATCTTTCCTGCCTGTTTCCCACTGCTATGCTAATCATTTAATTTCCAAGCTTAGAACTCTCCACTGTGCCCTTCCCTACCCACCACACGGGATATAATACAAGGAAACCTAAGATCCTCTACAACTCCTGTTAACTGGCATCCTCTTTCCCTCTCCCCACCTCTCAGAGCAACCCAGATTCCCACATCTGTGCTACGTGCAAACACCACCCCTCAGCCTAAGGCACCATTCCTCCCACACCTGTTTCTTCTACTACATAGAGGGGGCCCTAGACTGGTGTCTTATTAACCTTTGTATCCTCAGCAACAATGACAAGTTGCTGGATTGATGTTAAATGAAAAAAAAAAAAAAATGAAAGGACGGAAGAAATGTCTTCTTGCCTTATAAGTTTAGTCAAAAGTACATCAGGGGCTACCCTTTCAGGAGCAGTGAAACTACCCTCAGTGTTGGGTTCTGGTTTGCTACGACTTCAAACTCACTGACTTAAGTGAAGATATTGTTTTGAGATAAGAATGATATGTCAGTTCAGTTCAGTTGCTCAGTCATGTCCAGCTCTTTACAACCCCATGGACTGCAGCATGCCAGGATTCCCTGTCCATCACCAACTCCCAGAGCTTACTTAAACTCATGTGCATCAACTTGGTGATGCCATCCAACCATCTCATCCTCTGTCGTCCCCTTCTCTTCCTGCCTTCAATCTTTCCCAGCATCAGGGTCTTTTCCAATGAGTCAGTTCTTCGCATCAGGTGGCCAAAGTTTTGGAGGTTCAACTTCAGCATCAGTCCTTCCAGTGAATATTCAGGATTGATTTCCTTCAGGATTGACTGGTTGGATCTCTTTGCAGCCCAAGGGACACTCAAGAGTCTTTTCCAACACCACAGTTCAAAAGCATCAATTCTTCGGCGCTCAGCTTTCTTCACAGTCCAACTCTCACATCCATACATGACTACTGGAAAAACCATAGCCTTGACTAGACGGACCTTTGTTGGCAAAGTAAGGTCTCTCCTTTTTTTTTTTTTTTTTTTTAGGTCTCTCCTTTTTAATATGCTGTCTAGGTTGGTCATAACTTTTCTTCCAAGCAGCAAACATCTTTTAATTTCATGGCTACATCACTATCTGCAGTGATTTTGGAGCCCAAGAAAATAAAGTCTGTCACTGTTTCCATTGTTCCCCATGTCTCTGCCATGACACTGAATGCCATAATCTTCGTTTATTTAATGTTGAATTTTAAACCAGCTTTTACACTCTCCTCTTTCACTTTCATCAAGATGCTCTTTAGTTTTTTGCTTTCTTCCATAAGGGTGGTGTCATCTTATGACATATATGAGGTATATATGAGGTTATTGATATTTCTCCCGGCAATCTTTGACTCCAGCTTGTGCTTCTTCCAGCCCAGCATTTCGCAGGATGTACTCTGCATAGAAATCAAATAAGCAGGGTGACAATACACAGCCTCGACGTACTCCTTTCCCTATTTGGAACCAGTCTGTTGTTCCATGTCCGGTTCTAATTGTTGCTTCTTGACCTGCATACAGGTTTCTCAGGAGGCAGGTAAGGTGGCCTGGTATTCCCATCTCTTGAATAATTTTCCATGGTTTGTTGTGATCACAAGTCAAAGGCTTTAGTGTAGTCAATAAAGCAGAAGTAAATGTTTTTCTGGAATTCTCTCGCTTTTTTGATGATCCAACAGATGTTGTCAATTTGATCTCTGGTTCCTCTGCCTTTCCTATATCCAGCTTGAATGAATGAAGTGTATCAGGATAGTATGTGTAGTCATTCATAAACACTAGCTGCTGAGTTAGCCGAGTGGCTCCTGCTGGGGGCTCATCAATAAAAACAGATAAAGAAGGAAGCATGGTGAGGACATTTAGACCACATATACTGAGTGTAGTGTGAGGAATATCCGAGTTTCCAACTGAACAAAGCTGTCTTTTGCTGATCTTGCTCTCTGAAGATCTTGAGCCTCTCGCTCCTGCAGTGACCAGGCGACTCTTTGGTGGGCAGTGGTGTTAAACCCTGCAGCAGTCTCTGAAGAGAAGGGATATTCGCTCTGCTGTGGTAAAGCTGACTCCTTGAGCAGTCGTGGCAAAATGTTTAGGGGACCTGCAAAGATCAGCCTGCCCATCCACTAGTGCTGGAGTTTTCTAGCAACAGCTGACTTTTATTTTTGAGCTGGCAGCTGGACTTCAGTTCCTGATTGGCAAAGCCCTCTCACCCAGTGCCAATTCATGTAAAGGTACGCCTGGAACTAAATTTGGACTTTATTCCTTTCATCTCCCTATGCCTGGAACAATACTGTGAATGATCTATCACTGGTTTGGAGTATGTTACGTTATTTCTTTACTAGCTAAAAAGAGACATCAAATGCTACTGGCTTACGAAATTACTGTAACTACCACAGTGGACCTGTGTTAAATAAACTACTGGCAAAGAAAATCTGTCTCTGAGCATATACTGTCACCCTCCAAAACAAAATACTAAGGCTCTCAGTGAATCTAAAATTCACTGATATAGACAAAAAGATAAATGGAAGGTGAATTCACAAAGATAGTAAGAATGCTGTTTAGTTTAGAGCTGGACCATCAACTTACGGATCTTTTCTGAAATCACTTTCCTGGCCCTACCCAGTCACACGGAATTTGGCAATTCTCAGGACAGGTACTAGAAGTGGTCAAACTGTAATTCAGACATAGGAATACCTCGGAGCTATTGTGGGTTTGATTCCACATCACAGCAATAAAGCAAGTATCACAAGAAATGGAGTCACACAGATTGTTTGGTTTCTCAGTGCATTTAAAAGTTATGTTGACACTACACTGTAGTCTATTAAGAGGAAATTAGCAATATGTCTAAAAAAAATACGTATCTTAATTCAAACCTTCGAGTGGACAAACTGCATGTGTGCTGGGGTGCCCGCTCTGCCCATTTCACAGCCCTGGCTGCAGGATACACTCCAGAGGTCATGCACTGCGCCACACCCAGCCCCAGCCCCTCCCTGACCAAGGCAGGACGGTGAAGGACACTGGTAGCCCAGCCTGGCCAACAACCTGTGCCTCGGTGCCTCCCTCAGCTTCTCAACCAGGCTGTGAAAGATCTTACAAGATTCAGGAGCTGGGGCAGTCAGTCATATGAGTCGCATGTAAGAAAAGCCATGAGGGAATAAAGACAATAAGCAAAAGCAGAGAAGGCCAGGAGGGGCAAAGGGGATGGAGCAGATGAGCAGAGTGGAGAGGAGAATGGGGTTTTTCGTGATGCTGCCTTCTCTTTGGTGTCCCTGGATGCCTGGGAGACCTAATGGTGCTTACAGTAACTCCTTCCCCGTTATGAAATTTGAGTCTGTAGGGTTTCCTTTTGAAGAGGGACCTGTCCTTGCATCCAAGTCCCACAGCATTCACAAGCACACGGTGTGTATCAGATACTATGGAATACCCGACACAGTCCTCTCCCTCCTTTTCGTCCAGTGGTACCAGCCCACCTGCAGTCCCCAGCCTCACCACTCATCACCTGGGCTCTCAAGGAGCTCCTCTTCCCCTACTTAACTTGTCCTTTAGGACCCAGACTAAGGGGCGCTTTCTCTTGAAAATATTCCCTGATCTCTCTCTAGGCTGAGTTAGGACCCCGTTGCCTAAACATCCCCACATCAATGTTTGCACTTGTCCTATTCTGTCAGTTTTTTTGTCTCCTGATTACAAATAGTTCACTAGTCTTTTTTTCTTCTTTTTTTACTGCTTAGGGCCAAGACCAGAGAAGGCAACGGCACCCCACTCCAGTACTCTTGCCTGGAAACTCCCATGGACAGAGGAGCCTGGTAGGCTATAGTCCATGGGGTCGCGAAGAGTTGGACACGACTGAGTGACTTCACTTTCCCTTTTCACTTTTATGCATTGGAGAATAAAATGGCAAGCCACTCCAGTGTTCTTGCCTGGAGAATCCCAGGGACGGGGGAGCCTGGTGGGCTGCCGTCTATGGGGTCGCACAGAGTTGGACACGACGGAAGTGACTTGGCAGCAGTAGCAGCAGCAGGGCCAAGACAGCTCCTAATTCTCTTCTTTAGGGCATACCCCCAGGGACTCAAACCATTTCTCTCTTCTCAGCCCTCAACTTCCCGCTATACCATCTGGGGACCTTTCCCTTCAACCTTGGTTGAAAAGGGCACAGTTGCTCTAGCCCCTCACATTTTGCTAGCTCCAAGCAAAGCATGTAAGTTCCTTTCTTTTTAGTGCTTTTGCTGCTAACCACTACTGGGAAACAGAAAAATAATAACAACAATAATTATGTCAGAGAAGAAACAATGCTATTGTGACCCCTGGTCCCCAGCTCCCGACTCCCTTCTAAAACAGTAACTAGAAACCCTAACGGACCTTCATCTAATGCTGTTATTTCTTGAGCGTAGAGCTAAGCAATCTCTCTGCTCTCCAGGACAACACTTAAGGCAAGTCATTTGCATCCTATCTTCAGAGGCTACTCTTCCCAGCTGGATGCTGGATTTGAGCAAAGATACTATCCAGGTGGAAATATCATTGCTCCTTAGACTCAGGCAGGCAATGAGCATCTGAGGCTATCCATGCTGAGTGGCGCCTGATCAGCTCACCAAGCTTCTGCCCAGGTATGTCCTCATACTCTGACTGGACAATTCATTGCAGGTAGGAAATTGGGCTAATCCACCTTCACATGTCCAGTATCAGGAAATGCAGGCGGAAAACAAACATGTTTAACACATGGATTTCTAAAATCAAGGTAATACAAGGCAGAATAATAAATGCCAAAGAAGTGGTTCAGATATTAGGTAAGAATGGGCCAAAGCTAACAAAAGGAGAACAAGGGCAAAATAATATCTGGCATCTGGATTTGAAAACCAAGTTCAATCCAGTAGGGGGTGCAGTACTTAGAAAGCATCTTAACTGTTTTACATATGAATAGGATCCATAGCAATGATACCCACTGACTTGATGGTGGAGGGAAGCGGGGGAAGGAGGGGGTGTGTGTGGGGGTTAGGTTAAATAAGGCCACACAGAAAAGGAGACTAGCACTCCTCTGTAATCTGAACCCATCAGATTAGACTAGACAAGTCCAGGTACTGGATTTGTAGGACTCTGGCAAACCAAAACATGTCCACATGTCCTTAGGAGCCACGTGGTGAAGAGTATAGAGACCAAACAAGAAACCTGTAGTCTAAAAACTGCACATTTTTGCATTAAAAAAAAAAACAAAACCCTAAGGGCTGGAGTGCTTTCTTCAATTGCTAATTTCTAAGGAAAGTTTACTTTTTCTCGTGAATAGCTAGAAGACAGATGTTTAAAAAAATCTGGCTCAGTATAATGAATAGTTAATAATTGGAACTAATTGAAAATGACCCAGGTTAGGGACTTCCCAGATGGTCCAGTGGTTAAGATCTCACACTTTCAATGTAGGGGGCTTGAGTTCAAACTCTGGTCAGGGAACTAAGACCCCACGAGCCACAAGGCACAGCCAAAAAAAAAAAAAAAGAATCCGGGTTAATTTTTGTCAAGATGTGCTTGAACCAACATTAAACAACCTGGGTATGAATCTCACCATATGTGGCCCTTCCTGTTGTGGGCAACTTATTTCATCTCAGAGAGTCTCATTTTCCTTATTTGTAAAACAAAGTAACAAGATCCCCCTTACAGGGTTGTTTGAATCAGTTAATATGTGAAAAGCAGCAAAGTGCCTATGGAAGCCATTCCTGCCATTCTCAAATTAGCTTGCTGCAGACCAAGAAATAAGAAATGATTTGGGTAGGACTGGGGCAGATGACCCATGAAGTATCTTAAGATGAAATTTTGATTTCTTTGGTTTGGTGGAGAAAGGAGTATAGGGTTGGCAGAAAGCTCCACTGAGGCAGGACTTTGATCTGGAGCTAAGAGTTGCAGGGCTTAGGATGGGGTTTTTGTTGTTCAGTCACTAAGTTGTGTCCAACTCTTGCAACCCCCTGGACTATAGCCTGCTAGGCTCCTCTGTCCATGGGATTTACCAGGCAAGAATACTGGAGTGGGTGGCCAGTTCCTTCTCCAGGGGATCTCCCTGACCCAGGGATCAAACCTGCGTCTCCTGCACTGGCAGGTGGATTCTTTACCAGTGAGCCACCAAAAAAGTCCCTCATGGTGGGGGGTGGGGCGGTGGTAGTGAGTATAGGGATGAGCTCAGCTACACAGTGGGCCACAGAAGCAAACTCCCAAAGACCTTTTTCAAGCAGTAGAGCCCTCTCAGCAATCCGGAAACATTCCTGAAGAGCTGCCAAGAGTGCTGGAATCCAGGATCTCTGAATTTGCACACCAGCACTCACTGACCTGGAAAAACGCCAAGTTCTCCTCAGCACCAGTGGGTCACAAACTAAACTAAAAGTAATTCCATTTTACATGTATATCTCACTATTTAACAATTTACAAAGTACCTTTAAGCATTGGTGAATGTGATTTCATCCTTACCACACCCAGTGCAGCAGCAACACACTAATGACTAATTCGGTTTGGGTTAACCTTAGAGACTGGGTAAATTTTCTGCTGTCAAATAACTGGTAACTGGTGGGTCTGAGACTGGAAGTCTAGGTCTTCGGAAAAGAAGATAGATTTACTGCTAGACTACTAGAAGAGAGCCAAGAACAAAAATCAACCTCCAGATAGAATCGCTGGAGGGAAATGTGCAAAAATACTATGCTTTGCACCTGCAAACTGATGCTGGAACTAGGACTCAAACAATAGATAAGATTCACCCGTTGGGCAAGAAACTGAGATCTGGGAGAGAATGTTGGAAGAGGGGGAAAGGAGGGGAAGGATACTCAGAAGATGAGGAAATTTTCCTAACAGCGCAGCCGCTGGGCTAAACGCGGCAGCCACATTACCTCACTGCATCCTCGCAACTCTCGGACTTGGGCTCTGTTACGGTCCCTACTTTGCAAATGAGAAAAGAGACTCAGAGGAGAGGTGACCTGCCTAAGCCAGAGGGGTGTGTGAAAAAAAACTGGATTCAGTGGCAGGGCGGCCAGGCTGCGGAAAACACCCAAATCGCCGAGGTCTCCGCCACTCCACGCGGCGGGTAACCCGCACCCGGGCGGGGCGTCCGAAAACCTTCTTCCGGGCCGCACGGCCACCTCCTGACCCCCGGACACCGCACTTCGCCCTGGGTCCGTGCGACCCTGGAGTCCCCGAGACCCCCGCAACCCTCGTCCCTAAGCCCCTCATCCCCGCTGGCCGCCCAGCCCGCTGCCCGAGTCAGAGAGCGTGGCCTGTGCCTCAGTTTGCGCCGCCCGCACTGCGGGAGGGGGTGGGCGCAGAGAACAGATTGGGGGAAGGGGCCCGGCGGGCGGCCACGCACCACTCACACGTCCAACTTATTCACCCTCTCTGCTAACATCGTCACCGCCTCACGGAGTGGCTTCGCTCCACCAGGTCCCTCCGCCTTGGGTCCGACCACTTCCGGTTTCTCAGAGCACAGCGGAACGTTGGCGCGTTGGGCGGGTAGGGGGCGGATATCCCGGGACGCCTTCTTCCTGCGCGAAGGCGCTCAGGTTTGGCGGCTTCGCGGCGTGAGAACGGGTCTCTGTTCCTGCCCCGGTCCTTGTTCCTGCCTGCCTCCCGCCCGGCTTAGCCAAGTGCTTCCTGTCCGTTTCCCGAGGCTAGCTCCGAGAAGGGCCGCTCCGAGTCGTTGAGGGAGCAGGATCTTGTTAGAAATCCCGACTCCACCCACGGTGGGCCTGCGCAATCCTGGACTTTCTCCTAACCTCTCTGACGCTGTTTCCTTGGTACTGACCATCCTATGCTGTAGAACCCGTATCTTCACGTTGCCTTGGGGATTGATCGAGATAATCGGTGTCAGGCTCTAGACAAAGTAGCCTTCAAGAAATGGTAGCGATTGTTTATCTTTGCTTACTTCTGCCAGGAGCTGCAGAGCTCCTCTCCACCTTCGGAGGCAGTCAGAGAAGGTGAGGCACTCACCCCAGTTGGCTGAACTTGTAGACTGTTACAGGAATCAGCGGTGGTCCCTCCATCATCGTATTACCTGCTGCTCCAAATGCACAGCAGTGCGTGCAGCGCGCACACACGCTCTGGAGTAAATGCAATGAACCTGCTGATGAGTGATCCCGAAAGCCAGCAACCCTGGCTATTTCCGGGGTCTCTTCCCCCCACAACAATGTCCCGTTGTCAGGTGTTTGTGTGACACTGTAACATAATTTAAATCTTCACTGGCACCTTTGATCCTGTGATGAAGGTAGATAGGAACCGATATCTGTGCCCATAACAGATGAAGACACAGGTTCAGGAAGCACAAATGTGCTTGTGTCTTGTCGCCAAAGTGCCTTGTTACCAGAAGAACTCAGGGCTCAGGCTCCAGCCATACTCTCAAAGCATGGCCTTACCGAAACCTCCCCCACCCCTCTGCCCCAAAGACCAGCTAGCCACCTTGTTTCCTAACTGGGACCAGAGAGGCTGGTCAGGGTCTCCCCTCAGCTTCCCTACTTCGCGCCCTTCCTCTTCTTTGTCTTAACCATCCCTTGAAACCAGTGCAAATTCCCTGGCCTTTGAGAAGAGAAGGAAGAGGTGTCATTTTCCAAGCCATAGAACTTTCTTAGAATGTCTAAGATTGGGTCAGAGTTGGGACTTCTGAACTCCAAACCTTATTTATCCATCATTGTTCTGGCAAGCCCCTCTTACTCTAGGCCCCAATTTGCCCAAGCTATACATAGGGAAATAGTGACTCTTGCTTATCCGTGATGTTATGAGGAGCTCTTGACAATGAAAAAAAGAGAGTAAAACTCATAGAATGGTGCCTACAGCCCCCAGAAAGCAGGCAGATGCCAGTTGGAGTGGACTGCCGCCCGTCTTTCGAGAGCATTGGCTGCCACTCTTCACTTCTCTCTTGACTCCCCTCCTTCAAGAGGCTGCAGGGAACTTGTAAAAGGGAAGGGAGGCCCAGGCCTGGAGGGCTAGGGCCTTGTCTAGCTGGGGACAGAAGAAACAGAGTCCTTAGGGCTTCAGAAGTGATGGGGGTTGACAACACTTTGCTGAAGTCAGGAGAGTGCCAGGACGAGCAAGCCAGTGCCTCGTGCATGCTGATTCCACTAGCGCTCTCTGCCCACATGCCACCCCCGACCACTCCCGGGTTCCAGCTCTGTCTCTTTACTTCCCCAGCTTTCCTCACATAGCCCCCGAGGGTGTTTCCCAAAGCATGTACTCTTGACCTCAGCATCAGAATACAGCTGATAAGACTCCACGTGGCTAGCAGCGATCCTTCAGCTCAGTCAGAGGAGGGCAGATAGGAGCAGAGAGTCCCCAGGAAATGGCAGGGTGGACACTCGGTTGTAGTGGGCCATGAGGAAGATGGTATCGCTCACTCCCCGTTTTCTGCAGGCAGCAGGCTGGGGTGGGCACAGGGACTGGGGGCGGGCAGCCCATGGGACCCAGCTGCAGGGCAGCCAGCCTGTACCCACAGGAGCACCACTCTGCAGAGATGGATGCTCGATGCCCCTCTTGCCAAAACCGGAGTCATTATCAATGAGGAAGATCAGCTTTCCTGGGCCTTTAAATTACATGCATTTTATGGTTTACTGTTACTGTTGGCTTCCCTGGTGGGTCAGATGGTAAAGAATCCACCTGGGTTCGGTCCCTGGGTTGGGAAGATCCCCTGGAGGAGAGCAGGACAACCCACACCAGGATTCTTGCCTGGAGAATCCCCATGGACAGAGGAGCCTGCTGGACTACAGTCCATGGGGTCGCAAACAGTGGGACACGAATGAGTGATATAAATATTGACATATGGTTTACAGGCGTTTCCACCTTGAGTGACACGGGAGGGGGCGTGGTCTTGGTCTGGCCCCGCCCCCACAGCCAGGTCCAGGAGGGGCCTTGGATAGAATTACCTGTGAAGGCCTCGGGGTCGATGAAAATTCACTCGATGGTCTGACCGTCTTCCTGGCTCAGCTGCAAATTGATCTGCTTGGTGCTGTAGGTCTGGGACATGGGAGATGGGTAGGGAAAGTGGATAAACTGGAGTGTGTGTAGACTCACCCAGGAGGTCACATAGACCATCGCCTGAGGGCAACTGTGGGCAGTTTTGCCTCAAAAAGCGCAGTCAAGAATTTCTGAGTTCTCCACAAAACCTTGGCATGATATGGGGCCGTGGGGGTGGGGGGGGCGTGGCAGGGAGTCAACTCTTGGAGTCTGCAAGTTTTGAGTTGAAGGACCAGAAGGCTGCAGCTCCGGTGCGCCCCCTGGTGGCGAGAGCCCAGGTCCCTCTCTCCCACAGCCTGCAGGGCAGGAGGGGTAGATGGTGAGAACAGGAAATACAGCCTGTACCTCTCAGATCTGTTTCCCTTATTAAAATAAAAGAAAAAACCCTGCTCCTCTAAAATACGGGGAAGCCCTCCCACAGACCGCCTTCCCCCCACTGATGGAGGAGGACACTGGAACAACCTCAGCTTCTTCCTGGGTCTGAGGGTGCTTTGGTCTAACCTGTGTGTGCACACGTGTGTGCACCGGTGTCGTGGGCGGGTGTGTTTCTTCTGGCCCACCCACCGCAGTCCCAGATGGTCCTAGCACCTAGGCCAGAGCCTGACTCTCTGTATTTGCTAAACAGATGAAGACAAGAGGGTTGGCGCCTCTTCTGGGCCCAGGGACCGGCACATCAGCTTCAATCTGTCCGAAGCCGTCCAGGATCTCTAGGTTCCCCGGCCCCTGTGGGCTCTTCCCCATCAGCTGCCTTTCACTGTAGCGAGGTGGGGCCTGGTCTGCCACCCCCTTTTGCTTGGGCCCACGTTCACTCTGAGTGCGGGTCTCCCTTGGAGTGCGGGTCAGCGGAGCAAGGCAGGGTTGGGGGTCGGTAGGAACCAGCACTTTCCACGGTTATCTCTGAACCAGCAGGTGGCAGAGCTAGGGTCTCCCCCTCACCTCCTGCTCCCCTGTCTTTCCTTTTTTCCTCCTGGTCTTTCTGGGGCTGGGGGCAGGTTCTCTGTCCAGGGTGTGGGATGAGGAGGGGCTGTTACTGACGTCTGTGGCCCCTGCTTCCCCGGCTCTCCTCCAGGCCCCAGGCTCCTGCCTGCGAGGTGGGCCGGCCTTGTCTGCTGACCCTCCTGCCCGGGGTGCCCTCTGAGGCCACAGTGGCTCCACCTAACCCCTCCCACAGGTAGGAGCAAAGTCTCAGCCCCAGCCTCCCACCTCCAGAAGGGGAGGGAGACAACTTTGGACCTTTCAGTCGACCTCGGGAAAGCCCCAGCAGGCTCGGGGTCGGAGGCCCCTGTGGGCTCTGGTGAGCTGGGCCAGCCCCACAGCCTCCCTGCTGGCACTGGGCCCTCTCTTGTATTCGGAGGAGGACGAGAGGGGGACCGTGGGCCTCTGGAAATGGTGAGGAGAGACCCAGGCACTTGCCACCCTGGGCTAGAACCTTCCATGCCTCCCCTGTCAGGCCCCTCCAGGCCATGGATGTGCTTGCCCCTCCCCTCACCCCAAACCACCCTGACCTTCTGGCCCCGCCAGGGGGTGGACAAAAAGGCAGCTGGGGGGGTGGGGGATGACTAACCCAGAACTGACCAGGCCACCTTTGAGGGCAGTGTCCCAGGACATGAGGGTGGGACCCACAACTACGCTGGTTCTGCTGGCCAAACATGGCCGGCTGGACACAGAAGTGGGCAAAAGCCAGCTGCTGACATATTGAAATCTCAGGAGAGGTGGAAGCCAGGCTCTTTGGATGACAGGCTGCTCTGGCCGTGATTCAGAACTCAGGCCTTGGGATTCTGCCTGTACCTCTGGGTGATTTGGGGTGAGTCACTTTCTATTGAGGGTTGGATTGTGTTCCCCAGAAGTGTTGATGTCCTAACTCCCAGGGCCTCAGAATGTGACCTGGTTTGGAAATAGAGCTTTTGCAGATGTAAACAGTTAGTTCAGTTCAGTTCAGTTGCTCAGTTGTGTCCAACTCTTTGCAACCCCATGGACTGCAGCACGCCAGTCTTCCCTGTCCATCACCAGCTCCCAGAGCTTACTCAAACTCGTGTCCAATGAGTCGGTGACACCATCCAACCATCTCATTCTCTGTTGTCCCCTTCTCCTCCCGCCTTCAATCTTTCCCAGCATCAGGGTCTTTTCCAATGAGTCAGCTGTTCATATCAGCTGGCCAAAGCACTGGAGTTTCAGCTTCAACATCAGCCCTTCCAATGCATAGTCAGGACTGATTTCCTTTAGGATGGAGTGGTTGGATCTCCTTGCAGTCCAAGGGACTCTCAAGAGTCTTCTCCAACACCACAGTTCAAAAGCATCAATGCTTCAGTGCTCAGCCTTCTTTATGGTTCAACTCTCACATCCATACATGACTACTGGAAAAACCATAGCTTTGACTAGACAGACCTTTGTTGACAAAGTAAGTCTCTGCTTTTTAATATGCTATCTAGGTTGGTCATAACTTTCCTTCCAAGGAACAAGCATCTTTTAATTTCATGGTTTCAGTCACCATCTGTAGTGATTTTGGAGCCCCAAAACACAAAGTCTGTCACTGTTTCCTCATCTATTTGCCATGAAGTGATGGGGCCAGATGCCATGATCTTAGTTTTCTGAATGTTGAGTTTTAAGCCAACTTTTTCACTCTCTCCTCTTTCACTTTCATCAAGAGGCTCTTTAGTTCTTTGCTTTCTGCCATAAGGGTGGTGTCATCTGCATATCTGAGGTTATTGATATTTCTCCCGCCAATCTTGATTCCAGCCCAGTGTTTCTCATGATGTACTCTGCTTATAAGTTAGTTGAAGATGACAAGTAGGCAATAGGAGACGAAAGTCTGGAGCTTGAGACAGAAGTCAGCAGTGGTGATGTAGGTTTGTAAACTCCCTGGAAATAAGTGATATTTTAAACGGTGAGAATGGATGGAATCCCACAGGGAGAGAGTGCAGAGGGGAGACGAGAGTGTGGCAGCCTCTGGGAATGAGCCCTCATTAGACAAGTTTGAATGAGAAACAAGAGCCTGGGGAGGGTATGTCTCCCAGGACTGGGAGTCCACACTGGGGGTCCAGTGGAGCAGACAGTGGAGCTGGTGACAACCATACAAATTGGTGGAATATGTAAGAATTCTCCAAGATCCTTGGGAAAGGGAACTCTGTAAGAGACCAGATTTCCAGAAATCCTGCAGACAGGGTTCAGTTTATCGTTGCTTGTGTGTTGAAAGGACATTGACCTGTCAGCGGGAGAAATAAGAGGACCTCTGGGTCATTCCTCTTTTCATGGGCTTTTCCATCCCACCTACCATGAGTCTCCCAAGGGCAGGTGCTCTGCGTCCTTCGCCTCTGTACCCTGTGCCCCCTCAGAACAGCTGTAGTGTGAATGAGGGAATAGAATGAACGTCTAACAGGCCTTGTACAAACTATCCAAAAAGGAGACAGTCTAAATAACGAGACCTGAAGGCCAGCAGGAAAGGGGCACTGAGCAGCTGGGACCAGATGGCTCCTTACAGCCCAGCCTGCGAGCCCTCTTCGGGCAGGAAGCAGAGGCATGCTTTGCTGCTCCTCCCGAGCAAAACAGCATTTTTGCATCCCTCTCTAGAATGGTGGAGAGACCCATTCATCCCCGAGGAGCATCCTGCAGTCTCACAACACAGACAGGGAACATACGGAGCGGGATTGCTCAGAAGTCCCCAGGGAAGGAAGATGCTGGCTTCTCCTCCCTCTGAACTCCACCTTGGATCCTGGTGGAGGGGTTGGAGGGGTGCAGAAAGCATCCACACCAGTACTGGGAAGGGCCCTGCAGCAGATGGGGTGGGCGGTGGGAAAGAGTGGGAGGGGGTCAACCAGAGCAGGGGGATGGAGCTTCCACCCCCTCCAAAGCCGGCCTTTGGGTTAGTTCAGCCTGGAGTTCCCTTGGGATGGGGCAGCCTCATTAGTCATGAGAGCATAGACACAGAGAGAGCTGTTTAGGAGAAAGGTTTTGAAAAGTTGAAGTAGAGGTGAGAGAGAACCTTCTGAAAGGTCTCTGATGGCTCCCCTTCCTGACTTCAGGCCTTCCTCAGACCCAGCTGGTTTAGGGTTCCATGAGATAGCCCCACCTGCTCCCCCAAATTGTGCCTGGGGCCGTCTGAGTTGATTTCTGTTCCTGAACACAAAGAGAACCTCCACGAAGACAACGGAGTAGCCCAGGCCACTCTTAGCCTGGCTTCCTTCCCTCTCCCAGGAGGGCTGGTGCCACAGCAAGACCACAGGGAGCTCTCCTCTGAAAGTTCTGTCCAGCTGCCCCTGGCCAGATTCCCATTTGTTCTGTGTATCAGTGAAGATATCTCCTCATCTTGAGACCCTTGTTTAGACCCCCTGTCTGTCCTTGTGATGTTTGGAATAACAGGAAACAAGGCCATCCTTCGCTCAAGCCCGTCTGGGAATCACACGTGGAAACACCAAAGCCACAAAGGCAATAAGAAGAACAAAGGAACTCACAGCCAAGCCCCAACTGTCCCCTGGAAACCCACATGGGGAAGTAATAGGGCAGTCTCACCTTTTGAAGAGGAAGAAACCAAACCACCCTGGGGACTTGGAGGGCCCACTGGTCTTCCTCTGGAGAATGTTGGCGGGGGTGGGAAAGCACAGACCATGGGTCACTCGGACGAGAAGAGGGCATAGTGTCTGGGACATAGTACGTTCTCAACAGATGTTAGTAGCCTTTATTATTTGAAGGGATTCTGAGTAGTCAAAAAAAGGGGGGGGATTCTGGGAAATAAAATACTTCTGGGTTTATATTATTTGAGGAAGGTGTAAAAAATGGTAGTCATCTGTTTAATGTTGGAACAAGAATCAGAGTGAACTCAAACAAGTCAAAGGCATTGGATTTGGTGGTGGTGGAGCTGTGGGTCAAGTCTTTCTTCTTTCTGGTTAGAATTCTAATGATGTTCCCTGAATCTGGTTGTGTAACATAATCATCAAAAGTTTGTTTATTAAAGATTATATTTGCTGATTGTTTGAGTTTGTCAGAAGTCCATCTTCCAGAAGGACAGAAAAGGAAGTGGTGGAGACAGGATGGAGGGAAAGTGTTGGGGAGAGGGTCTGCTGAGCGTGGGAGCAGGAGAGATGGGTGAGTGGAGAGAGAGAGAAGAAAGTGCCTCCGGAAAATGGCCCCCTGATGAGAACAACAGCGTCTATTTTATTTTGTTCTGTTCTATTCTATCCTATCCCAGTCTATGTCAGGTCACATTAATTCATTTCATTTGTTTACTTGCAAAGCTGGTTTGTCCGTTCTCTTTTCTTCCTAGAGCACTTCTTGGGCAGCTCTGGCCAGACCAGAAGATGAGAACTGGTCTGACTTCAGCCTCCTTCCATAAACTCCTCACATCCCAGCCCAGGGAAGGGGTAGTGAGATCCCCATCCTGAATGTGTGAGAGGTGCAGAGGATGGTGGGAGGGGTCTTCTGGATTCCAAGAGCTTCACTTCACTTCCCATGCAGAGTGAAAGCTGCTTCTCGTCACTAACACTCCATGCCCACTCGGCTCGACCGTAACCCTGGATATGTTCCTGGCTCTGCCACCTGCCCTCTGCATGGCCCTGGAAAAACCCCCTTCTCTCTGGGTCTCGGTTTTGCCATCTGAAAAGGGAGATATTGGACTGAATAAACTCAGAGGGCCTCTCCAGCTCCGTCGGTTTGTAAGTCTCAGAGATTCCCAAATGACTAGGATAAGAGACTGGGGCCAGGAATCCCAGATCCAACCACCACCTGGGGAATTAGGGTTAAACAAGTTATCTGGTTACTGCAACAGAGGAAAACTGAAGCAGTCCCGTTACAATAGCTCCTTTTCACCTGACTGCAAGTGTTACCCATCTCACTTTATTTCGGCTGCGCTGGGTCTTCGTTACAGGCTTCTCTAGTTGTGGCGGGCAGGCTTCGTTGTCCCACGGCGGGTGGCATCTTTAGTTCCCCGATCAGGGATCAAACCCCCTCCTCTGAATTGGAAAGCGGATTCTTAACCTTGGACCTCCAGGGAAGTCCCCCTCTCATTTTCTAAATAGGGAAAAGCCGGGTGGGCAATCCACAAAAGGATACAGTCTATAATTCTGAGTTCTCAGTGTCAGGTGTGTGCCTGTTAAGTCGCTTCAGTTGTGTCCTACTGAGACACCGTGGAGTGTGGCCCGCCAGGCTCCTCCATCCATGGACTTCTCCAGGCAGGAATACTGAGGTGGGTTGCCATTTCCTCCTCCAGGGGACCTTCCTGACCCAGGGATCAAACGGGGTTCTCTGAGTTCTTCACCACTAGTCCCACCTGGGCAGCCCATATGTCCTAATGAGTGACACGGTTGGACGTGGACCCAGGGGTCATGTGTTATAGTGAGCTGTTTCGTCTCTGTCACTCACTAGACCAAGAGCCCTCCAGGGGTAGAGACTGTGTTACATTTGGATGCAAAACAGTAAAAAATGTTAGTGGGTTGAGGGGCCTCCTTTCCATGCCTGACTTTTGAATCAGTTGAGAAGTATGCCAAATAATACACTCTTGTCTTTCCTCCTGTAGAGCTGGTGTTGGAGACTATGTCTTAGACGTGCAGAGCAAACACTAGTTTCATTCATCTGGTTGGAAATGGCAACCCACTCCAGTATTCTTGCCTGGAAAATCCCATGGATGGAGGAGCCCGGCAGGTGACAGTCCATGGAGTCGCAAAGAGTCGGATATGACTGAGCGACTTCACTTTCTTTACAGACAGTGAAAGGAATATGCACCTATCCGCACTGAGGCCTGTTCTTACAGAACTCGGTGCATGAAGTAGATGTGAATGTGTGCCCTCAAAGGGAAGGGAACGAGGAAGGCACAGGGCTCCACACTGGTGTTCTCTCCCAAACTCACCAATAATTTAAGTCCTACTTTCTCCCTGCAGGAGGTGTGAGGGGTAAAGACCCAAGAGTCTTTACTGATGGGTTTCTTTACATGGAAGAAGGAGTGGGTAAGGAGCATTCTCCCGAAGCACACAGCTGTAGACAGGTGTCATGAACTCAGTATGTCTGACATAGTGCAGTGGATACTTATGTTTTTGGCTGTCCAGTACCCAAGCCTCTTTATGTTTCTTTATTCATGGTGACACTGGGTCTTCGTTGCTGCACGCGGGCCTTCTCTAGTTGCAGTGATTGGGGGCTTCTCTTCATTGTGGTACACAGGCTCCTCATTGCAGTGGCTTGGGGGAGCATGGGCTCTAGAGCACAGGCTCAGTAGTTGGGGTGCATGGGCTTAGTTGCCCTGTGTCATGTGGAATAGTCCCGGACCAGGGATTGAACCCGTGTCCCTGCACTGGAAGGTGAATTCTTAACCACTGGACCACCAGGGAAGTCCCTCTATGCTTCTTCTTAGGGGAAAGAGTTCACTCATCCACAGGGAGGTAGGGTCTGCTTCTCACTAGCAAGACAAAAAATACCAGTGGCTTGCATCTCAACCTCCCTTGAACTGTAGTGTAGACTCATGGACTAGAATTACCAATCAGCTAAATCCGATTTTAAATCATAAGGTGAAAGTGAAGGTCACTCAGTCGTGTCGAACTCTTTGCGACCCCACGGACTATACAGTCCATGAAATATTCCAGGCCAGAATACTGGAGTGGGTGGCCTTTCCCTTCTCCAGGGGATCTTCCCAACCCAGGGATCAAACCCAGGTCTCCCACATTGCAGGTGGATTCTTTACCAGCTGAGCCACCAGGGAATCATAAGGTAGTGACATTAAAAAGGATGGAGCAAAATGCCTTTTTGGTAATGGGAGTGGCCCTGAGTCCGGTTTTCAAGCTCCCTTCTAAAGAGTCCATGAACTACACCAAATCCTTTCCTTAAGTGTCTTTTCCGCTTTAATCAATTAAAGTCAGTTTCTATTGCATATAATTAAAGCCTGACTTGGTGTAGAGGGGTATAAAAGGAGTGGGTGTAGACAACAGACCCTCAGGAAAGGAGGAATCTAAGAACTGATTATTTGGGCCTGTTGGGATTAAGGGCAGTGAAAATCCAGCTTTAAAAAATTAATCAGTTAATTGATTTTTGGCAGTGCTGGGTCTTCATTGCTGTGCGTGGGCTCCCTCTGGCTGCAGTGCACAGGTGCTTGAGTGTGGGGCCTTCAGTACTTGCAGCTCATGAGCTTAGTTACCCTGCTGCAATGTGAAATTTTCCTAGACCAGAGATCGAACCCGTGTCCTCTGCACTGGCAGGCAGATTCTCAACCAGTGGACCACCAGGTAAGTCTGAAAATGCAGCTTTAAGCAATGGAACTCTGACAAATCAGACATAACGCTGGTGAAACAGTCAGCTAAATGAAAACTTCCTGTCACATAAAATGAAGTGCCTATTGAAAGCAAGGCTCTAAGAGGCTGATGGCCATTCTATAGAGCAGCATGAGGCGCAGAGAGACTTCAAGCTCATTTACTAATTACTAAGCTCAAGTGTTCACCTGAAAGCTAAGGACTTTTAATGACCGTGATTGAAAAATCTCACATCTCTTGCAGAGGCAGAACTAGGGGACGAGGTGTCTTCCTGGGCCCTAGCACCCCAAGTCAAACAGTGGGAAGCCAGAACTATAGCAGGTCTGTTGGAGTCGGAATCACAGAAGAGTTGCCGCTGCTGGTGGTGGTGATATCAAAGCAAAGAAGGAGGGGGAAAATTATCCCAGCTTCTCCCTTTCTCCTGCCCTCCAACCTCTTACTCACACAGAAGTCAGAAACTGTAACTTACTTTTAACAGTTTACCTGTGACATGGAACAGAGGAGGGGAAGGAGAGGAAAGGATCTGAGGAACACAGTCAGACATGATGCAATGGGAAGCCATCTTTTCCTGCAGTCTGGAGATGTGTAACTACATCATTGAACTTGGAAGGCAGTGAACTTGGAAGGCAATTACAAAGTCACACCCAAGAGGAGGGACAAATAAGGGTAAAGCTTTGTTGATCTGTGTTGGCAAAGTCTAAAGAACACATGTGGAAATAGACCCTGAGAAAGGATACATTGACCAGAGATCCTTGTTTCAAGAGGTTATTTTGAGTAGCCAGAAGAGTTCCAATTGTTTGCTTGGTTGGTTGGCTGAGTCTTGGACCAAAGAGTGTCCACTAAACAAAGATAAGGTGTCATAAATTTGTTGGTATAAAATAGAGTTTGGAGAAGGGAGATTGGAATATTGAAGACATTTTCATGTTCAATATTTTCCCCATTTATGAACTGTTTTTCTCAAATGGTTCCAGAGTGTTTGAGGCCAGAATACTGGAGTGGGTAGGGGTAGCCTTTCTCTTCTCCAGGGTATCTTCCCAACCCAGGGATTAAACCCAGGTCTCCTGCATTGCAGGTGTATTCTTTACCAGCTGAGCCACCAGGGAAGCCCCAAAATACTGGAATGGGTAGCCTATCTCTCTCCATCAGATCTTCCTGACCCAGGAATCGAACTGGGGTCTCCTGCATTGCAGGCAATCAGGGAAGCCATGAGAAATACGTGAGTGAGGGAAACACTGTCATTTTTGAAAAACACAGTCATGGCTATTCTCTGTTAGGCTGAGGATAGTCATTGGACGCTGTGTTAAAGTGGGTTCCCTGCTCTCAGTAGGGCTACCAGGATCCGAGGGTGGCAGACTCTAAGCAGGAGCACTAAAGGCCAGGTGGACATGGTCACCAAACAGGCCCAGGAATGGAATTCAGGTGCAAGATGAATAATAAATGCCTCTTTGCTTGTCCATTGACATAACTCTTTTTCCCAATACTTACACTTCAAAATGAAGCTTCCAATAAAGCTTCCACTATAACACAACCAATCATTTAAAAATAAATTGGCAATGTATTCCAATCATCTTCAAAGGATTTAGCCTAATTCTCATCAGTAACTGTGTTTAGATGAGATGGTTGGATGGCATCACTGACTTCGATGGACATGAGTTTCGGTAAACTCCGGGAGTTGGTGATGGACAGGGAGGCCTCGCGTGCTGCGGTTCATGGGGTCGCAAAGAGTCGGACATGACTGAGCAACTGAACTGGACTGAACTGTATTTAGGTGCACGTCCACACTCTGGGTAGGTGATGGTCACCCCTCTGATAACCGCTATTTTGTCTCAACATTCTATAATCTGAGCAATAAATTGTAAAATTGACCACCCCAACACATTTATTAGGTAATATGAAGGAAAGAAGAGAAAAATTAATTGAAAATAGTTACATGACTGCATTTGACTGAGCCTAAGGATCAGTTGCTAAACAACGTGGCTTACAGATAAGGAAACTGAAGCCTGGGGCGAGGGGTACACTGCCCAGGACAACAGCAGAGAAAGACCCTGGACCTCGGACCCCGCGCCTTGTCCTCACAAACACTACCTGCTTCCTCCCAGCAGGGAAGAGAGACCTAGGTCCCACCTCCCACGAGGTGTCTTTCCATGACGCTTGGGTCCTCGGCTCTAAGCACCTCTGAGTCTGGCTCCACCCTTGCAGCAGTTCTTCAGCTTGGAAGCACTGTGGCCCTCTGACCTTGCTTCCAGGCCCTCCTGGGTAGACTGCAGGGTGTGTATCCTGTGGGGCGTTAGGAGTATTGTGTATGTATGTGTGCAGGGGGTGGGGATGGGGCCTGGGTTCCTCTCTGGAAAAGGGAGGGGAGCAGAGATGGGAGGGTTCTGATTCTGTTTACTTGGTGGACCAGGCTTGATGCTGAGCTCGGTGGCACTTGCCGTTGCCTGGCCTCCTCTTGTCCCTTCCTAGGACCGCAGGCTGGATGACTTCTGACTGCCTGGTGACTGAAGGCTTCTAGTTGCCTCTGATCTCCTGCTTCTTCCTGATCTGCCCCGGTGGGACTCCAGCCTGCCCCTCCTTGCTGCACGCTCCTCGGTGACCAACCTGCCATGGGCCCTGGAGGTTGTGCCCCAGAGCATGGAGGAGCTGTCTTGCCAGTTCCACTTCTGTTCTGGGCCTGAATGCCTTCTCCCACTTCTCTGGGCTCAGGGTCCTGGCCCTGAGTCTACATCCCCCTCAGCTTCTGCTAGGAGAACTTGGTGGCTTGGGACAGCTCTTCTTCGTAGGGCTCCATACAGATTACCTACTCCCTGATGCCAACCTAAGCTTCCTCCAGCACCTCTTTTTCTTGGGCCCCTGCCTGGATGGGAACATGGGGTTCTGGTTGCCTCCCAGTCTATGGAGGCTGAGGGTCAAGTCGAGTTGCCTTCAGAATGTGGGGGAGCTGGTTGACATATTCCCAGACCCAGTGCTTGGCCCCTCCTCTGGTGAAGCCTGGTCCCAGTGATGTTAGAGCTGTCATTCAACTGTTGGCTGCAGATGGCCAGTCCTGGGGCCCTCCAGGGGCTCAAGCTGGGCCTCTGCGTCTGGACCATATGGAGGTGAACGTAGCTGCAGGAGAGGACTGGGGCTGCAGAACCTGGACACGCTGTCTGTGATCAGCACTGACACGGCCAAGCTGCCCCCTTGCAGCTGCAGGAGCTGGATTTGGCATCCCCTCTGGTAGCGCACACAGCGCTGGAAGCCCTGGCTTCCTGTCATGGCCTAAAGAGCGTGAGCCTTACAGGCAGTGGCCTGATTGACCTGTTGCCAGGTGTCTTGTCTGCTGTGTCCAGCCTTCAGAAGCTGAACCTGAGCAAGTGCCATGCTGGGCACAAATAAGGCAGGGCCGTGTCAGGACTGCGGGCCCTGGCCTCATCCAACAAGGGCTGCATATTCTATCCCCAGCCACCTTTTCCCATTTGCTCCAGCTACTTCAGGGAAACCAGCTAATTTGTCTGAAGGCCCAGGCATTCCAAGGCTTAAGGGAAATCAGCTAATTTATCTGGAGGGCCAGGCATTCCAAGGCTTAAGGAGGATGAACTTGGCCAAGAATTTACTGGTAGCCCTGGGTAGGTCTTCTCTGGTGGCTCAGTGGTAAATAATCTGTCTGCAACCCAGGAGACCTGGGTTCGATCCCTGGTCAGGAAGATCTCCTGGAGAAGGGAGTGGCATGGCAATCTACTCCAGTGTTCTTGCCTGGAGAATCCCGTGGGCAGAGGAGCCTGGTGAGCTCCAGTCCATGGGGTTATAAAGAGCCGGACATGACTGAGCTACTAACACTTTCTGGTGAGGGCTGGTTGGCTCTGCTGCCTACACTGACTACCTAAACCTGCTGAATATCTGAATGTTGCTGAGCCCACCTGGGGCTTCTAGGGTCCAGCATCCAGCACATCTGCACACCTTGAGCCTGCAGCCCCTCTCTGGTCCTTCTGGGGTTCTGTTTTCCCTGCCCATGAGCTTGACTAGCTTGGAGTTTCACGTGGTCTCAGGCAGAAAGCCTGGGAAGCTGGCTTCTAATATCTTTCCAGTCTTGGCAGATCTTGATTCTAACACGCTGGGGACTGCAGCTGGGGGCCTGGATGGTCACCAAGGTCTTCCTTTCCCTTTGTCAACTCTCTCTGCTTGGGGATAGCTTCAGGCCCTCTGGTTCCAGGACACCCTGAGTCGTTTTCTCTGGCAGCTCCCCCGGGGTAAGGGAGGATGGACATAGCCCCAGGCCTGCTGCATCTCAGGACTGGCTAGCCTACAGGAGCAGAAGCTGCAGGCCCCACCCAGTGTGGCTTGAGGAGCTGATGGGTGAGGCTCAAGGTGCTGCTTCTGGTCAAAGTGGGGTTGGAGACACTGTCCAGGGCTTGGGCAGTCTCCAGGTCTTAGTGCTAGACTGGGAGACAGGCCTCGAGCCAGGTGACAGCCTCCAGGAGCAAAGTCCCCAGGTGGCCCAGTGTATTCTGAGTGTGTCCTTGGCTTGCTGGTGTGCTAATGCCTGGGGCCCTGGCTTGAGTGGTCTGCCCAAACACACATGCATATGGTATCACACCAGTGAGAAGCTGGGGACTACTCCAAGAATCCTGTTTTCCCCTTTCTCTGGAGTCACTGCCCCAAGACATTGGACTTGGAACTCCTTTTTGGGCAGGTCTGTCTGCTGCTTCTGTTCCTCTCTTTGCCCTTTACAGGAAACCAGGAACTCCATCTCTAGGCCTTGTTCAGGGGCTGGCTTCAGGGTCTGAGAAGTTGGAGAGGTGAGGGCAAGAGGCTCCTTTATGATGTGTTTGTGTCCCACAGCAGGCAAGACCAGATCTGGGTGATTGGGACCTGCTGCTTACCCTGGAGGGCTGCCTGCCGATGGGCTGAGGGCTGAGCTTCTGCCTCCCTGGTGGAGGATTTTGAGCCAGACAAGGATGTGGCTGACAAGTTGGCAGAGAGCATGGCAGGGAGCCAGGTCACATTCTATGAGTTGCCAGGCCCTGCATACCCACACTACTGCCTGGAGCTCCTCCCGGCTGCCTCCCTCCTTCTGGCAGCCCCCAACCCCCGGGGCTATTGCTGGTCTTCCTGGAGCCAGTCTGTCTTCTGCCACCAGCTCCCCTGCGGCCATAGGCTGGCCAGGCTGCTCCACAGAGGAGACTGCTGTGCGATGGCCCAAGGCAGACGAAAGAAAGGATGAGCTCTGGGCTTGGCTGGGGAGCAGCATGGGGAGCCTGGGCTGGGCTAGAGTGGGAGCATGTGTGTTGGAGGATGGGAAGAGGAAAAGCAAGTCAGCCTCGCAGGGAGGTCGTGGATATGTGTGGGTACTTGACACCGACCTTGACTTCTGGTGAGAGGCCAGGGTGCTGTGTGTGCAGGGAGGATCTACCCGTGGGTTAGAGGACACAAGCTTTGAGAAGGCGCCATCAGGAGATTTGGGAGATGGCAGGTGCTGTATGTGATATGATCTCGACATCTCCAAATCCTCAGTAAATCTATTAAAGCCATGAAATTCTTGGCTTAACTGGATGTTTTCTTTTTGATGGAAACCCGCATGAGGCAGAGAGCAAAGGGGCTACGGTCATGGAAACCATAGCCGAGAGAGAAACTAACGTTGGGGACTGATGGAGAGTATGGGAAGGAAGGAGGGCTCTGAGCACTCATAAGCTTGGAGTGGGGTCCAGGCCAAGTTCAACTCGATCTTCACGGGGCAAATGGGTCTCCTTTGCCATCTGGGTTATAGAGGAATTGGCAGCTGAGAACCAAAAGGCCAGGATGCTGCCCAAGAGGCAGCAGACTGATGGCCTGTTCCCTCCACACAAACGTGAAGGCATAGCCATTTCTATCATCTTTGAGCCTCATAGCAACACTGGGAGGGGGAACTTGCCCCCTTGACACTCTGGGCTCCAGCCGTGCTAAACAGCTTGTAGTTATGCTGTTCCTTCATTCAAGAACACTCTTTCCTCCAATTTCTTTCCTCTGGGGAGGAAAGTAAAAGTGTTAGTTGCTCAGTCCAGTCAGCCTCTTGCAACCCCATGGACCACAGCCCCCCCCAGGCTCCTCTGTCCATGGAATTCTCCAAGCAAGAATACTGGAGTGGATAGTCATTCCCTTCTCCAGGGGATTTTCCTGACCCTGGGATTGAACCCCGGGTCTCCATAACTGCAGGCAGATTCTTTACTGTCTGAACCATCAGGGAAGCCCCAAAGTAATCTATAAGTATCCTTTAAGATTTAGTTCAGCCATAACTGGAAGTCATCTTGATCTCCCAACATAGATAAGCTGCTGCCTCTGGGTTCCCACAATTTCCTGCATTTCCTTTTCTCCAAGCATTGATCACACTGCCCTCACTGGTCTGGGAACCTCTTGAACAGTGGTCTTCAAAGGAGGGTGCACAAGATGAGCCCCTGGAGCTTTGGAAGAAAGTGTTAAAACTTCTATTTCTTTTTGATCTATACATGTCAAGACATATATAGACTTAGGTCAAGCCTAATTAATTACTCTACAGTCCTTCATCATATAAATGTTCTATATTTTATTTATTCATCCCCTTATTATTGGATATTTAATGTCTATTATAAACCTGACTTTATATTCTCACATACCTGAATTTGAGAAAGAAGAAAATATTATCACCATTTTACAATAAGGGAAGAAATAATCATAAGTATCATTAAAAAACTTTGTTTGATTTTTTTGGCTATAAACAAAAATTTATTTCTCACAGTTCTGGAGGCTGGAAGTCCAACCAAGGTCAGGGTGCCAGCATGGTTGGATTTGGTGAGGACCTTCTTCTAAGTTCCTGGTGTGCTGCAGTCCATGGGGTCACAAAGAACTGGACACAACTGAGTGACTGAACTGAACGTTTTCTAGGTTGAAGACTTCAGAAGAAGTCTTAAGACTTATTGTGTCAGACAGCAGAGAGCAGCAGGAGGAAGCAAGCTTAACTGTGACTTTTTAAAAATAAAACCTTATTTTATAAAAAGATAGTCGATTAACAATGTGGTGATAGTTTCAGGTGGATAGCAAAGGGATTCAGTCATACATACACATCCATCCATTCATTCTCCCCCAAACTCCCCTCCTATCCAAACTGCCACATAACGTTGAGCAGAGTTCTATGTACTATATGTAGGATCTATGTTTTTTTTAAATTTCACTTTATTCTGAAGCTAGACTGCCTGCATTTTAGCCATATGGCTTTAGTAATATTGTATAGTATTAGACCCTCCCTCAAAGGGTTTTGAGAGGCTAAGTGACTTAATATGTATAAAGCACCACTGAGATCAGGATCTAATAATGCATTGTAAATGTTCAATAAAAAGCTTTTCATTTAATTATATACTGATAACATGTGTATCACTTATAAGTAGATAAATACACCTATGTTGGGGGCGTGTGCTCACAAATGTTTTGCTAATAGGAAACATTGCTAATTTCCTAACAGAACACTTGATTGGGCAAGTTAGAGATCAGGCTCTGAGGATAGGGACTAGGTCTAATTCATCTCTGCATCTTTAGAGCCTTGTTATTGCCCCATACACAAAGGGTCTTGATAGATAATTGTGGACAGAAAAAAATGTTGGTGGATGTTGGAGCAGAGAACTGGGATCTAGTTCAGGCTCTGTTGTTTATTTCCATACAACACTGGGCAGGGCACTTGTCCTCTTGGGGCCTTAGCTTTCCTCTCCTGTAAAATGCCAGGCATTAATTAGACAAAGGCTAAGGGATAATCAAGGAACAATTCCAGGCTGGATTTAGGGTGAAGGGCGCCCTCTTGTGTCCTAATGGTGTCGTTCTCTCTTTGCAGCCTCCCCTCCATTCCTCCTCTTCAGGGAGGTGATCCTGAGGAGGATGTCCTTACCTGACCCTTGCAAAGCCACCTTTCCAGCTTCAGAGCCTCGCACTCTGAGTGTCAAATGTCTTCAGCTCTCCTAGCCCCTCACACGGCTTCACTGTCTCTCTCCTCATTCAACTTTTCTTATGCAGTGTGGGGCCGAGAAGAAACCTCTGGAGTCAAACGCCCTGAAGTTCAAATCCCAGCTCATATTAGCTATGTGATCTTGAGCAGATCACATCATCTGTCTAAGCCCTCATTTCCTCCTTTTAAATTGGAATAAAACCCACCTCTCAGGGTTGTGGTGAGGTTTCAACAAGGAGTGCTTGTAGGTTGCTGTTAGATTCACTGAGTAAAATCACATGAATTATTACTATAAATGAGCTAGAACATATTTCACAGAGGAGAAGAGCTTTGAACTGGGTCCTTAAAATTAAAATATAGATTTTTTCCATAATCTTAAAAACAGCTAACATGTGTTGAGCACGCGCCATATGCCAGGTACTGTCGATTTCCCCTAAGTCTCATACCTATCAGTAAAAATAATAATAGCTAATTATTATCAGGTCTTCCCAGGTGGCACTGATCTCCGCGAGGCAGCAGAGAACAGGGGCATGAAGCGAGATCTTAATTCCCTGCCCAGGAATTGAACCTGGGTAGCCTGGATGTCACTTTCACGCATTGGAGAAGGAAATGGCAACCCACTCCAGTGTTCTTGCCTGGAGAATCCCAGGGACCCGGGAGCCTGGTGGGCTGCTGTCTATGGGGTTGCACAGAGTCAGACACGACTGAAGCAATTTAGCAGCAGCAGCCTGGATGAAAACTAGGAATCCTAGCCTAGCAAGGGCTAGAGGCTAGAAGCTAATCTTGCCTGGATCTTTGCCCCCAGTGAAAAATGCATTTATCACAGAGGCAGAAACTGTAAATGCAGGTAAAAAGTTTAGTATCAGAGACATAGCAGAACAAGTGGGAGAGCACACAGAGAAACGATTTGTTTAGTTGAGATAGAAGCAAGGCAGAGATGCACACCCAGGGAGTAAGGGTGTGGGTGTTCCCCCTAGTGAGGAGCGCCTTAAAGAGGAGGCTGAGTCATTTATATAAGGCAGTTCTTCCGGGTCTTGTCCTCCTTCAGGCCAGTTATCTGGTTTCTTTCTCTACAGCTGATGCACTCATCAGCCAAGATGGATCTCAAAGTGAAGGCTTTTGGCAGGAGCAAGGCTCACTGTGGCCTGGAATGAGTCCTGGAAAAGTCCTCTGACTTTTGACTCCAAGGATCCTTTCTGCACTTGTGTAGTGTCTCCCTTATCTTTTACTCGGAAGGGTCTTAGCCTCTCTTCCTCCTTGCTATGATTATTCCCTTGAGGTGTTAACAAGCGATGAAGACGGGCTCTTCACCCTGTTTCTGCTCTTACTTCCATTTCCGAGAGCAAATGGGGGGCTGCTTGTAAATTTCTCAACTGGAGCCCGCCTATCTCTTACCTCTGGAAATCCAAAGAGGAGGCTGGCTAATGGTAAATGTCCAACCTGGAGACTGTCTATCTCCTACCTCAGCGCTAACGGTAAAGAACTCACCTGCCAGTGCAGGAGATGTAAGAGATGCGGGTTCAGTCCCTGGTTCAGGAAGATCCCCTGGAGGACAGCATGGCAACCCACTCCAGTATTCTTGCCTGGAGAATTCCATGGACAGAGGAGCCTGGCAGCCTACAGTCCATGGGGTTGCAAAGAGTCAGGTACGACTGAAGTCACTTAGCACGCATGCAGTTATTATTAAACTCCTTTGCCAGATGTGACAAGCTCTTTACATATTTTCCCCATTTATTCCTAGCAGGTAGATGACACTATTGTAATTCCAATTTTATAGGTAAGAATACGGAGGCATAAAGAGGTTAAGTAATTTGCCCCAGGTTTCACAACTAGTGAAACCAACTACATCCTGCATATGAAAATAAGAAATGTCAGACACAAGCAGTTTGACTTCAGACATCTTGCATTCCCTGCATTATTTCATCTATCTACTCAATACCCTGCAATGTAGGTTCTATCACCTGCATTTTACCTACCAAAAACCTGAAGCCAAAAGAGAGGCAGTCATTCGTTCAAGGCCACATAGCTGTGAAGTCACTGGGCTGGGATTTGGATCCATGTCTGACTACAAAACCCACATTCTCAAACCCATGTTAGATTGCTCTTACTCCAAAGTATTCATAAGGGAGCAAAGCAACTGCATTTATATTAAAATTATTCTGGTGATTATTACTCTGATAACAATTAACTCTCTTCCAGGACGCAGGAAGTGCCAAGCTCCGCACTATTTACATGATAATAGCTAATATTCCCTGTGTATTATTAAGACCCCGGTTCTGAGTTAATCGTTTTACGTGTATTATCCCAGTAAGTCTCACAAAAACCCAGAGACACAGATGCTTTTATTATCTTCACTTCACAGGTGAAGACAGCGAGATTCACAATTGAGCCAAAGATACGCAGCTTACCTGTGAACTGGAAACTGAACCTACCATTGGCCAACTCTCTCCCGCCCTCCAGGTGGGTCACCTCTAGTCACCCTCTCTCCTTATTTCTTATTGTTTTTGCTTTAATATACTCCCAGCCACCGGCTCTAGCTCTGAGCTTCAATAGACTCCGCTCCTTCGGCTTGAATGCCCGCCCCCTAGGCGGTGCCGTTATTCCAGAGCCTGTGGAAAGGACCGGGACCACAACAGACCCCGCCCCGATGCGTAATAATCTCTTCCGATTTGTTCCGGTGCCGGAGGAGATGGTGCATCTATTGGCTGACGACACCTGCAAGACCGCAAGCGAGGAGGGGGCGGGGCCACACGCTGGCGCTCGCGCGATTCCTTCTGGGAGTTGTAGTCACAGAAGAGCCATTCACGGGGTGGCGCTGTTCGGACTCTGCGTCCCAGCATTCCCTGCGCCAGTCCTGGAGCACTTCCGCCCTGTTGTGAAGTGGGTGTCTCGGTGGGTGAGTCCGGGTGGCTGGGCGGGGGCAGCTGAGACTCAAGGCTGTGGGCTGGAGGAGACTTAGGACGTGGTAGTTATCACAGGGGGTCGGGGAAAGGTGAGACGGGAGAAAGAAGCTTTTATGGGGGGTGGGGGGTGAGGGGCGGTCAGAGGATGAAGCGTCCGGAGATAGAAAGGGTCATAGAGGGGTAGGGGATAAGGAGGGAGGTAGAAGGCCCTGGCAGTGAGGAGATTCTTAGAAAGCTCTGTAGGTGAGGAGTCGGGAGAGGTTCTGAAGGTGGAAGGGTCTAGAGAGCTCATAGGGAAGAAGAGAGGGTTCTGGGGCCCTGGCAAGAAGTGAGGGTAAAGGGCCTGAGCTTGAAGCCTGACCTTAAAGATAGTGTTCGAGCCTCTACCTGCTCATCAAAAACAAACATTTGATACCCCCATACACTTTCTCTGATGGTCATGACCTCTGGAACCCAGAGGGTGGGGATGGCTCTTGTGCTCTGCGCTCAACCTGCACCTCTTTCCTTCTGCCTGATGGAAGTGAACGTACCAACATCCTCTTTACCCAGGTGCCCTCTGATTCCCCTTGCATTCTTCCACATCCAGGGGTTTTCAGATCTTTTAATTTCCTTAATGTATCTTGAGTATTTCCTTGTCAGGGATTTTGTTGAAACCTACACTTTGTCACCTTCACAGGTTGGACAGACATGTTGTAGCTGCTGTGATCTGTTGAACCCACAAATCAGATTAGGCTTTCTACTTAAAAACCTTCATTAACTCCCATCACCTACGGAATTAAGTCCAGATAATAGCCTGACATTCAAGACCTTTCATGAACTCCTTTTCCATCCTAGTCTTCGTGCTGGCAAGGTTATCACCATATCCTGGGGAGGCTGTTTGATTTTCCACCATTATACATGCTGTTCTCTCTGCTCAGAATACACATTCCCCCCAATCTCTGCTCAGAGACTCAGTCTTTTTTTTTTTTTTTCTAGAACCAAATCAAGTGTTACTTTCTTCATTTAAGTCACCCCCTCACCCCAGCTCCCACAGACCTCTTCTATTGCATTTACCACATTTGATCATAGTCATCTGTGAGTTTTCTGTTGTTGTTGCTTCCACTATGCTGTGAGTATCTTCAGGACAGGAACAGTTTCTGCATCACCTCCATTTCCCCACTGCCCAGCCCACAGTAGTAAGTACTTAATGTAAATCAAGTAATCAAGTAAATCAGTAAATGCTTGATGAATGTATAAATAAAGACTGTCCAGGGTAAGCATTGCTGTACCAGGCTTGAAGACTGCTACTTCTAGTGGATTTCTCTGTGCACTTTAGTCTTCTGTCAGGGTTGTCTTTGCTGGCAGCTGAGTCAGTGCCTGTGGGACTTTAAACCAGAGGTGGCAAGTGCACAGAATGCGTGCTCCTTCTCCGCCTCCTGTGTCTGGCCGTCACAACTCACTGGTCACAGTACATGTTCACATGGGGTGCAGAGTCCTTAGCACAGTTGACTGTAGTTGGTGCTTTAAATGAAACCTGTTTGCTGTCCCTGGTTTAGGTCCTTACGTGTAAGCTCGGGCTGCTCTAAGCAGTAGCCTGGACAGTCAGCCGAGTGAGCTTGATAGACTTCGGGAACTCCCAGTATCTTTCCCTTTGGAGGTCACAGACTAGTCCTGGCCTTTCCCAGGAGACTGGGGCACATCTTCTCTTGCAGCTTGCCATTCACTGGGACGACGCCACTCCCCATGTCTGCGTGCACACTCAGGGAGCTGGGATGCCTTCCTGCTTCCCTGGGTTTATAAAGGGAGCCTGGCTCTGATGACACCTCCTTCATTGCTGAGGGACTCTGTACCCTTTCTAAGTCTTCCTGGCTATTGGAAGAGACCTTTGAGATCATTTAGCTGAAAGGTGGCAGGGTAACAGACCATGCTGAATGAAGCCTACCATTACGCTCTAGTTAATCCTCAGAGTGTGGGAAACAGTTCTGAGTTGGTTGCCAACATTTAGGAATCCAGAGTTCTGGCTCCTCTGTGAACACTGGGCCAGTTGTGTTCTGGTGCTCTAAAGTTGGCTGCAGTCCCTACTCCATCCGTGTACTCACTTACATTGCCTGACCCCATGCCATTTACATTTGCAGCTGCTGATTCTAGTCTTCCTGTCCTTTGCTATGCACCTTCTTACTAGTTGGGGAGCCTGGGGCACCTGATGAGTCTGGCTACTGCAGTTTGGCTAGATGGCTGCCAAGGCCATGTGACCTGCCCAAAGTCATGCAGCTGGTAAAAGGCAGGAATGGAGCTGGTACCCCCGATCTGCTCACTCCTGTCTTCATGTTCTCTCCACTCTCCATACCATCTTCTCAGGGGTTTGGATGACTGGCTAAGCTGTGGAATGGTTAGGAGAAGTGACTGGAGAAAATGAACCTGGGCTTAGATCTCAACTCTGCCACTTGCTGGTTGTGGAGCCTCACATGGATCTTCACAGAAGCTCAGTTCCTTATATGTAAATTGGGGATGTTGTGAAATTATACGTTACAAGGATAATTATATAGTAAATTCAGCACAGAAGGTGAAAATCATATTTAGCCAAAAATCACAGTCAGCTTGAAGATCCTTTGGCAGGGAGCCAGTTCGTAGCCAACATGCTGTCTCTCAGTAAGCTAATATCACAGCCAGGTTTTCTTGGTTGAACGTTAGATGAAAGAGTTAGCTTGTGTTTAGGGACCACACTGTATGAAAGACACTGCTCACTCAGTGGAGAGGGAGGCTTGGGGCAGCTCAGCCACCCTGGGGACCAGCAGTGTCCTGAGTATCATCACCACGTGCTCTGGAATAGACACATAGTGAACGGAACTGGTTGCGTGATTTAAATTACGTCCTTTCATTCTCTTTCTGGTGTTTGTAAGTAAAGTGTGTAACTTACAGATCAGTATAAGGCAACTCAACATTAATGGCCCTTCAGCTGCTTGCCTGGAAGATTCATCGAGATCATGAATGTAGAACACTTTGCACCAAGCCTGGCACCCCTTGGGCACTCATAAAATGGATGCCCTTTGAGGTCGCTGACCCCCGTGAGCCCCCGATATTTCTGGTAGTCTCAGGACTGAGGAGGGCCCGTGTCCATTTTTCCTCTCCACTCTGCGGGAAGGCTGCTTTGCTAACTGTGTTGACCTCCCTCTGTGGCTAGACTGCTCTTCGTATCTAAGAGAGTAGCAGGAAAATCTTTCAGATTTTGTTGAAAACTAACCTTTGCAACTTTCAAATCTTCCCAGAAGAAAAACATGTATTATCAGACTCTTTGGGTCTGGTGGGACTGCTAAGTGCCTGTTTTTGTGATGTTTGCTCTGTGCAGGAGCGTGTGCTTTGCTTGCTTGTCAGCTCGCTCTCTCGGTAGATAGTAACCGTGATGAAGGTGGAGGCTGTCATAGTCAGGGCTGGGGCTCCAGCTCTCAATATAGTGCAGGGTTCGTAGTGGGACTCTGCATGTGGCTTAGTGAATTAGTCTTCATGTGAGACAGTGATGCAAACGTGTTTGGACTAGCGCATGTTTAAGACTGTGGTTAAAAAAATTTAGTGACTACCCTGTCGGTCCAGTGGTTGGGACTTCATATTCCAGTGCAGGGATTGCAAGTTCAGGGAGTCAGGGAGCTGAGATCCCACATGCCTCACAGCCAAAAGAAAAACACCAAAAAACCAAAAACATAAAACAGAAACAATATAGTAAAAACTTCAATAAAAGACTATAAAAATGGCCCATATTCAAAAAGCTTAAAAGAAGAGAAATTTCATGAAAGGTTAATTCTTTAGCTCAGTATAAATTATGTACCTTCCATAGCCCATTAGATTTTTGATGTACTTGATTTACCATTTTAATAAAAGGCAAAGCTTCCAGTGGTCCTGCTATTTATCAGACGTAGGTCGGGCACTGTGGATACAGAAATGGGTAAGGTGCAGTAGCGGCCCCAGCAGTACAGTCGGAGGGACTGTCAGACGTAAGAACAGGTAACTAGGATAGTGTCAGGTAACACCTGTGTTAGAAGTACTTGCCAAGTGCTTTGGGAACACAGGATGAGGGGAGTTGACTTTTGGAGAGCAGGGCAGGGGGCTGGGCATGACAAGAATGTGTCAAGAAACTCTTAACAGATGAGGGGACTTTGAGCTGGTAGCTGAGGGACAATCAGGAGGCTGCCAGGTGGTCAGGAGTCCTCTTCCTAGCCACTCACTGTCTGTGTGGAAGTGCTGAGAACGCCAAGGAGACCCAGCTTGGTAATGAATGGATGTGGGGGATCTTGGAAAAAGATGATAACCACGTTTCTGGCATGGGTACCTTATTGAAAGGTGGTGCCTTTGCTTGATAGAGAGTTCCAGAAGGGAAACAGGTTTGCAGGGGAAAATGATGAATTTAGTTTTTGACTAAATTTGAGTTGGAGGTGCTTATGAGAGTCAGATGGAAATGCCTTGTAGGTGGTTGGACTTTGGGGTCTGGAGACAGGTCCTGGATGGAGTTTTGGGAGTTATCAGTTTAGAAGTGGTGAAAAATGGCAAATGTGTGGGATGACCAAGGGGCAGTGTAGAGTGAGGGATTTTGCAAAGAGAGTACCCAGAGAGGAAAGCTTATGGCCCAGGAAAAAAGACCTTACGGAGGGGGGATGACATTTGGAACCTAGCTGGAGGCGAGGCTGGAGTTGGGACACGTGTGGTGGGAGGAAGGCTGGGCGGGGACCAAGCACGGCAGCCTGGACGCCCAGCTAAGACATTTAGGGTGTCCCGGAGGATTTTGTACTGTGTGGTCTTCCCCTGAGGTCGCTGGCTGCTGGTTTCGGGGGCAGACTGTGGGCTAACTTCCTGCTTATGGGAGAGGGCATCTCTTAATAGCCCCGCCCCATGCAAAGCAGTGGAAGGTTTTGTGGGGGGGTGGGGGGGGGGGTGGGCGGGGAGTGGGGAGGGTGAGGCTCCTAATCCTCTTATTCATACTGTCCCCTGTCTTTCTGCCTTCAGAGCAGGGGGGGGCCTTTCCTCTCCCGAGAGCCCCTTGAGGACACACTACAGATGCAGGAAGACGTTGAACATGGAGAGCCCAGCTGAAGGGAGACGTCCAGGAGAGACAATGGCTGTAGCCCTAGAAGCCCGGGCCTCCCCGCAACAAGAGCCTGAAGAACTTGTGATTGTGAAGCTGGAGGAGGACTCCTGGACCCCAGTCTCCCAGCCCAAGAAGGACTGCGATCGCGTCCCTGGCCCTGAGGCTTCCCGCCAGCGCTTCAGGCAGTTCCAGTACAGGGAGGCGGCAGGGCCCCACGAGGCCTTCAGCCAGCTCTGGGCACTCTGCTGTCACTGGCTGAGGCCGGAGATCCGCCTCAAAGAGCAGATCCTGGAGCTGCTGGTGCTGGAGCAGTTCTTGACCATCTTGCCCCGGGAGGCCCAGGCCTGGGTCCAGGCCCGCCACCCCGAGAGTGGCGAGGAGGCGGTGGCCCTTGTGGAGGATTGGCACCGAGAGGCGCGGGCCACGGGGCAGCGGGTAAGGCAAAGAGCCTGCTCTCCAAGGGGCAGGCCGGGAGGCAGTGGGGCTGCTACCAGGGGGATGATGGCCAAAACCACAGTAGTGATGTCATCAGTCATCCGATGTGTATTGAACACTGCAATACCCCGGGCACTGTTCTAAGTGCTTTCCATGTATCCACTCATTTCTTCCTTCAGCAGTTAAATGATGCCAGTACTGTTTATCCTAGTTTTACCCATGAGGAAAATGAAGAAAGGTCATTGGATCAAGGTCACTGGCCTCTAGAGAGGCAGGATTTGAATTCAGGCAGTCTGAGTCTATGCTCAGCATCTGTAACCATTGCTCTAAGCTGCCTCCCAGCACATAGTCACAGTACATTAATTTGTTTTATGTTTTATACTTAGAATCTTTTTTAAGTATGTGATCTCTTTAGTTTACAGCAGGAATGTAGGTTGACAGAAATAGCATCATTGTCCTCATCTTACGGATTAAACCAAGGCCCCTGAAGACAGGTGGCTCACGAGGCTCAGTCAGTATGAACCAGAGCCTGAACCTAGATCCTGGGTTCCAAGTTCATTGTTCTTTCTACTATATGGCATATGCTGTACCTGTAAACCACGGGAATTGAAATACCTCTGAGTCATGAGGCTCAAATGATATTAACTGACATTTATTGAGCACTCACTGTGCCTCAGACACTGTTCTAAGCTTTCTGTGCATATTCCTTATCTAATCAACCCAGCTGCCCAGTAAGGTACCCTGTAAGGTAGGTACTGCTGACATGGCCATTTTCAGATAGTTCAACAGACTCAGGTAAGTAACCTTTCCAGATTTATAGAAAGGGTAGAGCTGAGATAAGGGTCGTGAAAGTATTGTGGATTTAACATTGACAGTTTCAATAATTTTCAAGAGACACTGAAAGCCCATGAAAATAATTTATAATTTTGCTGCTGCTGCTGCTGCTGCTAAGTCGCTTCAGTCGTGTCCGACTCTGTGTGACCCCATAGACGGCAGCCCACCAGGCTCCCCCATCCCTGGGGTTCTCCAGGCAAGAACACTGGAGTGGGTTGCCATTTCCTTTATGACAACAAATTTTGAATCCTGCTTTGAAGCTGGTACTTGTAGAACAGGTCCTTCAGGCCACTATGGCCTGAGCCAGCCAACCAAAACCTTCATCTCAATGTAACCTTGCTGCTTCAATTTTGTTTTTGTGAATCTTTCTGTTTTACAGATAGGTTCATTTGCGTCATATTTTGGATTCCACATATAAGTGATATTGTGCGGTATATGTTTTTCCCTTTCTGACTTAACTTCACTTAGTGTGATAATATTTGGATGCATCCATGTTGCTGCAGATGGCATTATTTTGTTCTTTTTTTTATAACCGAGTAGTATTCCATTGCATCTATTAACCATATTTGATGAATTCTTAATTCACCCTTGCCCCAATCAATATCCTCCTGATTTTTTGCCTCCTCATAGGCACTTGAATCTGCTTCTTTCTAAAATTATTGTTGGGTCTAGATCCCTGCAGTCTACGGGGTTGCAAAGAGCACGGACAGGACTAAGCGACTTCACGCTTTTCACTTTCTAGTCCCTAGCACTTCTGTGGATTATAAGATTGTAACTATAACAAAGTTATTTTTATCTTGAACACAAAGTTACTGTTTTCTTAAAACATTGACAAGCAGGTGTTTTCTCTCTATGAATGTCACAGAACATTGGTGGGTCTCCTCATTGGGAATAGCTTTTGATGATCACAACCCATCCTAATATATTTTCTCAGAGATAAAATTCCTCTCTGTGAGAGTGGATTTGAGTTTTCAGATTGGCCAAAAGGTTTTTGGAGTGAGTTTTTGGCAAACTCATTAATAAAGTTTGATAAAGGTGAATGTTATCTTGGATTAAAAAAATAAGGTTCAAGGCATTGTATAATAGTTGCTACCTTTTATGTCAAAATGGGGAAAAATAATATATATTTATATGGTTGCTTGTATATAAAGAAACTCTGAAAGGCTGCAGAAGAACAGTGGTTACGTATGGTGAGGAGTTGGGGAAGATACTGGACAGGTGGAATGGAGACAGGTGGAGTTTGGGGTATTTTCACTAATTATATCTCTGTATGTTTTCTGTTTTTGAACCATGTGAGTGTTGAAAGTACCTGTGGAAAAAGTTGAGCAGACAGTCCCGCTTTGGTGGTATAAATGCGATTGCTGACTGAAGTCAGTCTGATGACTGTCCTACTTTACGCCGTCCTTGGCTTGTTTTTTGTGTTTTAAGAGCCTGTTAACATCTGAACCACAGTGGTAACTGGAAAGAACATGCCCACCCTACCAGTTATTGAACTTATGGTTGGGAATTTTGGCCATCTGTGTGTAGGAACTGGAACTGTGTGCAGAAGATACGAGGTCCTTAAAGACAACGAAGGAATCTCAGGGCTGCCAGCTGCAGCCAGCAGATCACTGGCCCGAGGGACAGTCCCAGAAGCAGTGGGTGAAGAACTCGTGTCCTGACCTTCCCAAGAATCTAGACACCAAGATGGTGCCACAGCCCTTGAAAGAGAGTGGTGAGTACCAAGAGTCAGGGAACATCAGGGAAGAGGGCTTAGGGGTGGGAGTAAGGTAGAATCCCCCAGGAGGGATGTGCAGAATTCAATGCAAGGGATAGAATCGTGTCCGATGGACACCCTGCGAAGTAAGAAGAGGAAACACCCGCTGGTGTTAGCAGGCCTCACTGTCGCTGAGTCCTGTAGCAGGCTCCAGCTGGGCCTGGGGCAGGTTGGTGAGTGTAGGAGTTCAGGGCTGACATCTCTCCTGGGGCAGCTTAGCAGCCAGAAACTCTCAAAGGAAAGTGAAGGCAGGAATCCACATTAGCTGCAGTGGCAGTCTCAGTGTGATCCAAGCAGGGCTTTAGGAAAGCCGGACCTGAGAGCGAGGTGATTTTTTTGGGAACTAGAACTTGGGTTTCAGAGATGCTTTCTCCTTCTCAGCTGTCCTCACTCCCCGAGTCCCTGCTCTCCCAAAGACGGGGAGCGTCGGAGATTGGGAGGTGACCGCGGAGTCTCAGGTAAGCTACCGTTTGCTCCTCCTTTCCCGTCGTGACTTCTCCTGTGCCCTGACCCCAGCTCCTCTCCTTTCTTTGTGGCCCACCGTCGGGTGCAGGGTGCTAGTTCTCCACCCCTCCTGCCCTGTGTACTGGGCCTCTCCTGGGTCGAGCTGAGGTTGCTGACTGGCCTCACACAGGCTATTGCTGTGTCCATTATCCTTCCTGGGGCCTGGCGGGATTCCCAGGCTGTTTTCAAAGGTCAGTGACATTTGAGGTCCTCTGTTGTATGTTCCACAGGAAGCCCTGGGTCCCGACAGACACGCCGAGAAGGAATTCTGCACGGACCCCCCAGGAGACAACTGTGGGAACGGCTTGTCCCTGGGTAAGGAAATTGTGCTCTCTGGATAAGATATGGTTGGGTTTGGGTACACTCAGTTCCCATGGCGCATTTCCTCACTCCCTGACTCGTAGCTCTGAGAAGTCTCTGGAATTTCAGACCCGGCGAGAAGACATGCTCTTTGTGGCCAGCATGGTGGCCGCAGGGCAGGGGTGTGGGGAGTGGATTTCTGGGCTGGCAGGCTGGCTGCCAACAGCCTGCCTGCTCAGGGCTCATTATCCTCATATCCTCAGTACTCACCCCCGTCTTGGGGCTGCGCCCAGCCTGCCAGTCCAGAAGAAACCGGACTGAGATGACCCAGAGGGATGGGATGGGGAGGGAGGTGGGAGGAAGGTTCAGGATGGGGATCACATGTACACCTGTGGCAGATTCATGTTTTTTATTTTTTTAAGATAAAAAAAAAAAAAGAAACCCAGTCTTTTCAGCATCAAACAGGGTCCAACTCTCATAGCAGAGTCAAGTGAACTAAGCCCAGGAGACTGATGCGTTTAAATCACAATGCCAAAGAAATATCACAGGGCTCAAAATCCTTGCAGCCCCTATGACCAGCACAGACCCTTTCTCTGTAGGCACATCTTCACGGGAAGTCAAGCCATAATGAACATTTCCTGGTGGAGTATAAGATCAGTGAGAGGGGAGTGAGACACGAGAGCAGAATCAGGTAGAGAGTCGGTGCCAAGTCTGACTCTGGGCAGTGAGGTGAGACACTAGGAGCTGTTGGCTACTTGCTGGGCAGCGTGTCCTTTTTACACATGATGAAAAGCGAGCCCCCTTTTTTTTTTTTTTTTTAACAGTGATTTCTGGGGAAAATAGTCTTCAAAGAACAACCTTTGGGAAATGCTGAACTAGATAATCCTTAAGCCTCTTTTAGCTCTAAACTCTTTCATCTGGTTTTCTTCAAATATTTATTTTAATTAAAGGCTTCCTATTTGTTGGGGTCAGGAGCTCTTGGGACACTTGTCCTTTAAATCTGGCTAAGTGTTTTGACATCCACAGTACGTCCAGAGGAGGGCGTGCTCCAACCGCAGTACAGATTGGCTTGGCAGTACCACCCAGCAGACCTGGGTTTTTTCTTTCTCTCGCCCTCGCCAGCCTTTGTCTTAGCTTTGTATTAAAGCTATTTTGTGTAGGTGCAAAAGGTAGGTGCCAGTGGCATTTGAGACCTCAAGTTTCTAGCTAAGAGAAACTCAAACCAGACACACATGTGCACACACAGCCTTCCTTCCAGCCATGAACTTTTTTCTGATTCGTCTTAATTTAGAGTATGTGCCCATCTGTGGACCAGTAACAGCCCCTCTTTTGTATGATGTATTTTATCACACCAACCAAAAAGCAAATAAACAAAGCAGGCAAGTCAGTATATTTCTGGGGAGGTTACCTCTAGTGAGGTAACCTTTCCTTTCAGTCCTTTTAAGGGATTAGCATGGAAATTTCTCATTAGTTTCTTGGAGTCAAATGATGTGTAAACGACTTTTTAGACAAAATGCTTTGCTCGACAGATCATTTCTACTTAATCATGGATCTTCTTCCTTTTGTATAGGAGTTCCGGTTTCAAAACCAACCATCATTGCCCAGCAAGAGCAGGGACCAGAGTTTTGGGGTCCAAGACTTGTAAATTCTGGAAAAAAGAACTCTGCAGATTGCAGCTTGGATCCTGAGCAAACTAAACCAGCTCAGGCATTGGCCTGGAGGGACTGCAGGGCCTGGGAAGAACGATGCCCGGTGCCCGTGGAGGATGTGAGAGTGTCAGGTGTGCACTGGAGCTACGAGGAGACCAAGACTTTCCTGGCAATTCTGAGCGAGTCTCCTTTTTCTGAAAAGCTCCGCACTTGTCACCAGAACCGCCAGGTGTACCGAGCCATTGCAGAACGGCTGAGGGCACGGGGCTTCCTGCGGACGCTGGAGCAGTGTCGCTACAGGGTCAAAAACCTCCTACGGAATTACCGGAAAGCCAAGAGCAGCCACCCGCCGGGGACCTGCCCCTTCTATGAGGAGCTGGAGGCCCTGGTCAGGGCTCGGACAGCCATCAGAGCCTCGGACGGCCCAGGAGAGACGGTGGCTCTCCCCCGGCTAGGGGACAGTGACATGGAGGTGGATGAGCAGGAAGAAGGGGGCTGGGAGCCAGAGGAAACGGCAGACGACTCGAATGGCGATGACCTGGCCACCGAGTCCACCCAGGGGCCTGGGGTCCCAGGGGGCCCAGCGCTGCTCCAGAGTCGTATTGGTAAGAACTTTGGGGCTTAGTTGGATTCAGATTCCAAACCTCCTACCAACCAAACCTCTGCTGTAGTTCAGGACACAGACTGCCAGTCTGGATCCATGCTGCTGGAGCAAGGTCAGCCTCAAGCTCTGATTCTCTCTCCTGTGGTCAGTTCTCCTTGTCTGAGTTTCCTTAGAGAAGCAAACACTTAAAAACTTTTTTTTTTTTAATTTTTGATACAGCTTTTCAAGGTTACTTTGCATTTACAGTTATTGAAAAATTATTGGCTCTATTACCCATGTTGTACGACACCTAAGAGTTTGAGCCTGTCTTACACCCAATAGTTTGTGCCTCCTACTTCTTACCCCTATATTCCCCCTTCCCACTCTCCACTGGGTAACTACCAGTTTGTTCTCTATATCTGTGAGTTTGCACTTTTGTTATGTTCACTGGTCTATTGTATTTTTTAGATTCCACATGTAAGTGAGATTATACAATATTTATCTTTCTCTGTCTGACTTATTTCATCTATCATAATGTCCTCCAAGTCCATCCATGTTGCTGCAGATGGCAAAGTTTTGTTCTTTTTTATGGCTGAGTAGTATTCTATTATATATAAATATATATATGTATATACACACACACCACATCTTCTTTATCCGTTCATCTGTTGATGAACACTTAGGTCATGTCCATGCCTTCACAATTGCAAATAGTGTTGTTATGGACATTGGGGTGCATGTATCTTTGCAAATTAGTGTTTCTGGTTTTTTTGTAAACATACCCAGCAGTGGGATTGCTGAGTCAGTTGGTAGCTCTATTTTTAGTTCTTTGAGACACCTTCATACTGTTTTCCACAGTAGCTGCATCAGTTTACATTCCCACTAATAAGGTACAAGGAGTCTCTTTTTTCACATCCTCACCAACATTTGTTATTTGTAGACTTTTTGATACCAGCCATTCTGATAGTTTTGAGGTGATATCTCTTATTGCTTTGATTTGTATTTCCCTGATGATGAGCAATATTTGAGTGTCATTTCATGTGTTGGTCATCTGCATTTCTTCTTTAGAAAAATATCTATTCAGTTCTTCTCTTTTTTTCTTACTTATTATTTCTGGCTGCGCTGGGTCCTCCTTGCTGTGCCCAGGCTTTCTCTAGTTGTGGCGGATGGGTCTATTCTAGTTGCGTTGCTCGGGCTTCTCGCTGCAATGGCTTCCCTTGTCTCAGAGCACAGGCTGTAGGTGTGTGGGCTTTAGTAGTTGCAGATGCGGGCTCAGTAGTTTTCTACTCATTTTTTAACCTGAGTTATTTGCTTTTATTGATGTATGAGGTGTTCATATATGTTGGATAGTAATCCCTTATTGGTCATATCGTTTGCAGATACTTTTTCCCATTCAGTAGGTTGTCTTCATTTTGTCGATGGTTTTCTTCACTGTGCAAAAAAGAAGCAAACACTTAAAACCTTACGGGACCTTAAAGAGCTAATTCAGTGTTTCTCAGAGGGTATTAATGGTAGTATGGGGATGATCATAAGTGTTAACATGAGTGAACTTTTTATGTGTATGAGCACATCAGCCTGTGATTTCGCAAGTAGTAAATTTAGGTAAAGAAAGATATTGAGTGAAGTATTTCATTGGTGTAGCAGAAATCATGACAGTGTGTACTTGAACAGCGTATGCTGAGGAAACACCCAGTCACTGCAAAAGTGGAAACCCAGAAGGCCAGGCTATGAAGTGTCATCTGTAAAGACACACAAGAACCAGAGCTCAGGGCTCCCGCCTCCACTCCTAGGTGGGTTTCCCTCCACCATGTCGCTTCCCTGGCTGCATCCTTTACCTGCAGAGGCACTGAAAATAGATCACCTCCTTTTCCTTCTTTCACAAAAGAGGAAGGGGCATCCTCAGTTGGATTCTCTTACAGTGTTATCTGAAGGGATTCTCAGTTTGTTAAAAAGGACATTTATAAAGCAAGTAGAGGACGTGTATTGAATGGATGTGGAGATACAGAGAGTCTCCTGTATCTTGGTTAGAGGCCTTTCCTTGATACAGTCAGCTGAAGCCAGGGGACTGGTCACCTGGTATAATACAGCTCCTTAAGTCCTCCCCTTTAGCCAAGACTCTTAAATATTTATTATTTATTTTTTTTTTACTTCTGGCCGTGCCCCACGGCATGTGGGATCTTAGTTCCCTGACCAGGGATTGAACCTGCACCCCCTGCATTGGAAGTGTAGAGTCTTAACCACTGGACTGCCAGGGAAGTCCCAAGACACTGAAGTATTAATAGACTCTCTTAGAAGGAGGTGAGGATGGGAAGCCCTGGCATAGCCTTTCGAGAAACAAGGGTATACTGTTGGCTGGTGCCCTAGGCCCTAGGCACCTGGGTCATCTCCAAAGTGCCTGTGTTCTAAGTGTTTAGCAGAGCAGGTGACCCTGATCCCTGATGACCTAGGCAAATCTCATCGAGTCTCTCAATTCTGAACTCTTCACTCCTCTGACAGCAGGTGTGCACTGGGGCTACGAGGAGACCAAGGCCTTCCTGACCATTCTCAGTGAGTCCCCGTTCTCTGAGAAGCTGCGCACCTGTCACCAGAACAGCCAGGTGTACCGGGCCATTGCAGAGCGGCTGTGTGCACAGGGCTTCCTGAGGACCCTGGAGCAGTGTCGCTACAGATTCAAAAACCTCCTTCGAAGCTACCGAAAAGCCAAGAGCAGCCACCCACCTGGGACCTGCCCCTTCTATGAGGAGCTGGACTCGCTGATGAGGGCTAGGACTGCGGTTAGAGACATGGGGACCGGCAGGGAGGCAGCAGGTCTCCCTACTTCTGATCAGAGCAGTACCCAGGTTGTCAGCCAGGAG
Source organism: Bubalus bubalis (assembly GCF_019923935.1). Lineage (NCBI taxonomy): Eukaryota > Metazoa > Chordata > Mammalia > Artiodactyla > Bovidae > Bubalus > Bubalus bubalis. Next base: position 111,981,971 of record NC_059162.1, on the reverse strand, counting down.
GTTTGGGATGAGATGGCAGGTGAAGATGTCATCAGACCTCCAACCCCAAGTCCTAAAACCTCAGACACTGGTAAGTTTTTAGTAATTAGATTGTCCACAAAATCTGCAAGTGTGCAGAGAGCGTGGGAGCCAGGCTCATTATCTTTTCTTTGAACTGAAAAAGAATGGAATTGAATAAGAAAAGGATTTGTGTTTTCCTGAGATTATCCAGTCTCTGGCTTAACGTAATTCCCCGGATGAAAAAAGCAGTTGGTCTAGAGTTTTACTTGGATCCATCTGGGCAGTTATCGAGTTCTTTCAATCTGGTGTGACACAGGCCAGACTGAATATACCAGGAGCAGGAGGTGTTCCTTGTTCAGCAGTGGAATAGGGTGGTTGGCTAAGGAGACTTGACAGCTGGCTGCTTGGGTTGGGCTCAGTGGTTCCCTTGGTGGAGTTAAGCACGTCTCAGACTCTGTTCCTAAGCTTAACAAGTAAGAAATGCATGTGTACACCAAAACATTTATAAGATGTGAGATGTAAGACACAAGTACAAATTCAGGTTAGCCAAATTCACAAGGTGCAAGATCCAGATGTATAAATAGGCACTAACTAATGATCGCATTTCTATCCGTTCTCCAGGTTTTGAGATGAGGTGTGAGGATGAAGACCAGATTTCAGAGCAGGACCTTTTTTGCAATTTGCCCAGAGCCTTATCAAAATGCACTGCTGGGGATGATTGCTACCCTCACGATTGGGGGGAAGACAGTGAAAATGAAAATGAAGGTAAAGGACAGTGGGGAGATCCATCCCAGGAGCAGTGGGAAGAGTGTTCTTCTGAAGAGGACTTGGAAAAGCTCATCGACCACCAAGGCCTGTACCTCGCAGAGAAGCCCTACAAGTGTGACATGTGCGTGAAAACCTTCAGCCGGAATTCACAGTTAACCACCCACCAGCGGATACACACAGGTGAGAAGCCCTACAAATGCCTCGAGTGCGGGAAAAGCTTTAGTGACCGCTCCAACTTCAATACCCATCAGAGAATCCACACTGGAGAGAAGCCCTACGAATGCCTTGAATGTGGGAAAAGCTTCAGCGACCTCTCCAATCTTATCACCCACCAGAGAACGCACATGAAAGTAAAGCCCTATAAATGTGAAGAATGTTGGGAAAGCTTTATCCAGAGTTCAGACCTCCTGAAACATCAGGGAATCCACTTGGGAGGAAATTCTGACCACTGTCGTGAGCCTGGGGAAAACTCTGACCAGAGCCCATCTTTCAGTGCTCACTGGAGGAACTCCACCGAGGGGACAAATCCTGAACAACCTCACAGTGCCAGTAAGAATGCGAATTCTCCTGGACCACAAAGCACCCATGCAGGGGAAAAACTGTATCAGTGTTCTGAATGTGGAAGAAGCTTCTCTAAAAGTTCTGCCCTCATCAGTCACCAAAGAATCCATACGGGAGAGAAACCATATGAGTGTGCTGAGTGTGGGAAAAGCTTCAGTAAGAGCTCCACGCTGGCCAACCACCAGCGGACCCACACTGGGGAGAAGCCGTACGAGTGCATGGACTGTGGGAAATGCTTTGGGGAGCGTTCCAAGCTCATCACACACCAGAGGGTGCACACGGGAGAGAAGCCCTACAAATGCCTCGAGTGTGGAAAGTTCTTCCGTGACCGTTCCAACCTCATTACCCACCAGAGGATCCACACGGGAGAAAAGCCTTATAAGTGCAGAGAGTGTGGGAAATGCTTCAACCAGAGCTCCAGTCTCATTATTCACCAGCGAATCCACACCGGGGAGAAACCCTACAAGTGTACCGAGTGTGGCAAAGATTTCAACAACAGCTCCCACTTCAGTGCCCACCGGAGAACCCATGCAGGAGGGAAGGCCTCATAGGAAACACTGCCCCCAACAGCAAAATAGAGAGAAAGCTATATCGAAATCTTCCAAGATCCTAAGATGTATGTAGAAAGAAACTGTCCAAATTTTTAAGCTTGGTGTGTACCCAGGGAGGTTATTCATGGTACCATCGAGGTAATTTGGAAGTGAATTACAAACACTTAGGATCCAGATTTGAAGGCACTTTCTTTTAAGTATAATGTGTTTTTCTCCTGCAGGAAAAAACCCCACATAATCCTCAGGCTGTCCTTATATTTGCTGTCATGTGAGAGCTTTATCAGTCTTGGAGTCAGACTGGTAACTAAGGAGATTAGAGGTAAATTGTTGGCCCTGAGCAGTGATTTGAGACCTTCCCGTGCCTTCACACCGTTCCCGGGTACACATGCCTCATCCGTGTACATTGGAAAATTCTCACCCATGGCAGTTTTCCACTGGGGCATAACAACCTGGGAGAATTTTGAGACCCTCCAGTGAGAGGGGACATAATTGAGAATCAGTGACCTAGAGCAGAGGGTGAGCTTATCAAAGGGTAGGAACAACTGTGACATCATTAGTAGGTCATTATTAATAGTAGCAAAAAAGTAGCCAGTGTTCCCTGAGCTTTTCAGTAGGCTCTGAGCTAAGCACTTTATATACATCTTCTCATCTACTCACAGCAGCCCCAGGAGGTACTAATATTTCTCTCATTTCCCGGAAGAGAAGAGTGACTTGCTTGGGTCACACATCTGAAAATGGCAGAGACAGGATTCGGTCACATCTGCCTCTGGGGCCTGAGGTGCTCTCACTGCTACACTGAGTCCCCTTTCCCATCGGGGCAGGTAACTCAGGTGCCAAAGCACTTTGTAGACCACGTTTTCAGTTAAAATTCCCTACGAATTCAATTTTTAACAAATCTGGACATAGAGAATCCTAAGCGATGGAAGGACTGGGGATGTTGAGAACCGGCAGTGCGCTTTGAGCAAGGCTGAGCTCTTACTGAAGCACTTGATAAGACTGTCCATCTTCACAATAATATGGGTGAGAGAGAGAGGTGAGTTGAGATTGGGAAAAGTAATGTAGTCAAAGGAATGTCTCTTCCCCTGGGATACTATCTGGGCTAAGGAAATGGGGTTTTTAAGAACTTCCCTTTTTCTCAGGAGATCAGCCCTGCTTCCTGTTAGACTCGGCTCGATTGAAGGTTAAACCATAAGAAACCCAGGCTTCCTGGCCAGTGCTTTCTCACCCCTGTGTGTTTGCCCCCTGGCCCCCTCCCTCTTGGCATGGAAGAAGCTTTGTGCCAAGGCTGAGGCAGAGGAGAGGAAAAGGAGTCAGTGGGTGTGGAGCGCCGTGGAGGGGACTTTGAAAACTGATCTTGATTCCAGGCTCGTGGTGCACTTTCACTCTGAGCCACCTCAGATTGATTGATTCCAGGCCTGTGTGGCGCTTTCTAAATGTTGCCCTTAAAAGAGCTGCCTCCCACAGCAGCAGGCTCTGTCAGAAAGCTTCACACAGGATGGTTTCCAGTTCTCAGCACTTTGACCTCCAGGCTTTCTCCTTAGGAGAGTTTTAAAATGTTAGCCAAGGACTATGGTTTGCAAGGAGGTTCCTTCTCCTAACACCCACCTATTGATACTTTGCTGCCATGCATACTCTGGCTGTTCATGAACCTGGGAAATGCTATTAAATTAGATAGATGTGAGGGACCCTTGGAGAATGGAATTCTGTTCACATGTGAGGCAGTTGGGGAGATGCCAATCATTCCTTAGCCCCTTTCTCAGTTTCCCAAGAACCAGCTCACCTCAGTCACTACCTGTCCCCTTCTTCCTGGCTTACCTTTCCTGCCTCACCTTACCTCTGAGGAGCAGGGCCCATGTGTGAGCCCTGGCTTTGAACCAGCAGATGTCAGTAACTGCGACAATAAGAGGATGGGTAAGGTGCCCCCTGAGCCAAGAGAAAGGATCCTGGAGGAGGGGCAGGGACGTCCAGGGAGAGGCCTGGTGGCGTGAACTAGCATGGCTTCAGGTGGGGTGGGACCATAGCTTCTTAGCTATTATTGAGGCTTCAAATGGGAGGTGGGAAGTGGTAGGAGCTCCCATTGGAGGGATGCAGGGGGGCAGGGTCACCGAGGACTTGGTGGCTGCGTGGAGCTGGGACACCAGGCTGAGGGGTGCCTGGTCAGATGTGCATTGTTGAAACCTAATAGCTGGATGGAGCCTGGACGTGCTGCAGACTGTTGGAACACTATCTCGATGTTCCAGTTAGAAGTGAGGCGCTGAGCTAGAGCAGTGGTGACGTTGAAGAGGAGGGGGTTGGATTTGAGAGGTTCCACAGGCAGAGTTGAGGGCAGCCGTGGAAAGCTAGAATGCCTGGGTGGCTGTGGAGCCTGCCGTTGTTCAGGATGGAGCACAGGAGAAGGTGCAGACAGGGCAGGAGGGCAGAAGAGCAGAAGGTTAATTCGGGACATTTTGAACTTGTACCTAAGGGACACCCAAGAGGCAATACACAGCAGGTCTGAAGCTGGGGGGAGGTGTGTGTGTGGGAGGTTACATTCCTGTTCAAGTCAGAGAAATGCTGGGTACAGACAGAACTTCAGGAGCACTGTGTGTGGAGGAAGATGCTCCTCAAAGGAGGTCTAGACCACTCCCCAGCCCCACCACCTTGCAAGCTCCAATCACCTTGCAAACACTGCCTCAGTTGCTCCTGATACCTGAATCAATGTGGTTCTGAATTTTCTGGAACCTTCCTGTGGAAGCCCGGCTGAGCTCTGTAGAAGTGAGATGTAGCCCTCTCCCCTTCAAGTGTCACCCGCCCCCCTGTTCTTGGAAGCATACTGGTGTCTCACGTTCTCAGGACAGTTTTGATGTTTGTGACCTGTGGCTCGTCTCTCTGAACTGGAGCCGTGAAACGGGAGGGCAGTGTGGGCTGGGAGAGAATGTGGCCCAGGGAGACCGCCTCTCCTTGTCCCTGACTCTGCCTCTGGAAGAAGTTCTCATTCGGGTGGCTCCCATGTTTGGGGCCCGCCCCATGCCTCTTCCAGGGTGCCTGGCAACCTCCAGCAGGTCTTGGCTGCTCATAGAAGCCCACAGCTGGTTTGATACACCCTGAGCCTTGTTACCTCAAATCTGCTCTTGGGGAAGTGGATTCACTCTGAGGAATGGGCAGTTTCTCAGCCTGTATGACCACAGGTCAGACCCTGGTCATGGGAAGTGGAAGCGGTGACTGCCTCCCTGGGGCCGTGTCTCCTGTGAGCTGCATCTCCAAACTTGATCTCCATACCCTCCACCCCAGGAAGGGCGTTGGCTCCTCAGAGGTGACCGAAAGGCACCACTTAGAAGTTCATTCCACAGACTCAGCAGACAGCTTTCTTACAGCCTGGAGTGTAAGGTGACTGGGGTCCTCCTGTGCTGGAAAATGTAGCAGCAGGGACCCCTGGGTTCTCCCTGCCTGGTCCTGTTCTGGGGCCCACAGTGCAGATGGCTCTCCACTTCAGCCTGCAGAGAAGACTTTCTTTTTAGTCACTCTGTGGAGAAGAGTAATGCCTTTTGGGACCACGGGGTTTTGAAGTATGAATGTGGTGATATCTGGAAGGGGTATGGGTGGCAGATGGTCTCAAGCCGCCCAGGCTGCCTTGGATCTCTGTAACCCAGCCTTGGGGCCCAGGCCTGCGTCTCCATTCACTCTGTTCCACCTGCATGTTGACACTGAGGCCCATGTCCACCCACTGCTGCCTTTCCTGGCCTCTTGGTCCACCGCTCAGCATGGGCGATCACGCGCACATGCGGGCTCGCAGTAAGCTGCCTCTGCCCACCGCCAGCGCGGTGTGCACACCCAGAGGCACGCTGTCCCTTTTAAGGGCGTTTTCCAGTTGGGCTGTGTCTGCCCAGCGGCCTGGAAGTCTTTCTCTGAACAGGCCCAGAATGGATCGAGTGGAACATCCTCCGACCTCCGTTTTGAGCCCATCCTCCCCTCTGGACGTGCCTTCGCCTCCCGCTCTTAGCAGCAGGTGCCCATTTTACGCCCTTGCTGCCGTCTGTCACAAGTGGTTAGCGCCACCCGTAGTGGGAAGTTAGGTAGGCTTTGCAGGTTCGGTTCGGTTCGGGTTGGGCCTTGAGGTCTTCTGCCCATGGCTGCTTCTCTGCACACTCCCGACATCAGTATTAACTCCAGCTTACCTTAACTCCAGCACCATTTCCTCTCCCTCTGGTTTCAGGCAGGTCTGGAATTGCCTCCAAATGTGGTTTTCAGACGGTCAGGTTTCTCATCTCACCGGGACTCCCCCCCAGCCCACCCTGAGTCTGGACGAAGGCCTCAGTGCCCCCTGGGGCCTCGCTCCCCTGATCCCAGTTAGGAACCCTAGTGACCCCTGCCTGTGCCGCCGGTGGCGGGGGAGAGGGCGGAGAGCGTGCGAGCCCCTGTTCTCAGCTGAGCTTAGGCTCCCACTTGTCAGGGTGAGAACCATTTTGTTCTAGGAGCCCTTTGATTAAGTCAAGGGCAGAATCCAGTTACACCATTTTATGTAAATTCACTGGAATAGCAATCCACCCAGATGCCGATTTTCTCATCGAGCCATGGCTAGTGGTCCTTTTTGCACGTGAAGATGATTCTGATCCTGTCTGCCATTACCTTGAACTTTTTCTAAAGTCATGTTTATTTTGCACATTTTCATTGTAGGAAAATACTTCATAATCTGACCATCCAGAGGGTAAGGGCCATGGGAGGGAAGGTGAAGAAAACCAGTCTGCCTCTAGGCTGGTTCTGGACCAGCGGTAGGAGTCCATCTGAGCTCCAGCAAGAGAATTGCTGCGGGCAAAGGTGGATGGAGCTGTGGTCACCGACCTCTTGAGAGTCTGGGGCTCAGGGAGCCCTCCTTTGGTGCTGGGTGACCAGTATGTGCCTGATGTCACACCCAGTGTGACAGAGAGGGGGAAGGGCTCCTCTCCCTCCTACACAGGACACGGCTTGGCTTTAGTGCTTTGGGGAGTTTGTAGACCAGAGTAACTTCTTTGTGTTTAGAGGCGGGGGAGACCAGCAGGAGGTGGGTCATGGGGGTGCCCTGGAGGGGGTGGTGAGAAGCTCTGAAGGCAGGGGCCCAGGTCAGAGCACCCTCCATGGACAGCACCCAGAAAGGGCTGTTTCAGGATCACATGCAAAGTCCCCAACCCAACCCCACTCCTGAAGTTGCCTGGACGTAGAGGGAGGAGGTGAGGCGACCTGAGCTGAAGGTCACGCTAAACCCATCCGGTATCCTTGGGGGAAGGGCAAACACACATGTTATCTCAGGGACCTTTCGTGAATAACTAATTTCTTAGACATTTGTGTGACTGTAGCATTAAAATGGATTACATTTTGACCACTAGGAGGCTCAGAGATTAAGGTCCAAATCTAAAGACAGAACAGGCTGTTTCAATTTTCCATTTGCTACAATATTGTAAAGTAATTGGCCTCCACTTAAAATAAATAAATTAAAAAAATTTCCATTTGTGCATCAAGCCCTGCTTTCATTTTATTTGACTTTGTTTTCTCTTCTCGATCCTTTATTTTCTTCTTGTTATGTACATCTCTTAAAATTAGTCAAATCCTATTTAAGGATGAAGTGACCCAATAAATTAATAAATTATATTAATTGAACCATGAAGCGTTAAAAACAAACTCGTGTTGGGTTCTTCTGGCATCTTCCTGGCTACTTCTGGCATCCTCCTGGCTACATCAAAAGGATGGAGCAAAGGAGGAGAGGGGAAAACCAATGAGCTCGTCAGGGGGGATTGGGGCCTGAGTTCTCGCATCCCTCATATTGGACGGTCATCTTCCTTTCACTGTTCACTATGGCTCTTTGGACGTGAGTAGCTGTAGCCACCCAGGAGTCATTGCCTTTTGTCCATAACAGATGGCTCCTTGGTCTGCTGGTCTTCACATGTCTGCCTTTCTACATCCTCTGGTGTGTCTATGCTGGGGAATCTGACGTATTGGGGACCTAAATAATAACAAGGTTGATGAAGGATAAGAAGAAATGAAGGTTTTCCCATAGGGCTGACTCTTACCTGACTCTTATGTGTTTCTGAGTTCAGCACCAGAGCTGACACGCTCCACACTTGAGAAGGAAGGGAGAGCTGGAGGGTTTTTCCGGAGATTCTTCCCCCTCCTTCCTCCATCCACTCCCTTCCTGGTCACATTCAGAAGACGTAGCTCAAGGTTGGGGATTCATCTATAAACGTTTACTCTTTCATCCTGATTGGATGTGGTATAGGCAATGCTTTGCCTTTTAGACTCTGTTATCCGTGAATTCTGATTGTGAATTAGAGATCGGGGAGGAGTGATACCTCAGAGTTGGACACGACTTTGATCAGAATCCACAGGAAACCGTTTCTTCCTATAGGAGTCAGAATCTCAAGTGTGGGTTTAGTAGTGGTTGGAATGCACTGATGTTCTTTACATCTTGGGACAAAGATGAGATCTGGGAGAACGTGAGTCATTATCTCCCTGGAGGAGAAGTTCCAGCTCTTATTTACATGTTTTCACAGAACTTTTGAGCAGTTGCTCAAACAGTGACCAGAGACATAAGGCTGGGTTTCCTGGAGACAGGACAGAGACCGCAGACACTCCTCATTCCCTTGCTGTTTGCAGGGCCTTGAGGTCAGTTACAAATGTCGGGTCCCCTAAGGCTGACCAGCCAGCCCAGGCAGGGACAGGAACTCTTTATCTATCTTGACCCCTGGCCAGGGTCAGCACAATGGAGATCGTAATACCTGAAGAGAAACCCTACCTGAGGGGATGCCGATGGACTGGGCTGGCCCTCTGTGGATCCCACATCTACAGGCTGCTGGGTGCTCCTGTTGCCCAAAGGTCTGGGGTGGACCGGGAATCTGACTGGCAGGCACCTCGTCTCCAGTTAGACAATGGGAATCACCAAGTGAGGTTTGGGCATCCTTGGGGTTGAGGTCTGAAGAGCGGGCGTGTTGGATCTGATGGTTACAGGGCTGAGAGCTCAAGGTCAAAGGCAGGATTGAGAGCAGAGAGGGAGCAGATGGGGAAGGATGGTGAGTACCTGGGGAGGGCAGAGAGACAGAAAGGGACAGGAGCGAAGGGGCAGGTGGGGGAGGAAGCAGCCAAGATAGGGGAGAGGAAGGGTAAGAGTAGAAATGGGGGTTGGGTGGCCCAAGAGTGAGGGGGCAGGCAGAGCTGAAGAGGGGGAGCAGGAGTTGGAGCAGGTGGAGGGGAAGGGAAGTGCAGAAACAGGAGCTGGCTTCTTCATGGTTCCCAAGTTAGAAATGGAGGGCTGGGCTGCTTGGGTCAGTAAGCTGTATCCTCCCATGTTCCATCCTCCTGCGATGCAGACTCCAGGGTAACTGAGATCAAGCATTCTTGTCTGCACTGTCCACTATGGTAGCCGCAAGCTAGCTACACATGCTTTTGAGTCCTCCAAGTGGCTAGTCTGAACTGAGATGCACTGGGATGTGTAATATATACACCAGATTTGGAGTCCTTATATGAAAAAAATGCAGACTATCAGTAATTTTTATTTTGGTTACATTTTGATAATATTTAGGATATACTGGGTTAAATAAAATATATTATTAACATTAATTTCACCTGTTTCTTTTTCCTTTTATAATAATATGGCTACTAGAAAAATTGAAAATGCTCACACAGCTTGCATTATATTTCCTTTTTTTTTCCATTCTGTTGTTGGACATTTATTTCCAGGTCTTGGCTACTGTGGCTTACACTGTAAACATTCTTACATGTCTTTTTGTGGACATAAGCCAATCAGTTCTACTGGGGGTGTATTCAACAGTGAAACTGCTGGACCGTAAATATACTGACTTAGCTTTAGTAAATCCTGCCCGTTAGTTTTCCAAAATGGTTGTTCCAATTTATACTTCTATCATTACAGTGTGGACACCCCGCTTTGTCCATGTCTTCACCAGTACTTGACATTGTGGTGTTTTTTAAAAAAGTTGAAGTCATTTTCGTGGGGATTTGAATGGCATCTCATCCTGTGTAGGTTTTTTTGTGTGTGTGTGGCTGGCCACTTGGCTTGCAATATCTCAGTTCAGCAACCAAGGATCGAATTCGTGCCCTAGCAGTGAAAGCGCCATGTCCTAACCACTGGACTGCCAGGGAAGTCCCTCATGGTGGTTTTCTTAAAAAAATTATTTCTTTTTAATTGGAGGATAATTGCTTTACAATATTGTGTTGATTTCTGCCATCTATCAACATGAATTGCCCTAGGTATGTTCCCTCCTTCTTGAACTTCCTTCCCACCTTCCCCTCATCCCACCCCTCTAAGTTGGCATGGTTATAGGCCCTTTGAACTGGAAAGAGCCCTGAAAGCTTCATCTGATAGGTGAGGAGATTAAATCCCTGAGGCTCGTTCACGGTCACCAGGCAAATGCAGCACTTGGACCGGGAGCCGGGCCTGTTGATCCCTGTCACTGTGGGGCCTTCTCCATAAGGTCAAGCTGGTCAGACACAGCCAGGCCTGCGCACAGGCACGAGTCATCCCCAGGTGTCACGTGAGAAGCACGCAAGGCATACCTGTTGCCTGCCGCCCATCCGCCCCCCCCCCCCCCCCCACCCCCATCGACCTCTTTTACAAGCCCAGGGCCTTAACTGGCCCCATGATCGCTCTTGTCAGGAAGGTCACTGAATGACGGACTGTATGCTGCCCTGGCTGAAAGCAAGGCTGACCTCCTCAGGGTGTTGTCACTGAGCACAGCTGAGTCCGGGAACCAGGAATTCTGAGGCTGGAATAGTTTGAAGGAGAGAAGTCAAAGTCACAGTTTCAGTCTATATGTCACATCTCAGGCTGCAGAATCTTTTCAGAGTTTATCCCATTGAAACCTACTCATGTGAAGAGTTCAGGGCAAGTTATGTCCATTTTCCAGGTAAGGAAACTGAGGCTTAGAGTGGGAACTTGTCCAGAAGTCCCTGATCCAATGAATAAAGATGAAGAATAGAGATCTGTTTCAAGCAGGCTTCCTGACCCTGCCTTAGTGCAGCCAACAGCCAGGTGGCTGGAGTTCAGAGGACGGCACTGCTGGACGCCTTTCCCGTGCTCTTGGCCCTAGCGAAGATAAAGACTCTTGGGACTTCCAGTAGGGACTTTCCATTGTTGATTGGCTCTTGGTCTCTGCCGGATTCTAGCGTGTGGAGGGTAGATTTCACTGACTACCAAAGACACACAGGCTGAGTTCCCATCCTGTCTGGCCTGTAGACTGAGTTGGAGCCAAAGTCCATGCAATGCTGCCCATCCTAGAGCGCCGACTAACCTGACTCGGTTCTCTTGTTCTTCAGCCTCTGCTGTGTGGGCTTCCAAGGGGGCTACTGCTCCACACCCTCTCCTGGACCTCCTCTTGCTGCCACAGAATAAGAAATAACCACAGCTGAATCTCTGAGACTGAAGTGCTGGGGTCAGGACCGGCTGTCCCAGCCCACCTCACATCGCTGATTTTATTGACCAACCTCTCATATGCCCTGGGCGGCTGCTGTTTCCTTGAGTGGACTTCTTCAGACTCCTGCCTTCTCCACATCCCGTCCATCTAGCCCTTTAGAAATCCTGCTCCGCACTGGCCTAGAGCCTCCATCTCTTCACCTAACCCTTGCTGCACTGCCGACCTTGTGGAAGCCTGCCTTTCATGGAGGACTCTGCCTCCGCAGCCCTTTCAGACAGGCTGCTCACCTGCTCGCAGCCCCAGTTCCTCTCAGCGGGGGGCTGCAGTCCTCTTTGCTGCTGCCTCCAGATCATTGCTTCTGTTCCTTCTTTATAGAGAGGAGTCCGTGCTCAGTCCTGTCCGACTCTTTACGGCCCCGTGGACTTCAGCCCACCAGGCTCCTCTGTCCATGGGATTCACCAGGCATGAATACTGGAGTGGGTTGCCATTCCGTTCTCCAAGGAATCTTCCCGACCCAGGGATCGAACCCAGGTCTCTTGCAGCTCCTGCGCTGGCAGGCAGATTCTTTACCACTCGTGCAACCTGGAACGCTCTTGTGCGTATAACCATTGCCCCTTATGCACGTAACCATTTCCCCTATGCACATGACCAATCATTAAGAGTGAAGACCTGTAAAAGCTCAGATCTGGCCAGGCCCTGGGTTGAGGACGGTGGGTGATGTAGGAGATCATGTTGTTATCGTGCCAAATTCACATCTTGCCTTGGGTCACACACAAAGCTGGGTAAGTGGGAAAGCCCAGAGTCTAAATCCAGTAGTTTGGCTCAAGAGCCTGCACTCTTAAAATAAAACGAACAAACAAAAACTTTGTTTTTTGGCCTCACCTTGTGGCAGGTGAGATCTTAGTTGCCCCACCAGGGATCGCACCCATGCCCTCTGCCTTGGCAGCCTGGGGTCTTAACCACTGGACTGCCAGGGAAGTCCCACGGGCTTGCGGTCTTAGCCCTGAGGTCCTTCAATCTCATTTGTCTGTGTGACCCAGTAGCCTCTCCCTGCCTGTGCCAGCCCCACCACCTGGACATGCTCCTGTAGTTACTGAAGACTCCTTCCCCCGGCTGGCATCTTCCTCTGCACCCCAACTCTTGCCATCGCCCTGGGTGACCCAGACATCCCCAGGAAGGCCATGCGGGCCTTGACTTCATGGGTGCCTCCTCCACTCCAGCTCGGTCACATTTGTCCTTGAACCCACCACCTCTGATGTCATCAATCCGACTATCAGTTTACTAAACTCTCTCCTGAGTTCCAGTTGAGAATAACACATTGCTTGGCCTCTTCTCTGGGCCAGTTTCCCCAGCTTGCTCCCCAGCCTTCCACCCATTTCATTTTTGTCCCAGGAAAGAGTATTGTCATCTGTCCAGTGGCTCAGGCCAGACATCCTAAGAGTCACCCTTGAATCTTCTCTCTCCTTTGCCTGTGTAACCTCAGTCCTCAAGTCCTGTGGATAAATCTCCAAAAGAGATCTGGCTGCACCCATTTCTCTCCACCCCGTGGCTACTGCCCTCATCGTAGCTAGTGTCACCCCGGCCTGGCCAACTGCAGCTGCCTCCTGACTGGTATTCCCTCTTCTGCTCTTAGTGTTCTTCAACGCAAGCTCCAGAAGCTGCGTGTTTTTTCCTTACAGTGTAAACCAGGTCACGTGATCCTGCTTCCCATTGCAGGTGCGTGGTTTGCACGTACCCCATCCCACAGCGTTCCTCCTGCTTTCTCATACCTAAGCCACTTTGGCCTCCCTTCTGTTCCTGCAACAGGCAAGCCCTTTCCAACCTGTGTGCCTGCAGTCTCCACTTCTTGGATTTCTTTTCCCTGTATTCATCATGTGATTTCTAATTCACACTCATCTTTCAGGTCTCAAAGAAGATCACAGAAAGGCAGTCCCTAACTCCTACCCCACATTTCCTCATGACCCTCATCCAAGTCTGTTGTTACATGTTTATTTCTCAGCGTCTGTGGTGGACACCGTGGGTTGCCTCCCCTTCCTGGAAGTATTGCAATTTTTGTTTAGAGAACTAGTGCCTCCCATGAAGCCCACATACATCCAGGCTTCCCCGACTCCTACTTCCAGACTCAAGCCTGCTCTATCCAAAGGTAATCCCATTCTCCATCAAGGAACACAATCAGCTAATCAGTGATGACATTCCCATGAGGCCAGAGAATGAATGAATGGATGATCAGAAATGGATGATCCAATTTGTGGCAGCGAGATGAAATAGCAGGTTGCTGGGGGTGGGTAGAAAATTCATTTCTGAACTTTACTACCTTGGGTCCAGGCTACCTGGAGACACAGCCATACACACAGCCTAGCTGAAGGGACCCAAAAGAAATGGAGCTGCAGATGCTGGCTAAGCCGACCACAACTCAGCCGCCAGACTGTGACGGGAGCCAACAGTTTTTCTTGCGAAGTTAGTTTTGAGCAGGGTTTTCTCTTCCTTGCAGCTGAGAGAAATACACCGAAGGGCCTTTGGTCCCGAGTTCTTTATTTCCTTGAGCCATCACCTCCTTCTTGTTTTCATATCCTTTTCTACCCAGCTTACATGCTGTAAGTTTAGAATTTCAACTTACCCACAGCCTTGCGTTTCTTCCTACTATCTTCTGTTGCCGCTGCCTGGCATCACCTCAGTTATCTAAGAATCCATTAGTGCAACCTGTTTATTACCTGTGTTCATGCCATTGACTTTCGCTGGCAGAAACTAAAAAATTATCAGAAAGATAGGTATCGTAATAGATTCATGGTCAATTAGGTCCTAAACAATTGTTCAACACTCAGGCTATGAGGTTGTTCTTGGCAGCAGTACGATGATAAAACATTTTATAGTCAAAACATCCAATAAAGGGGAATGTGATACACATTATAGTAAGAGCAGGCAACAGAAAACCAAGCAGCCATTTACAATGTGAAGAAAAACGCGCATACACAATGCGTATAAAAGTGCCCACAATAAATTGTTAGCTGATAAGAGTAATATAACAAAAGTGTGGGCACGAAACCTGATGAAGGATCTACAGAAAACTGTTACCATGGTAATATCCAGGTGCTGGAATTAATAGATTTTTATGGTATTCTTTTGTGCTTTTTATGTAATACTCAGTGTTAATTTGTCAAGAACTTAAAATTATTTACAGGTTTTTGATCATCCAGATCAAAGATGATCTAGACTCCTTGCCAGGCTTCTAAAGTCCACGCGCACTTCTCTTTGTTCTTAGACTGCTTCCCACTAGAGGTGTATACACAGGGTACTGCCACAGCTAATTTGAAATAGTCCTTTACCAATATTATATATTGTTAAGTTCATTCATTTCATCTGTTTTTCAATTTAGGAAATTTATTTTTTCATAGTGTGAATTTGGGGGCATTTCCTTCTTTTTCTATTCTCTGGAATAATTTAGGGCTTCACTTGTGGCTCAGCTGGTAAAGAATCTGCCTGCAATGTGGTAGACCTGGCTTTGATCCCTGGGTTGAGAAGATCCCTGGAGAAGGGAAAGGCTACCCACTCCAGTATTCTGGCCTGGAGAATTCCATGGACTGTCCATGGGGTCGCAAAGAGTTGGACACCACTAATTTATATAAGGTTATTAGGCAATGGCATCCGGTCCCACCACTTCATGGGAAATAGATGGGGAAACAGTGGAAACAGTGTCAGACTTTATTTTTCTGGGCTCCAAAATCACTGCAGATGGTGACTGCAGCCATGAAATTAAAAGATGCTTACTCCTTGGAAGGAAAGTTATGACCAACCTAGATAGCATATTCAAAAGCAGAGACATTACTTTGCCAACAAAGTCTCGTCTAGCCAAGGCTATGGTTTTTCCTGTGGTCATGTATGGATGTGAGAGTTGGACTGTGAAGAAGGCTGAGCGCCGAAGAATTGATGCTTTTGAACTGTGGTGTTGGAGAAGACTCTTGAGAGTCCCTTGGACTGCAAGGAGATCCAACCAGTCCATTGTGAAGGAGATCAGCCCTGGGATTTCTTTGGAAGGAATGATGCTAAAGCTGAAACTCCAGTACTTTGGCCACCCCATGCGAAGAGTTGACTCATTGGAAAAGACTCTGATGCTGGGAGGGATTGGGGGCAGGAGGAAAAGGGGATGACAGAGGATGAGATGGCTGGATGGCATCACTGACTCGATGGACGTGAGTCTGAGTGAACTCCAGGAGTTGGTGATGGACAGGGAGGCCTGGAGTGCTGCGATTCATGGGGTCGCAAAGAGTTGGACATGACTGAGCGACTGATCTGATCTTATCTGATTAGGCAATGGCACCCCACTCCAGTACTCTTGCCTGGAAAATCCTATGGATGGAGGAGACTGGTAGGCTGCAGTCCATGGGGTCGCTAAGAGTCGGACACGACTGAGTGACTTCACTTTCACTTTCCACTTTCATGCATTGGAGAAGGAAATGGCAACCCACTCCAGTGTTCTTGCCTGGAGAATCCCAGGGACTGGGAGCCTGGTGGGCTTCCGTCTATGGGGTCGCACAGAGTCGGACACGACTGAAGCGACTTAGCAGTAGCAGCATTATGATTATATATTCTTTGAAGATTTGGTGAAATTCCTCTGTAAAACAGTGTAGACTTGATATTTTTCTCCTGACTTTTTCTTTTGAAAAGTTTCTAACAGTCAGTTTAAGGCACTGATAATGATATTGTCTAACTTAATCCACAGTCTTTGAGTGTTTCCTTGCTTTCTGTCATGATAAGATGTCTCAGACCTACCTTGTGCTTAACTTGCCCCAGATGTGGAATCAATAACTTCTCAAAGGAGCCCTGGTTCCTTTGAGTGAAGAATGGTATTTAGAAACCAATAGGTGGATGTTTAGTGTGCTCATTGCTACTTGAGTGTCATTGCTTTTGGACAGAGACAGGAAACATATTCCTAGCCGTTTCCTTCTCCAGGAGATCTTCCCCAGCCCAAGGACTGAACTGTTCTGTCTCCTGCATTAGCAGGTGTCTTCTTTACCATCGAGACACCTGGGAAGCCCAGGAAATATACATGTATTTTCAGTTTCATGAATTCATGTTAATATTTCCAATTCAAATTTTTTTATTATATAATTTTTAAAAAACATTTAAAATTTTATTTATATTTACTTTTTGGTTGCACTGGATCTTTGTTGCTGTGTGCGAGCTTTCTCTAGTTGCAGCGAGCAGGGGCTACTCTTTGTTGTGGTGTGTGGGCTTCTCACTGGGGTGTGGGCTTCTCACTGGGATGTGGGCTTCTCACTGGGGTGTGGGCTTCTCACTGGGGTGTGGGCTTCTCACTGGGGTGTGGGCTTCTCAATGGGGTGTGGGCTTCTCACTGGGGTGTGGGCTTCTCACTGGGGTGTGGGCTTCTCACTGGGGTGGCTTCTTTTGTTGCGAGCACAGGCTCTAGGGTGTGTGGGCTTCTGTCCTTGCAGCACATGGGCTCGTAGTTGCAGCTCTCGAGCTTAGCTGCTACGCGGCATGCGGAATCCTCCCAGACCAGGGATTGAAATTGTGTCCCCTGTATTGGCAAGCAGATTCCCATCCACTGTGCTACCAGGTAAGTCCTACTAAACAATTTTTATTAACCTACTTTATTACATATTTCTATCTGTTTTATACATAACATCTTGGCATTAATTAACATTAGCATATCATTTGCTTTGTCATAAAAATACAGAAAATTATTTCAACATTCCAATACCAGTATTACTATTAACAATAAACAAAGTAAGATTTTAAGATTCCTTTGCAGTCTTTCTTATGCTTAGAATAAAAATATCAACTGCATCAGAGTTCTGTGTTCAAAAGTGACTTTAAAATAGTTATTTTCTCTATGTGGTTGTGCTACCATTTTGAGAAACTCTTAGGTCATTTGTTGCTGTTTGTATTCAAGTTAAGGATTTTAAAACCTTTTGAATATTTGAGCTATAAGTTTACTCGGTATAAAATTTTGAAACTCTATAAAGGGCAATGTACAGAAGGCTTCTGCTTCTACTCCCACCATTCTCCATAAGGTAATAAAGGTTAATCCTTTCTGCCTTTTTTGGCAAGAAAAGCAAATGTATATATAAATTATTTGCCCTTTTTCTTTTATAAAAAAGGCTTTTTTTTTTTTTTTTTTTTGCTATGGAGAAAATTAAGTATATACAAAAGGAGAAAATGCAGTTAATACTCAGCTTCAGTAATGCTAAACTCATGACTGTTCTTCTTTGTGTACACTGTGGGCTTCCCAGGTGGCGCTAGTGGTAAAGAACTTGCTTGCCAATGCAGGAGCCATAAGAGGTGTGGGCTGCATCCCTGGGTCGGGAAGATCCCTGGAGAAGGGCACGACAACCCACTCTAATATTCTTGCCTAGAGAATCCCATGGAGAGAGGAGCTGGTGGGCTACAGTCCATAGGGTTGCAAAGAGTCAGACACGACTGAAGCGACTCAGCCTATGCCCTCCAAAGGTCACTTGGAAGCAAATCCCAAATGTCATATCATTTCATTCATAAATATTTCTGTATATAGCTCCAAAGGATGATAATGCCTTTGACAATAAACATATCCACAATATTCTTATCACAGCTATAATTTAAAAATTATTTATTAATATCATAACATATTCGGCTAGCGTTCACGTTTCATATGTTGTCTCAAAAATTTTGAGAATAATTTGTTAGAATCAGAATTTAGATAAGGTCAGTATATTGCAACTAGGTTTAGGATTAGATCACTTTTTCTGAGGAGTTTTTCAGACTGTATATATTGCTAGAGATGCCTAAGAGTATACAGAGTCTGGATGTTTCTCTGTCATCTGCATCATCTGTAAACTGGTGTTTAGATCTAGAGTTTGGACCAGATTCAGATTTAACTTTTGTGATTTTCTAGGCAAGAATACTTCTCAAGTGGAGTTAAGAAGGCAGATAATATCTAATTGCCTTACTTTTTGTGATATTAGCCGTTATTGATGATCATTTCCAGGGTTTATTTTAATAGGGGTTTCAAAATGGTGATACTTAAATTCTATTTTTCTTCATTTTTTATAAAGAGAAACTTCCCCTCCTTAACTGTGGGTTTACGCTGAAACACATTTTACATAAGAAAAGTAGGATAAATGCTTGGATTTTTTCCCCTGGCATTTACTGGTTATTAAAATAATGAGTTGGCCCTTTAGTATTTTTCATAGGTGACCAATAAGTTTTTTAAGAATGTTATTATGAACTCATGGATTCAAACACATTTAGTATGTTTCCATTCATTGCCTTTATTGTTCTGTTATCATTGTTATTGTTATTGATGTTCAGATCGTCCCAGATTTGTCCAGGGAAGGCTTTTGAAGTTGACTCTTAAATTCCCTTGACATGATACAAGTAGTCTTTGGTAGCTTTCTTGTTTTGGGGAGGATAAGGTTTTCCATGTTCATTTTCTACATTTTCTGCCCTAGACCTGAAATCAGCTATTTCTCCAAAAAGCCTTTATTCCCTTTACTAGAAAATATTTAGAGACCATAATCTGGAGGTTAGAATGCTCATTACAATTGGATTGTTCCTTGTTTCTAGGCCTTTTCAGTAGATAGAACTAGGAATACCTACATACACATATATATTTTAAAGATAAATACATCATGAGATCATCGTGATATTTCCAATTCAGGAGTGATAGGTTTTACTTACCCTCATCTATCTTAAACACGAATCTCCTTTCTTCCCTGAGAAAATCCCAGTTTCCAGCAACACTAACAAAAATATTCATATACTTTCCCCCATAATACACAAAACAATACCAAAATAAAATACCGACACTATTAACATCAATGTGATTTCTGAAACAGTGAATTTTTTGCAGGTCTTTTTGTCTTTGTTCTATCCTGCTAGGGATGTAGAGTTAATTTACTATATTTATAAAATCATCTGAAGTAGTTCCTCTCTGGTGATCATTTCAGCTCTGTAAGAAGGTGTGTTTAGTTCATTTTGCTTTCAGTTTGTTAATTTAGTCCCCTTTTTCATATTTTATAATTGTATTTATTTGTTTTTGAGTCTGCTGGGTCTTTGTTGCTGATGGGCCTCTAGTTGCAGCGTGCAGGCTTATCACTGCAGGGGCTTGTCTTGTTTCGAAACGCAGGCTCTAGGGAGTGAGGGCTTCGTAGTTCAGCTCCCAGGCTCTAGAGCACAGGCTCAGTAGTTGCTGTGCGCAGGCTTAGCTGTTCCGCAGGCACCGTGGCATGTGGGATATCGTTCTGGATCAGAGGTTGAACCCATGTCTCTTGTATTGGCAGGTGGATTCTTTACCACTGAACCAGCAGGGAAGCCCTCTGGTCCTCTTCTTCCTATACAAAGAGTACCGAAATATACACTCTTCTGCCCTCAGTCTTCTTCATGTAATATTTTATCTTGGGAATCATTTCATGTAGCTCTTGACTAGCTTCTTCATTGTTTCCACTGTTGTATTATACTTCATTGCGTGGATGTACCCTGGTTCACGCACTAGTGCCCTGCTGATAAACACTGAAATTGTTTCTAGTCTTCCGCTTTTATAAACAGTGCTGCTGTGAGTAAACTTGTGGATGTGTGGTTCTGTCTTTGAGGAGATATATCTTCAGAAAAAAATTCCTACAAGTGGGATTGCTGGGTCAGAGCATACATTATTATGAAATGTTGTTACACACTGTCAAATTCTCCTCCCTAAGAGGTGGCCCAGCCACGTGCTGGAGGGTCTCCTGCACATCTTTGTAAGCACACGGCGTTATGCAGCTTTTACATGTTTGCAGATCTAACAGGTGAGAAACCATATCTCTGAGGAGTGAAACTGAGCATCTTTTCATATATTTGACAGCTTTGCTTATCTCTCTTTTCACTGTTTTTGACTATTTGCTTATGGTACTTTTAGTCTTTTTTTTTTTTTTTCTCAGTTATGAGGGATGTGTGCATGAAGGTGTCACACCTGCTTTAAAAAGAACTATATTCTCTAATATTGGGCTGCACAGTTTGACACATGCTTATTACTAACTCGGGTCCCTGGACTCTTTAATCAGTAGAACTTGATAAGAGGCCAGATTGGGAATCCAGGCAAGGCTTTACTGGGACTCATGTTGCAGTAGGAGGGAATGCAAACAAGTAAGAGGTTCCTTGCCCTAAGCAGCGTGAGTTGGTTCCTTACATGTGCTTAAGGGGAGGTGCAGATCAGTAGACCAGGCTGGTAGGGGGCTTAGTGGTCCTCCCGCACCCTTGGTGGCGCTGCGTGTGGGGATCACTGGGAGTGCTCTGCTTTTGCTCCCAGCACTCAGAAGTGGCAGCTGGTTTGTGACATTTTTGTATCTTTTTTGTAGTTTTGTTTTGTACTTGATTTTCATAATTTGCCCCAACTGAGCGTGTGTGCAGTTATTTTTAGTCCTTTGTAGTTTCTTTCTAATCTGTTGTTGAAGAAGACTTTGTTTGGGTATAAGCACTCCAGTAAAAGGTCCCAGGTGCCTGTCTCATATTCACAAAAACTTCGTTATGGTTATTTTGTTTAGGTCTTTTACAAGCTTCCTTTTTTGTTACCTTGATCTATTGTGTTCTGAGAGTGATGAATTAGAGCTCCTGTTGCTGGTGTGTTTCTGTTTCTCTTTGCATGTCTTAGTTTCTGCTTTGTTGGGAAACAACAACAACAACAAACCGCAGTGGCTGCTTCTTTGGTGAGTAGTTGTATCTGTTGCGTCTTCATTGTGAACCGTGTCCTTTACTGTTACGAAGTGTCCTCGTCTCATTTAATGCCTTCGGGCCTACGTTCAGTTGGCAGATACCAGATGGTGGTCCCTGGCTTCCTGCTTGCACTAGCTTGTTGTCCCTCCACCCATTCTTTTGCTATAATTGTAGATGACCATTCTGTCTTTTGAAAGACTAATGGCTGTAGCAGCTAGGTTTCCTTACGTTAGCCCCAAACCATGCCACAGCAGGGTGCCCGTATCTGGCCCCAGAGTGTGGGTGTCGGAGCTCCCCCTCCCCCACTAAATGTACAAATGCCTTGGAGCATGCCGAAGCTATGCTTCTTCGTTTTTAGCTATTTTGCCTCACTTTGCTGCGGGTGTCTTTCTTGTGACAGCCCAGCACTGAGCTTTCCTTTGTGAGCTAATCTGAAGGTCTTCTTTTACAGGTAAATTAAACCTATTAAACATTTCACATGAGGGCAATGTTTGTTTTTGGATCTGTCATATTGTTTTAAGTTGTATTTACTTTGTGTATTTGTCACATTTACTGATTCTTTCACAATGAGATATTTTGGGTACTTTAAAAACACATACATTACTATTCAGCAAAATATTTTTTATTTTGCTAAATTTTAATTTTGCTGATTTCCTTTATACCAATGTATTTATGCGGTGTCCTTAGTCCTCTTTTTCTCTTCTTCCATCTTTGCTATTTTATCAACTTTGTATCAGTGGTTCTCAGTATAGCAAGTGTGTGTGCCTGTGCGTATGTGTATGAGAGAGAGTGTGTGTGTCAGTTTTGCTTCCCAGAGGACACCTGGCAATGTCTGGAAACATTTTTGCTTGTTTCACAGCTTGGGGAGGGGAGTTATAAGCATCTAGTGGGTAGAGACCTGGAATGTTTCTAGGCATTGTATATTGCACAGGACAGCCAAGTCCTACAACAAAAAAGCATTCTGCCTAAAATGTCAGTATTTCCGAGTTTGAGAAATCCCTCTTTATATGCCATCATTTGACTCCCACCTGTTATCTATGTTGTAGTCAATGAGTTCATTGAACTTTCCCCTTTTCTCCCCTTTCCCTATAGGTTAAAGACTTTTAGTTCTAGAAAATTTTCTTAGAGTGTAATTATAAATACCATTTCTGTTCCATTTATTTATATTTCCTGCTTCAGGGATTCAGTACACATAAACTAGTTTGTCTTCTTACTTATCCTTTTATTTTTAATTTTAGTTTTTAAATTTAATCTTTATTTTATATTGAAGTATAGTTGATTTACAATGTTGTTTAGTTTTGGGTGTACAGCAAAGTAAATCAGTTATGCAAATACATACATCTATTCTTTTTCAGATTCTTTTCCCATATAGGTGATTAAAGAATATTGAGGAGAGTTCCCTGTGCTATAAATAGGTCCTTGTGGATTATCTATTTTATATATACTAGTGTGTATATGTTAACCCCAAACTCCTAATTTATCCCTTCTCCTTTTTATTGATTTTTATCTTCTGAAGTGCTTTAAGTTTCTTTCTGTATGCCTTTATTACACTGTCCTTCTGTGTCTATCATCCCTCGACACTTTGCAACTTGGGCTTAATTTCTTAATGGCCTTTTCCTCATTTTATTTCTTTCTGTTACATGTCCATTTGTATTTCAAGTTTTTGAACTTATTTGTGTTACACTGTAATATTTGCAATTGTCTGTTTAATTATATTTAATCAATATTGGAGTTTTCTTCCAACAACACAAGAGACGGCTCTACACATGGACATCACCAGATGGTCAATACTGAAATCAGATTGATTATATTCTTTGCAGCCAAAGATGGAGAAGCTCTATACAGTCAGCAAAAACAAGACCAGGAGCTAACTGTGGCTCAGATCATGAACTTTTTACTACAAAATTCAGACTTAAATTGAAGAAAGTAGGGAAAACCACTAGACCATTCATCTATGACCTAAATCAAATCCCTTACGATTATACAGTGGAAGTGAAAAATAGATTCAAGGGATTAGATCTGATAGACAGAGTGCTGAAGCTCTATGGACAGAGGTTCATGACACTGTATAGGAGGCAGTGATTGAAACCAACCCCAGGAAAAAGAAATGTGAAAAGGCAAAATGGTTGTCTGAGGAGGCCTTACAAATAGCTGAGAAAAGAAAAGAATCGGAGAAAAGAAGAGAAGCAAAAGGCAAAGGAGAAAAGGAAAGATATGCCCATCTGAATGCAGAGTTCCAAAGAATAGCAAGGAAGATAAAGCCTTCCTCAGTTATCAGTGCAAATAAATAGAGGAAAACAATAGGATGGGAAAGACTAGAGATCCCCTCAAGAAAATTAGAGGTACCAAGGGAACATCTCATGCAAAGATGGGCACAATAAAGGACAGAAACAGTATGGACCTAACAGAAGCAGAAGATATTAAGAAGAGGTGGCAAGAATACATAGAAGAACTATACAAAAAAGATCTTCATGACCCAGATAATCACAATAGTGTGATCATTCACCTAGAGCCAGATATCCTGGAGTGTGAAGTCAAGTGGGCCTTAGGAAGCATCACTATGAACAAAGCTAGTGGAGGTGATGGAATGCTAAATGAGCTATTTCAAATCCTAAAAGATGATGCAGTGAAAGTGCTGCACTCAATATGCCAGCAAATTTGGAAAACTCAGCAGTGGTCACAGGGTTGGAAAAGGTCAGTTTTTGTTCCAATCCCAAAGAAAGGCAATGCCAAAGAATGCTCAAACTACTGCACAATTGTACTCATCTCACATGCTAGCAAAGTAATGCTCAAAATTCTCCAAGTGAGGCTTCAATAGTACGTGAACTGAGGACTTCCAGATGTTCACACTGGATTTATAAAAGGCAGAGAAATCAGAGATCAAATTGCCAACATCTATTGGATCATAGAATAAACAAGAGAATTCCAGAAAAACATCGACTTCTGCTTTATTGACCATGCCAAAGCCTTTGTGTGGATCACAACAAACTGTGGAAAATTCTTAAAGAGATGGGAATACCAGACCACCTGAACTGCCTCCTGAGAAATCTGTATGCAGGTCAAGAAACAACAGTTAGAACTGGACATGGAACAATAGACTGGTTCCAAATAAGGAAAGGAGTACGTCAAGGTTGTGTATTGTCACCTTGCTTATTTAACTTATTTGCAGAGTACATCATGCAAAATGCTGGGCTGGATGAAGCACAAGCTGGAATCATGATTGCTGGGAGAAATATCAGTAACCTCAGATATGCAGATGACACCACCCTTATGGCAGAAAGTGAAGAGGAACTAAAGAGCCTCTTGTTGAAAGTGAAAGAAGAGAGTGAAAAAGCTGGCTTAAAACTCAACATTCAAAAAACGAAGATCATGGCATCTGGCCCCATCACTTCATGGCAAATAGATGGGGAAACAATGGAAACAGTGATAGACTTTATTTTCTTGGGCTCCAAAATCACTGCAGTTGGTGAGTGCAGCCATGAAATTTATTATTTTTTTATTTTTTTTCTATCAAAAATATAAACCAGATATTTTTATTTAAGAATATTTCACCCAGTTTCATGAACCTTCCCCTTTCCCTCTTTGTTGACTGCTGGCTTTGCCCATGCGTTCGTTACCTACAGCTGAAAGGCAAATGTATCATCTCAGGGAGCTTCTGAGGCTGAAGCACTGGGGAGTGGATGGGGGGCAGGTGGTATTCAGACCCAGGGTCTCTTCTGAATCAAGCTGTGGGGCATGGGCTGCAGTCACCTGGTGGCTTGAGTAGGTGAGGATCTGGCTCTTGGCAAGAGGCTGTGGTTTCATGTCAGGTGGGCTCCTCAATGACAGGACAGCTGACTTTCCCCGGAAATAAGTGGAGGGAGGGAGAGAGGCAGCGAGACTGTATTGGGTACTTATATTCTATATTGTAGAATAAATTACCCTCAAACTGCAAGTGACAGTCATTTTCTCACACTGCCTGTGGACCAGGAATCTGGGCAAGGCTTAGCTGGGGCCTCAGGTGCTGGGTCTCTAAAAAGGCTGCCATCAAGGTGTCATCTGGAGCTCATTTAAGATTGTTTTTAGCAGTTTGTGATGAACGTTGTTGTGAGATAACACAAAAATACAGAACACGTCACTGATTCATGTGCCATCTTCATATGGGGTCTATGCTAATCTCTGTTGCCATTCCAGTTTAGGAGACGTGCTGCCGAAGTGAGCAGAGTCTGAGAGTCTTAAGTCTCGCCTGGGTGATGCTCTTCCCACACACCCCTGTGGGTGTCAGTAGGACTCAGTTCCTCAGGCTGTTGGACTCAGGGCCTCAGTTCTTCGCTGGCTCTTGGCCAGAGGTCTCCCTCAGCTCCTTGTCATGAGGGCTTTTCCGGTGGGCAGTGTCCTTCAACAGAGCAAGCGAGCAAGAAGGCAAGAGAGTGTGCAGGCCAGATGGAAGCCACGGTCCTTGGTTTCTCATCCCTTTTGCCATATCCTGTTCCTTAGATTTGAGTCACTTGGTCCAGCCTACACTCCAGGAAAGGAGTTGTACACCAGGGCATGAATCCCAGGAGGTGGCAGGGATCCCAGGGCCATCTTAGGAAGCTACATGCCACAGCAACTAAAACCCAGACTCTAATGCCTTTTCATAACCCAACCAACGAATGACATTTCATCATTTCTGCTGTATTTTAACTGGTCGCACAGACCAGCCCTACTACAATATGGGAGAAGACTACACAGGGGGTGAATTCCAGGGGGCGGAGGTAAGTGGGGGCCATCTTAGAGGCTGCCATCACAGCCCAACCACAAGAATTTCTCCGCTTCATCCTGCATGGAGACCGCAGAGGCTGGCTCATGTAGACACATCAATGGGCTCTCTGTCTTTTGCGCGGATGTAGCCAGTGGGGAGCACTGGCAGGGATGGGGTGAGCTCGGGTACCTCCTACTCCAGCTCCTTCATGGCAGGCTGGCTGCGCCTTCACCTGAAGGCCACACACTGTCATCTGAACTGTCCTTCATGCATTGAGTGTCATCTGATCCATAAAATTGGATGCACACAGAGATATCCCAAAGAACAAGCTGAAGTTTGTCGGTGCTCACAAGGGAATGAAGGAATTCAATGAATGGCCTTCCTCTTCTCTCAGCCATGAAATTTAAAGATACTTGCTCCTTGGAAGAAAAGCTATGACAAACCTAGACAGCGCATTAAAAACCAGAGACATTACTTTGCCAACAAAGGTCCTTCTAGTCAAAGCTATGGTTTTCCCAGTAGTCATGTATGGATGTGAGAGTTGGATGATAAAGCTCAGAACTGAAGAGTTGATGCTTTTGAGATGTGGTGTTGGAGAAGACACTTGAGAGTCCCTTGGACTGCAGGGAGATCCAACCAGTCCATCCTAAAGGAAATCAGTCCAGAATATTCATTTGAAGGACTGATGCTGAAGCTGAAACTCCAGTACTTTGGCCAACTGATGCGAAGAGCTGACTCACCGGAAAAGACCTTTATGCTGGGAAAGACTGAAAGCAGGAGAATGGGATGACAGAGAATAAGATGGCTGGATGGCATCACTGACTCAATGGACATGAGTTTGAGCAAGCTCCGGGAGTTGGTGATGGACAGGGAAGCCTGGTGTGCTGCAGTCCATGGGGAGGCAGAGTCTGACATGACTGAGCAACTGCACTGAACTGAATTTTGGAATTTAAAAAATTATTTTATTTATTTTTGGTTTTGCTGGGTCTTCGTTATGGTGTGTGGGCTTCTTATTGAGGGGGCTTATTTTGTTGGGAAGCAGTCTCCAGGGTGCTCAGGTAGTCACAGCACATGGACTCACAGGCCGTAGAGTGTGGGCTGAGTACTTGTGGCTCACTGGCTCAGCTGCCCCTTGACATGTGGAATCTTTCTGGACCAGCGATTGAACTCGTATCCCCTATATTGGCAGACAGAGTCTTAACCATTTGACCATCAGGGAAGTCCCTGGAATGTGTTTTAAAGAAGATTCTTCTTTGTTTTTCAGGGGAGTATTTTCATGAACTAAAATATTTTCCTACTTATTTTGCTTTGTTCTTATAGAAGCATTGTACATACGTTAGGTGCCCCTTTTCTGTTCATGATAAAATTAGCATATAGGGTTTTTCTAGACCAGGAATAACAGGTGATCTTATTGGAGAGAGGGATGGAGTGATTTGGGGTCTTGGTTCAATGGCATGCTCTTTGTTCAGAGTTAGGTGATCTTATAGGAGCAGCATAGCTTGTCTCACAGGCATTGTCCCTCTACATCCTCAGGCTTATGAAATCCTGTCCACGCATGGTATTTGGAAGTGTTCCTCATCCTAAAGGGTGTTTAGAAATTGTCTGCAATTTATCTTAGAGTGTTTCCATGCTGGGTGAATGTGTACTTGAAACTTAGATGTAATACTTGCTCCTTTGCTCACTCAGTTCCTAATCCAGCAGTTACCTGTGTTTTACAACAGTCCAATTCCTGACCCTGAGCCCCAGCCAAGCTACCCGACATCCCTGATGGGAGGGCTGGTTCCCTGTGGCCGGAAGATAAAAACAAGGCATTACATTCCAGATGAAATGCCATTATTCAGACTGGGAAAGTTCATGTAAGTCAGGTTGCTGAGGTGATTGGGGGATGAAGGGAGCCAGGATAGTGGGCATTGGGAACTGAAGGTAGTCTGGATGTATTTTCCATGAAAATGATAATGTGTAATACGGTAAACCCACTGCATACAAGTGCATTCTAAGAGCATGTTCGTAAGTTCCAACAAAGCTAGCCTAGCTACCCAACAATCACCTATATAGTACTGTACTGTAATATGTTTATAATGCTTTTCACACAAATAACACATAAAAAACTAACAAAGAGAAAAATAAAGCAAACGTTTTAAATCTTACAGTACAGTAGAACTGCTGGCATACGGGGGCACATTTGTATCTTCGGACGTTCGAAACATGAAGGTTCCATATGTGGGGGACTTACTGTACGCATTTAGAGGAGACTCCTAGTTTTTACTAGCCTTTACTTTCTTTCCTCACATCTCTTTGGGTGGCTTTTGCTCCTGGATGACGCTCCTGATTTGGCCTTTCTCTGCGATAGATTCCTGCTGCCTAAGCCTTAGACCCTGACCTCCTCAGTCCAGACTAAGCCCCATCCCTGAAGGGGAGCAGCTTCTTTGTCCCCAGGATCCTGTCCTGAGCTGACCTGGGCATCACTATAATTAAAAACATTATTATTTATGTCACTGTTTATGTTCATATATATATATATATATAAAGGCAGTTTATGGAGCAGGAGAAAGTATTTGCAAATCATATATCTGATAAGGGATTAATATCCAGAATATATAAAGAGTTACTACAACTCACCATCTCCTCACATCTCCTTGAGGTGTGAGGAGATATATATATGTATATATTTATATATACACATACACACACATTTTCTTTATCCATTCATCCATCGATCCATCAATGGGCACTTATTTTCATACCTTGGCTATTGTGAATAATACTGAAATTCATGGGAGTAAAGGTATCTTTTTGAGACAGTGATTTCATTTTCTTTGGACATATAGAAATGGAATTTTTGGATGATATGGTAGTTCAATTTTTAATTTTCTGAGGAAGTTCCACACTCTTTTCCATAGGGGCTGCACCATTTTACATCTCACCAACAGGGCACAAGGATCCCAATTTCTCTACATTCTTACCAACACTTATTTTCTCTTTTTGCTAGTAATGCTAATGGCTGTGAGGTGGCTCTCACTGTGGTTCTGATTTGCATTTCCCTAATGATTAGTGATGCTGAACATCTTTTCGTGTGCATATTGGCCATTTTACATCTTCTTTGGAAAAATGTCTGTCAGCTCATTTGTGTGTTAGTCACTCAGTCGTGTCCGACTCTTTGTGACCCCATGGACGGTAGCCTGCTGGGATCCTCTGTTCATGGAATTCTCCAGGCAAGAATACTGGAGTGGGTTGCCATTCTATTCTCTAGATCTGCCTGAACCAGGGATTGAACCCAGGCCTCCTGCATTGCAGGCAGATTCTTTACCCCTGAGCCACCACAGAAGCCCCTGTCCAGTCATTTGCCCACTTTCAAATCAGGTTATTTGTTTTTGTTGTTGAGTTGTAGTAACTCTTTATATATTCTGGATATTAATCCCCTATCAGATATATGATTTGCAAATACTTTCTCCTGCTCCATAAATTGCTTTTATATTCTGTTGTGTCCTTTGATGTTCAGAGGTTTTAAATTTTTATGAAGTCCAATTCATCTGTTTTAGGTTGTTGCCTGTGGTTGTTTTTTTGGCCATACTCTGCAGCTTGTGGGATCTCAGTTC
Organism: Bubalus bubalis; assembly: GCF_019923935.1. Lineage (NCBI taxonomy): Eukaryota > Metazoa > Chordata > Mammalia > Artiodactyla > Bovidae > Bubalus > Bubalus bubalis. The sequence continues at coordinate 111,952,717 of NC_059162.1, read as the reverse complement.
CTAGACTAGGGATTGAACCTGGACCAAAACAGTGAAAGCCTGGTATCCCAATCACTAGGCCACCAGGGAACTCCCTTAAAATTTGTTGCCTGTACTTTTGGTGTCATAACCAATAAATCATTGCCAAGTCCAATGTCACAAAGCTTTCCCATGTTTTCTTGTAAATATCATATAGTTTTAGGTTTTACATTTAGGTATTTGATCCATTTTGATTTAATTTTTTGCATATGGTGCCTCCACACTCACTTTTTCTGGATGTTCCCAACATATACCAGAGGCAACGCAAAGTCATTTAAGAAAGAGATTTCCATATTTTTCCCTCTTGGCTTTTAGTTTCACATATGTCTTTCCTCTCCTTCCCAAACACTTGCCCCTAAGCCATGAAAAAGTCCATAAAAATGTAAGAAAACCAATGCAAAAATTTATATTTTATTTGAATTCAAAAAATTTAAAATTGCTTTCAAATTCAGGAAAGTACCATAATGCAGGACCCCAGGGGGAAGCCTCATATACAGAGACAGATAAATTAAATGTATATACTGCAGACAAGCCAAGAAGGTGTGTAGATTACATATTTACAGCACTTGATGTTTTCTGAAAACCATATTTATACATTTTTATTACATTTACAAAAAAGGCTTCCACTACCATTTACCTACAATAATGAAAAAAAATTTACACCTTTTTTTTTTCTTTCTTTTTTGGTACTGTACAAACTTTGTATAATAAAAATATATCTCTGTACAAAAGATTTATTTTTTTGTTTTTGTTTTACTTTTTTTTTTTTTAACCTCATGGGATGGTGGTGGGTACATGGTGTGAATGGCGGGTGAAGGGCCTAGTCTGCCCTGGTTGCTTCCAAGCCTCTGGAGGTGGAGAGAAAATGCCAGAGGTGGAAAAGGGAATGCAGAGCAGAGTGCTGGGCGCCCCACCAGCACGTGCTCCGTGGGTATCTCCTGGGGCTTCACAAGGGGAGGGCGGAGGCAGGGCTGGAGGAGGAGTCCACTGGTTGGTTTCCCAGGAGTGTAAGAAGAGGGGAGGGAGCAGCCAAAGAGCTTCCTGCATTTGCTTCCAGAGAAAGAGAGAGGTGAGTGTATGGGGGTGTGTGTCTGAACTGGTCCTCTCTGGCCAAGCCCAGGGATGCTGTGATCCAAAAGCAGGTGCGGGCATCTGGGCTCCTGCCTTCGCCAGTTGTAGTTGCATCTTCAGCCCATTTACACGTGAGTCAGATCATAGGGTTCCAACTCAGAATCTGCTTACAAGCCAGGCGTCCCTCCTGTACGTTTCTGTCATTCCTGGGTTCGGTCTGTGATTGGAACTTCTGAGGCCAGCAGGTCACACATGCACAGGGGCTTGAGCCCATGGGGTCCTTGCCGAGGACAGAGAAAGTGACTCTTAAGTGCCGCAGTTTGATTCCCAAACTCATTAGCTTCTCAGCAATACTTAAATAGAATTCATCAGTGACCCAAGCATGATGAAACTCAAAGTAAATCAAATCTGCTTACAAGGAGCTGGAGACGATATGCCTCATTCACTCCATTCTTTTGATTAAGGAGCTTCTAGGCCTTCTGTCTGCTATGATGAGGGGCCGTAGGGAGCCGAGGGGCCAGCACCAGCTCCAGGAAGCCTGGGGTACCATCCTTGCCCTGATGCTACCAAGACGGAGAAGATGGAATCCAGAGAGGACACACGGGGCCCCTGTCGGCCCACCAGCCCGGGCCACAGTTCCGCCTGGAGATTCACCCACTCTTACCCCCTTGGAGACCTGGGTTTCTGGCAGCTGGTGTAGTGGACTTTGGAACCAGACCCACACTTACTAACCGTGTGGCTTACATCTCTTCACTTTCTGCCTTCTCATCCATCCAGAATACTATTTCCTACCCTCCCTGGTTGCTGTACAGTCAAGAAATGATCTGCCTAAAGTGTCAGGCGCAGAGGATAAACCTGGTCCCCGGAAGCCATTATTTTTGAACCCTGGGCTAGGTCTGCTCTTCTGTCCCTTCCAGCACCAATCTGATGCCTGCAGACTTGCTGTCCCTGTCTTGTTTCTCTTCTCTTTGTCAGTTACCAGTCAGACTTGACCTGGGGCTTCTGGCCGGCTTCCTGCCCTTACCTTCCTGTGACAAGCCCTACTTTTTCACTGTTGCCTTTGACCTAGGAGGACTTTTGAATTCACTGGGTTTAGAATTCAATAAAATTATGTTAGGAAAAAAAATAAAAGAAACTGATTTCCAGACGATTTCTTCAGATCGTTTTCTGCCCTGGGGGTAATCCTTGCTGTCTTTCTGCAGTTGGTCTCCGGGTACCGACCGCCAGAGGTTGCTAACATCGCCTCTGCATCGTCTTTCCTCTTCTCTGTGTTTGTGGGGGGAGCAGGGGCATTTTTCACACACATTTCACTTTTTGAAGCTTCCGTGGTCTCTTTCGTAGGACTCACATAAAGGAGAGGTGTCTGTGTGCGTTCAGGCCCTACACACACGTGCACACCCAAAACATCCTTTGCTCTTTTCAATCCACAACTTCCTTCCTCCCGCGGCGGCCCTTCTTCCTTTAGGGCCCCCAGTCAGGGCAGAGTGGGCGTCCTCTCCAGGGTGGCAGGGGCAGATGGCGGCAGGGCGAGGGCCCAAGTCCCAGTGGTAGCAGACACGGGCGGAGAGACAGACGAAGATGGGCACTGGGCACTGTGCCAGGGGAACTTACTTCCTGTCCCCTGGAGAACTGCGTGCAAACACGTGGCACCAGAGTTTGCAAAACAAGAGGGGCAGCGGGTGGGGATGGGAGCAGAAAAAAGGCGGGAGGAGAGAGGCAAAGCAGAGAAGGAACAAAGGGGAGAGAAGGAAAACAATTAGTTGCCTTGATCTTTACCTTTAATTTTTAATCTTCCTGAACTGAGGGTGGGGATACAGGTAGGAAATGTACACAGAAGACTATGTATCTTCCTAATGTTACATTTTCCCCAGGCAGGGCCGACTTACCTGTCAGCCACAGGATCCCCCGTCCCGTGCCTATGGGGCTACTACTCTTTTAGGGGCCCAGGAAGATGGTTTTAACTTCTTTCAAAATCAGAATATAACTAATAATGGCCATGTAATAATAAATTTATGGGCTTCCCTGGTGTTTCAGAGGGTAAAGTGTCTGCCTGCAATGTGGGAGACCTGGGTTCAATCCCTGGGTTGGGAAGATCCCCTGGAGAAGGGAATGGCAACCCACTCCAGTACTCTTGCCTGGAAAATTCCATGGATGGAGGAGCCTGGTAGGCTACAGTCCATGGGATTGCAAAGAGTTGGACATGACTGAGCAACTTCACTCACTCAATAATAAATTCAGCCTGGATTATATTCATCTTTATAATAATAAAGTATCATTTTTAATATATTTTTCTAAACAGAAGAAGGGCTCCATGAGGTGGCAGCACGGCCCTGCCCTCTCGTTCTTCTTGCTGAACCTACAGTCCTCATGGCTTCCCTGTGTGGGGTTTATTTAATTGCAGCCGTTCTTGTTGGGCATCATTTGAATTTATCACTTCGTCACTCAGGTGATGGGTATGTGTAGCTGTGCCTGTTCAGGGTGGTTTTTGGCATATTGCCTCCCTGAGCCAAGCAGTACCTTCTCTGCTCTAGGTAGGCCAGGAGTGAGTGAAGGGGCCTTGGGGGGAGCTGTGGCCTGAGGCCCTGGATGCCAGCGAGGGGCAGTGTGAGGGCTGCCTAGGCTTGGAGCCACCAACCCCAGATGACCCAGAGGCGAAACCTCATGCACGCGGGCACCTGGGACCCAGCAGAGCCCCAGCTGTGAAGCAGAAGGTGAGGGCAAGGGTGTGTACAGGTCACGGGACATCCTTGTTCCTTCCTCTCTCTTTTTTTTTCCTAAGGCATCAACGTTTTTTCTTGGGACACCTGTATTTCTGTCTCACAGATTTTGTCAGGGGGTCAGAAATGAAGCCCAGTATCATTTCTCACGTGCTTCGTGAAATCCACGTTACAGACATTTGGAATCTGGGCTTCCAGATTGCAACCTGTATGAAGGTTTGCAACCTCAATGAAGTAAGCCAATAGTCTTTTTGGTCCCCAGTGAAGAGGGAAACCATATAATTTACCACCTAAGCTAGGACACTTTCAAGAGCAGAAGGGGATGATATTAATTATAACGTTGGAAAAATCAGCATAACCTGTCCTGCCCAAATTGCAACAACCCTACCAGTGAGCATAACCTTTCTTTTTTTTTTTTTTTCATTGTAAACACATTTTTTAATTGGAGTACAGTTGCTGGGATATTCTTGTTTCTTTTCTCTTCTGTTCAATAATTCTGCAACTCAAAGTTCAGAGTCCCTGTGGATCACCTGTGTCAGCTACACACTGGCACTCGCCATGGGGACTTGCCGTCTCCCTCTACAAGGATTGAATCACATGTTGCTGCAGCTGCTGATTTTCAACACTCCCAGAGAAGAGTTCAGGGTGGAGAGCAGACATGAGGCCCTCTGTGCTCGAGGAAAGCTGGCAGGACAGGTCTTCAGATAGCTATTTTCAGAAGCTGATGTTATGAGCCCAATTCTTGTATCTCCTCATATCTAGAAAAGCCCTGAAATCCTTCATGGTGATATTTGCTCCTTGTGACTAGAAAAAGCTTCATGAGACTAGTAGAAACATTCTGGAAAGACGGGTGCTTGAAGGCATGCAAAAAAGGCAAAATGATAGGATACTGAAAGAGAAACTCCCCAGGTCAGTAGGTGTCCAATATGCTACTGGAGATCAGTGGAGAAATAACTCCAGAAAGAATGAAGGGATGGAGCCAAAGCAAAAAGAATACCCAGCTGTGGATGTGACTGGTGATAGAAGCAAGGTCCGATGCTGTAATGAGCAAGATTGCATAGGAACCTGGAATGTCAGGTCCATGAATCAAGGCAAATTGGAAGTGGTCAAACAAGAGATGGCAAGAGTGAATGTCGACATTCTAGGAATCAGCGAACTCAAATGGACTGGAATGGGTGAATTTAACTCAGATGACCATTATATCTACTACTGCGGGCAGGAATCCCTCAGAAGAAATGGAGTGGCCATCATGGTCAACAAAAGAGTCCAAAATGCAGTACTTGGATGCAATCTCAAAAACGACAGAATGATCTCTGTTCGTTTCTAAGGCAAACCATTCAATATCACAGTAATCCAAGTCTATGCCCCAACCAGTAACGCTGAAGAAGCTGAAGTTGAACGGTTCTATGAAGACCTACAAGACCTTTTAGAACTAACACCCCAAAAAGATGTCCTTTTCATTATAGGGGACTGGAATGCAAAAGTAGGAAGTCAAGAAACACCTGGAGTAACAGGCAAATTTGGCCTTGGAATACGGAATGAAGCAGGGCAAAGACTAATAGAGTTTTGCCAAGAAAATGCACTGGTCATAACAAACACCCTCCTCCAACAACACAAGATAAGACTCTATACATGGACATCACCAGATGGTCAACACCAAAATCAGACTGATTATATTCTTTGCAGCCAAAGATGGAGAAGCTCTATACAGTCAACAAAAACAAGACCAGGAGCTGACTGTGGCTCAGACCATGAACTCCTCATTGCCAAATTCAGACTGAAATTGAAGAAAGTAGGGAAAACCACTAGACCATTCAGGTATGACCTAAATCAAATCCCTTATGATTATACAGTGGAAGTGACAAATAGATTTAAGGGACTAGATCTGATAGATAGAGTGCCTGATGAACTATGGAATGAGGTTCGTGATGTTGTACAGGAGACAGGGATCAAGACCATCCCCGTGGAAAAGAAATGCAAAAAAGCAAAATGGCTGTCTGGGGAGGCCTTACAAATAGCTGTGAAAAGAAGAGAAGCGAAAAGCAAAGGAGAAAAGGAAAGCTATAAACATCTGAATGCAGAGTTCCAAAGAATAGCAAGAAGAGATAAGAAAGCCTTCCTCAGCAGTCAATGCAAAGAAATAGAGGAAAACAACAGAATGGGAAAGACTAGGGATCACTTCAAGAAAATCAGAGATACCGAAGGAACATTTCATGCAAAGATGGGCTCGATAAAGGACAGAAATGGTATGGACCTAACAGAAGCAGAAGATGTTAAGAAGAGATGGCAAGAATACACAGAAGAACTGTACAAAAAAGATCTTCACGACCCAGATAATCACGATGGTGTGATCACTCACCTAGAGCCAGACATCCTGGAATGTGAAGTCAAGTGGGCCTTAGAAAGCATCACTACGAACAAAGCTAGCGGAGGTGATGGAATTCCAGTTGAGCTATTCCAAATCCTGAGAGATGATGCTGTGAAAGTGCTGCATTTAATATGCCAGAAAATTTGGAAAACTCAGCAGTGGCCACAGGACTGGAAAAGGTCAGTTTTCATTCCAATCCCAAAGAAAGGCAATGCCAAAGAATGCTCAAACTACCACACAATTGCACTCGTCTCACACGCTAGTAAAGTAATGCTCAAAATTCTCCAAGCCAGGCCTCAGCAATATGTGAACTGTGAACTTCCTGATGTTCAAGCTGGTTTTAGAAAAGGCAGAGGAACCAGAGATCAAATTGCCAACATCCGCTGGATCATGGAAAAAGCAAGAGAGTTCCAGAAAAGCATCTATTTCTGCTTTATTGACTATGCCAAAGCCTTTGACTGTGTGGATCACAATAAACTGTGGAAAATTCTGAAAGAGATGGGAATACCAGACCACCTGACCTGCCTCTTGAGAAATTTGTATGCAGGTCAGGACGCAACAGTTAGAACTGGGCATGGAACAACAGACTGGTTCCAAATAGGAAAAGGAGTACGTCAAGGCTGTATATTGTCACTCTATTTATTTAACTTCTATGCAGAGTACATCATGAGAAATGCTGGACTGGAAGAAACACAAGCTGGAATCAAGATTGCCTGGAGAAATATCAATAACCTCAGATATGCAGATGACACCACCCTTATGGCAGAAAGTGAAGAGGAACTCAAAAGCCTCTTGATGAAAGTGCAAGTGGAGAGTGAAAAAGTTGGCTTAAAGGTCAACATTCAGAAAACAAAGATCATGGCATCCAGTCCCACCACTTCATGGGAAATAGATGGGGAAACAGTGGAAACAGTGTCAGACTTTATTTTTCTGGGCTCCAAAATCACTGCAGATGGTGACTGCAGCCATGAAATTAAAAGACTGCTTACTCCTTGGAAGGAAAGTTATGACCAACCTAGATAGCATATTCAAAAGCAGAGACATTACTTTGCCAACAAAGGTTCGCCTAGTCAAGGCTATGGTTTTTCCTGTGGTCATGTATGTTTGTGAGAGTTGGACTGTGAAGAAGGCTGAGCGCCGAAGAATTGATGCTTTTGAACTGTGGTGTTGGAGAAGACTCTTGAGAGTCCCTTGGACTGCAAGGAGATCCAACCAGTCCATTGTGAAGGAGATCAGCCCTGGGATTTCTTTGGAAGGAATGATGCTAAAGCTGAAACTCCAGTACTTTGGCCACCCCATGCAAAGAGTTGACTCATTGGAAAAGACTCTGATGCTGGGAGGGATTGAGGGCAGGAGGAGAAGGGGACGACAGAGGATGAGATGGCTGGATGGCATCACTGACTCGATGGACGTGAGTCTGAGTGAACTCCGGGAGTTGGTGAGGGACAGGGAGGCCTGGCGTGCTGTGATTCATGGGGTCGCAAAGAGTCGGACATGACTGAGCGACTGATCTGATGGCAGGTATCACCCCTTCACCCAAATCACCTGTATACTGTCCTACCCCCACCTCTTTGGAGCAGTTTCTTAGAGCTCTCTGAGGTGCTGTCTCCCAGGCTGCAGTCCTCATTTTGCCCAAAATAAAACTAACTCACAGCTCTCATGTTGTGCATTTTCTTTTAGTTGACATCTGTAAGGCCTGATTTATGTCAGAGGGGATTTTGCTTTTTTCTTCTTTACATTTGTATGAGTGGGGGAAAAGGCAGGAAAAAGTAAAGATGGAGCAGAAAGGTGAAAACTCAGGACTAATTTGGATGTTTTAAAATGATCTCACTGGAAGAATTTATCTTCCTTCTTAACATATGTGTTTTGGTGCAAAAAAACTCAATAAATTAATTATTTGTATTAATAGTTGCCTTTATATAGTCTGAGGATTCCCTGGTAGCTCAGCTGGTAAAGAATCTGCCTGCAATGCAGGAGACCCCTGTTTGATTCCTGGGTTGGGATGATCCGCTAGAGAAGGGATAGACTACTCACTCCAGTATGCTTGGCCTTCCCTGGTAGCTCAGCTGGTAAAGAATCCACCTGCAATGTGGGAGACCTGGGTTCAATCCCTGGGTTGGGAAGATTCCCTGGAGAAGGGAACAGCTACCCACTCCAGTATTCTGGCCTGGAGAATTCCATGGACTGTATAGTCCATGAGTTTGCAAAGAGTCGGACATGACTGAACATCTTTCACTTCACTGATATATTCTGAAAATAATTTTTATTTCTTTATGTATAAGTTATCTTAATACCTACACTTTTAAGCTTAGGCTCAAGCAACAGAAATGATCTAGAGGAAAAAAGTGGACCCAGAGAGGGGCGGGGAGGGTCGAGGGCAGCTGGCAGAGAGCTTAAGGCAGGGAGGTTTGAGGGCGGCAGCCCTGACTGCGTGTGTGGTCTGGGCCTCTGGCTGAAGTGGTGAAAATCCTCAGGGAGCTGGTGTGAGGAGGTAGTCAGGGCGGGGTGGAGACTTCACAACCCCTCTCACTAGTCTAGCTGCCCTGGCATTTCCCAGCCCTGCCAGTCCTGTCAGCCTACACCCTTGCCCACGGCGCCTGCCCCCTCCAGGGACGGCCCATCGCAAATGCTGACGCAGACGGGGGCCTGGAAGGCAGAGCTGTCCCCGGCCTAGGCTCTGCTTGATGACCCCCGTGCCCGGTTGGAACCCCACCTCTCTGGAGCCCTGGGACGCTTCTCTCCAGAGCTGGGTGTGCTAAGGTTGGGGAGGCACCTGAGAGAGGGCCCGGCCTCCCCCAGAAAGCAATGTCTGTGGAAGACAACACAGCACACCTCGTGGGGGCCCTTGTGCAGGTTCTCAGCCCCCAGAGGAAGGGATATCAGTGAGAAGGGACACAGCGGGGAAAGAGGACGCCTTCCAGATTCATCAGCTCCTCCCGGTCAGGCGTCCGTGTGTGTGTGTGAGTGTGTGTGAAAGTGTCCAGTGGACCCTTAGGAGCCTCCATGTGTGTGTCCTCCCCTCTGTCTATGTAATGGGGGCCCATCTGTCTTGCTTAATGCCAAGTATGGTGTCGATCTGTTTATGATGTTCTAGGTGATATAACTGTATATGCCAACCTGCCTAGGCTCGGGTCCATCTGCTTGGTCAAACACCAGTCTAGCTGTTGCACTGAAGGAAAATTTTTTTAGATATGATTAACATTTAAATCAGTAGACTTGGAATAAAACAGATTACCCTCCATAATCTAGGTGGGCCTCACCAATTAGTTGAAGGCCTTAAGAGAAAGGACTATGGTCTCCTTTGAGAAGAAGGAATTCTGCCTCCAGACTGCCTTTCTCAAGATTACAACTTCAGCCCCTGATGCAATTTCCAGCCTGCCGACCTGCCATGTGGACTTGAGACTTGCTGGCCCCACAATCCTGTAAGTCAATTCCTGAAAATAAATTTCTCCTTCTTTCTCTGTATCTATGTATACAATACAAACACAATATGTGTATATATATATATACACACACATATCTTAAGAGTTTATATATATATATGGACATACATATGTATATATTGTGTATATATATGTCTCTCTCTCTGGAGAGTTCTGACTAATACACCTGCTTGGATATTTTGCTGAGCCCAGTGGCTAAGAGCACAGTCTTGGAGCCCCCTGCCTGGGATTGGATTCCGATCCTGCCATCCTACTTCTTGCTAGCTTTGTGATCTTGGCCAAGTTAATTCCTTTCTCTGTGCCTCAGTTTTCCCATCTGTACAGGGGGTGACAAGGATCCAGGCGTAGGGAGGCGCCAGCCTCAGTGGCTGGCACAGGGCAGTAGCGGGCACTCCACCCCCCTCGCGCTGGACACGCCTACAGGCATGCGGGGCTCACCGGCTGCCGGAGGCGGGGCTCTCGGTGGCGGCGGCGATGGCAGCCAGGCCTGGGGGCTATACCGCTGTACACACCGTGCTGACTGTGAACTCCGCCTCGGTGGCCATGATGTCTGTGGGCTGGATGTTGCGGTCGTACATCGGGTTCTCAAACGTGGCCCGAACATTCGTGTTCTCGTGGCCAGCGTAGCCATTGAACGGAACTTTGGGTCTTCTCCTGGGAGTGAGGTAGAGCATGAACAAGCTGTCAAGAGACTCAGGGCTTTAAGGGGGAGAGGGAGGCTCTGGGGTGGGGTTGGAGGGTCAGGGCCCGGGGCGGGGTGGGGTGCTTGCTGTGGGCCCTCTTGTCCCTGCCCTGTACCTGTGCTTGTAGAGATAAAGCACGAAGCCGGCAATGATGAGGGCGATGAAAGGCACCAGGATGGCGGCTGCCACTGAGCTGCTGTTGGAAGCAAAGTGGCGGCCGATGGACTCCGGGTCTGACTCCAGCAGCCTGAGGTCTGCAAAGTCCCAGAGCAGAAACCTCAGGTCACAGACACAGTGGCCACTGCTGGGAAGCGGGTGCGGCTCGGGATGCTGCCCAGGGCCCACCCGGCTGCCTTCCCTCAAAACTGAGCCATCCCCCGGAGAAGGGTGGTCAGTCCACACGTGCTGGTTAGGCCTGGGGAAGCCAGTCTGCTGGAGAATCTGAAACTGTGCCCCAGAACCTTAAAAGAGCGCAGCCCCTTGGAAGTTTCCAAGCTTCTTTTGGCCACAGAAGCCTTTTATCACGTGAAACCTTCCGGGGAAGCCAAAATATAAGGCAGATGAAGGTGGACCCACTCTGGAGGGTGGGAGAGAGGGGAGGGGGTGCTCAGGGCCTCCCCCTTCTCCCCGCTCCCCCTTTCTGACTGGGAGGCCTCAGAAGACCACTGTGAGAGGGGCTGAGGCTCCCTCAGAGAGGGGAAGGGTCTGCTCCGGCTTCATCGGTGGTGCAGTCAGAACGAGAACTCGGTCTCCTGGGTCTCTCCAGCATATGAGGGGCCTGGGGGACGACCCTCAAGTCTTCACAAGGCTGCTGTATAGAAGGGTGAGAGCTTTCACTCCTGCAGCTAAGAGGGCAGAGCTGAGAACAGTTGCTCCAAGGGAGGAGCAGGGTGGAGTGGGAGCCACAGGGAAGCAGGTTTCTGCTGAAGACCAGGAGGAGCTCTCTGAAGATCAGAGCTGAAAACACTGCACTGCCTCAGCAGATGGGGGTCCCGGGAGACTGGAGTGTCAGCATCCTGGCGGGGTATATAGCTGACCCTCAAGCACTGGGGACTGCCTCTTGTCTCCCCCAGCACTGCTTCCCAGAAGCCAGGACCCCTCGCCCCACTAGAGGCTCTGGGTCCAGGCCAATCTCTGGGGTGAGGATGCTTGACACTGATGACGTGTGCTGCAGGGTAGATGCCAGGGAGGAAGTAGGGAAGGATGCCTCCTTGACACTCAATATTCTCATCCGTAAAATGGGGACAGGGAAACCACCCTTCCAGGGCTGAGATGCCCCTGTGAGCCCCAAGTGGTCATAATGCTCGGGGTGGGCTCAGCAATGTTTCAGGGCTGGCCAGGTAGTGCTGAAGTGGGGCACATCTGAGACCCAGTGTCCCTGAGGCTGGGGGCTCTCAACTCCAGGCCTGAGCAGGAAACGGTTTGGCCGGGGTTGCCTGTATCATGTACTGTGCTTGTTTCCGAGAAGATATGTCACAGCTTTTATCAAAATCTCAAAGATACCCCTGACCCTAGAGAGGCTAAGAACCCCACCCCCTGGACTGTTAAACTTCACCCACTCCCTGCCGTCCATGCCAACACACATATTTCCCCACCACGCGCTCGAGCTCACACTCCAGGGACGGATGCTAGTTACCAAGTCTTTGAAAGCCGAACTGCCCGAAGCCTTGGCCCTTGACAGAGCCTTGGTAGACGAAGGTGCCTCCAGAGGACTCCGAGGAGACCTGTGAGGGTGGGCACAGAGAGGGTAATCCCGTTTATTAACACACATATGCACATTCGTGTGGCTCCTCACATTCCACCTACACAAACCGTGGAGGTGTGCCAGAAGGAGCCAGAGGTCCTGCCAGCCAGGCTGGAGCTATGCCCACAGGTACCCGCTGCCAAACACGCTGGCTGGCGACACCCGCCCCTTGTCACCCCCGTGGACATCGGCTCTCTGCCCACACCCAGGCGAGGGCGAGGCGCTGGGGAGGGGGCAGGGCTCCAACTGCTTGTAGGAAGAAGGGAGATATTTTTACTTCTACTGGTCCAATTGCTGAATCTGTTGGTGCCTCAGTTTCTCATTTTAAAAAGGGAACAATAACAGTCCCTATGTCATAGGGTTGCTGTGAGATTGATATGAGTCGATATAGGTAAAATGCTTAGAACACTTAATAGGCTCTGCTGCTGCTGCTGCTAAGTCACTTCAGTCATGTCCAACTCTGTGCGACCCCATAAACAGCAGCCCACCAGGCTCCCCTGTCCCTGGGATTCTCCAGGCAAGAACACTGGAGTGGGTTGCCATTTCCTTCTCCAATGCATGAAAGTGAAAAGTGAAAGTGAAGTCACTCAGTCATGTCCGACTCTTTGCGACCCCATGGACTGCAGCCCACCAGGCTCCTAGGCTCTAAATATGTGTTAACTATTTTATTGTGCAAAAAAAAAAAAAAAAGAGTTTTAGAACACTGTGGAACAAACCAAACCATGATGAAAACTTACTTAGCAAGCTGAACATACTCTGGGGAGTTCATCCCTATTCCAATAAGCTATTAATTTTGGAGGCGGGTAGCTGGGGACATAACTGCTTCTGGCTCCCTCTGCACTTGTTTCTGTGAGGCTTGTGTCCTGGACACAGACATGCAAACTCTGAGGATGTTTGTCCTACTGGCATCCCTTCTGACTCCCGCTCCATCCCCAGGTGCAGCCCTCTGTCCACTGCGCTCCAGGCTGACCTCCCCTCACGTCCACCCAGATACAGCCTGGGTGACACAGAAGTGGGTCCAATGGTTGGCTGTCACCGCAGGCAGCTGCTCTGGCGGTTCCCGGCCCTCCAGAGCACCCCTGACATCTAGTCCCTGGCCTGCACTCCAGCTCCCAAGTTTGACCCTTGTTTTCTCGCCTCTGGCTGCCCTCCTCGCAGTGTGGGGGAGTCTCTACTATTAAAGCCAGCCAGGACAAGGATACCCAAGGGCATCCACAGAATACTCTCGAGAATCCCCAGGAACTACCCCCACGTGCCAGCTCCTGGAGAAGCCACTCGCTTCTCCTTTAGTGTTTGTCAGCAAAGTCACTCGACCCTCAGCCCTCTACCAGCTGGTCTTGGCCGTGAGGATGCCCCCTGACTCAGCTCTCTGTTTCTCTGGCCTCATGACCTCCTCCTCCTTCCCACCCCTCTGCTTCTAGCTTCAGTAACCCAAGACAGGGAAGCTGATGGAGTGACGGGTGACTGCTCCACACCCCTGCCTGTGAAACTGAAAGGTCTGGGCAGAGAAGTATCCCCGCAGACCTGGATTCCACCTGAAGAAGGCCTGGGCAAGAAACAAGTCTTTCCCACAAGGGGATTCGAGCAGCTGCCTCCTTTCCCCAGGGCCTGGTGACTCAAGCTGTGCTGAATCACCCTCAAGGGTGCGAAGATCCTTAAGTGTGCGAAGATGCTCAGTGTGTGCCCGGGACTCACCACCTTCTCCCAGCTCCCACCGCCACCTCGTGACCTTCAACCTGCTTGACTTTACTCTTGGGCTGCCAACCTCCCATTTCTTCTGTTCTTTTCCTTTTTCATCTTTGGCCACTTTTTTAAACAAAAAAACTTATTTTGTATTGGGGTATAGCCGATTAACAATGTTGTGGTAGTTTCAGGTGGACAGCAAAGGGACTCAGCCAGACATATACATGCATCCATTCTCCCCCAAACTCCCCTCCCATCCAGGCTGCCACATAACATTGAGCAGAGTTCCCTGTGCTCTACAGTAGGTCCTTGTGGGTTATAATTCTGTTTTCTGCTCACACTTAAGCATCTACTGTGTCTCACTTAGATACACCAACCTCTAGACTCAGCCTCCTGGCCCTTTTTATCTTTTCCTGTATTCACTTCACTAGCAGATGGGGACTCCCTTGGTCCCAGTCCTGGCCCCATAGAAGCCCTCCTCCCAAGTCTCCACGTCGATCCTAAGAGTTTCCACCCACTTCGTCCCCCTCCTTCCAGCCAGTGACATGGGAATCAGTTACAGGGCAAGGACACAGGGAGGTCAAGGCCTGAGTGAGGTTCTGCTGAACTTACATGCCCATCTAAAGCCCAGTGATCATCTTTGAACTTATTCACAAAGATCTCCACAGGCCCTGTAATCTGGTAAACTTGAAGGAGGAGATGGAAATCTTCTTTCTTATAAATTCCTGGGAAAAGAAAGTGCAGAAGGTACACTTGAAAGATCTGGTAAATTTTCAAAACCCAAGTTTGTGGGTATGTGGATGTGAGTGTCTGAGTAGGATTTTTTCTTAATTAATTAATTTATTTTTGGCTGTGCTGGGTTTTCGCTGCTTCTTGGGCTTTCCTCTGGTTGCTGTGAGTGGGGACCACTCTCTGGTTGCTGTGAGTGGGGGCCACTCTCTGGTTGCTGTGAGTGGGCTTCTCACCGCAGCGGCTTCTCTTGCAGCCTAGCATTGACTCTTGGTGCACAGGCTTCACCAAGCCTGTGGTTTGGTTCCCAGGCTCTAGAGCACAGGCTTAATAGTTGTGGCACATGGGCTTAATTGCTCTGCGGCATTTGAGATCTTCCTGGAGCAGGGATCAAAGCTGTGTTCCTGTATTGGCGGGTGGATTCTTTACCACTGAGCCACCAGGGAAGCCCCTGAGCAGGATTTCATGTGTAGATTTTGCTGTAAACATCCCATGTATAACTGCAGTTAGGTACGTGTAGTGTGGCCTGTGAGTTTGTGTAGGCTGAAATGTGAGGCTATGCAAGAAGGTGCGTATGTGTGCTAATAAAGAACTGGATTACTGGTCTGTGGTTGTGTTCCTGTTTAGACATGCATGCTTGAGAATAAAGGGAATGGGGTTTTGTATATGTTAAGGGTCAGTTAACACATGGTGTGCTTATGATTCAGTTGGTGCAGGGAACACATGAGGGCATGTGTACCAGAGTGTGTGGATGTGTTTAGGACGCTGTTTTAGAGCAACTGAGTGAATATGAACATTAGTTGTGTTTGCGTGTGCACGCATGAGTGAGTGGTTGTAACCACACGCAGGGCTGTGTATCCACATGTACTCATGCTTCCATCCATCTGCCCATCTATTCAACAAACATTTGCTTTCCAAGATATTTAGTTTCTCTGATTGTACAAAATTTGAATATTGGGGAAATTTTGGCAAATGCAGAGATGCATGAAGAAAGAAAATTCATTTCTGAGAAATAACCACTGTTAACACTTTGGTGTAATTACTTTCAATTTTCTTTCTTATGAATATATTTCTTTTCCTTTAAAAACTGGAGTCACATTTTAAATGCATTATAGGGGGTGTACTTTCTCCCAAATTGGCATAACATTTTATCCAGCAGACATACTATAATTAATGTATCCATTTCTTTTGAGACAATTTTCTATTCCCAGGTGTTATGTTATGCAATTAGCCCATTCTTTTTTCAGAAATGTTTGATTCCCTCTATAACTATTTCTTATGATAAAAATTCTTAGCAGTGTAATTGATGGGTCCACTCATTTTCATGGCTCTGGATACAAATTGCCAAATTATTTTGTTCAACTACACTATTTCATACTTTGACCAGAGTACTACCTTCACTGGACTAGCACCAAAATTTATGGCTTAAAAAAAGTGGGATAAGCGGAAAGTGACATTTTCCACTTCTTCTGATTATTGCTAAAACTATTTTTCCGTTTGTTTATTAACTGTACTTTGGCTTCTGGGAGTTATCTGCCTCTATTTTTGGTTTGGTTTTTAGGGATATCTGTCTCTTTTTTCTTTATTTGTAAGAGTTTTTTTTTTTTTTTTTCCTACTTTCCATTTACTAATGTTTGTCATCTAACCATTTCCCTGTAGTCGGTGGTGCTTTTACCATGTAAACAGAGATGAATAAACATTTCCTCTTCCCCTGCCTACCAGACCAATCTGAACCTTGCAGGACAGCACAAGGAAGTGACATCGGAGCGTGTGCCCATCACCCTTACCATCTGGCAGGCTTTTCCGCGGGTGTGCCCATCACCCTTACCATCTGGCAGGCTTTCCCGCGGGTGGCTTGCACCTTACCAGACAAGTGTAGCTCCACGCCGCTGTGGTCAATCATGGTGGCGTTGACCTTGCTGTTGATGACCTGGAAGCCAGTCACCCTGAGCATGGCTGGCTGCTTCTTCCTCTGGTACTCATAGGCTCCTTTCCATAGGGAATTCTTGGCGAAAACATCCCCAGGAACTAGAAGGGTTAAGAAACAGACGTGAGAGGGACTTTCACATGTGCTGGCAGAACTGAGGCCACCTGATGACTGACCCCAGCTCACTCCCTTAGACTGTCTTCCCCAACGGGGCGGGGTCAGGGCTGGAGTGCTCTGAGCTCCTTGTGATGCTCTGTGTCTCAGAGCGATGGGTGGAGGGAAAGAGAGGGAGAGAGAAAGTGGATGGCGAAAAAGGAAAAAATCAAAGTGTGTGTGTGTGTGTGTGTGAGAGAGAGCGAGAGGAAGGGAGAGAGAGAGAAAGAGGGAGTGAATGAACTAGAAGAGAGAAGGAGAAAAAACAAGAGGGAAGGGGTTGAAAAGATGGAGAAAGGGAAAAAGAGAGGAGAGAAAACCGTTAGTATTAAGCTGTAGATAGGAACATGGGCAAAGGCAGTCAGGCAGATATGGACTCTCACCTTGGCCTCTCCCTTATTGGTTGGTTGACCATGTGCAAGAGCCTCCACTTCCTCACCTGTGCAGGCCACACCTGTAGTTCTGTAAATGGGGGCCATCCCACTTACCTCATCAGGGGCTAAATGATTGTTAAATCATAAAAGCATAAAATGAATGACAGCTACTAAAACTGCTATTTATCCTTATAATAATTTTCTAAGGAGAGTATCATGAATCCTATTTTAACGAAAGGTCAACTGAAGCTCAAGAGGTGAAGGTTATTTGTCCAAGGACACAGCTGGTCAGTGACCAAAATGGAACTTGAATTGAGCTTGATGCCAAATCTAATCTTTTTTTGTATAACACACACACACATATGGTAAATAAAAGAATATGGTTCAAAAAAGGATATGATATAGAACAGTCTTATGGACTCTGTGGGAGAGGGAGAGGGTGGGAAGATTTGGGAGAATGGCATTGAAACATGTAAAATATCATGTATGAATGAGTTGCCAGTCCAGGTTCGATGCACGATACTGGATGCTTGGGGCTGGTGCACTGGGACGACCCGGAGGGATGGAATGAGGAGGGAGGAGGGAGGAGGGTTCAGGATGGGGAACACATGTATACCTCTGGCGGATTCATTTTGATATTTGGCAAATCTAATACAGTTATGTTAAGATTAAAAATAAAATAAAATTAAAAAAAAAAAAAAAGGATATGATAAGTCTAGAATAATTTTGCATTAGTCAGGCCACACCTGTAGTTCCGTGCCCATTCTGGACATCACATTTGGAAAGACACAATACCTGTCTTAAAAACATAACCCTTTCCAGCAAGCTCCCTCAGCAGGACCTGTGTCTGTATGGCCACACACTGCCTGGACCTGTGCCAGGAGGGGTTGGGGCAGTCTGTGGCTCCAGAGCTTGACGCTCCGGACATGTTTCTAGAAGGCTTTGGTCCTTCTTCTGGATGAGTTTTCTGTTTCCCGCAAGCTTACTTCCTCCTGAGGTCCGCCTGGGGTTGGGAGGTAGATGGGGAACTCTGTTGGGCTCTGTAGACTGTTTCCATGCCCTTCCACTGAGTACTCAGAAACTCATGTGCATGTTCCTGGGTAACCAGATGAAGGAAGCAACACCAGTTTCTTGAGCCAAAGCTCTAAACTAGACATACCAGAAGCTTGGGTGAGTGGAGGCTCCCGGGCAGTGTTGATGGGTCTCCCACTGGGCCGGACCTCTGCTGGGGAAAGAGAAGGGAAGGTGACAGGTTCAGCCTCTAGTCTCTGCTCTATTAGAAAAATAAAGGCCACCTCACCGACATTAGGTCAATGGGTTCTTTGAAATCTTGGACTTATCCTCTCAGACCAGGTGGTGGACTACTTTGATGATGCTAGGGACCCCTCTCAGAATGATACGAAGAGTTAGGGATTTCCCTGGTAGTCCATTGGTAAGACTCCATGCTTCCATTGTAGGAAGCCTGGTTTGATCTCTGGTTGGGGAACTAGATTCCACATGCTGCAACCAAGAGTTCAAATGAATGAAGAACAGGAGGAGGGAGGTCTGGGACTTCTTGGTAACCCTGAGGGATCGGTGAGTGGGTGCTGTTTTATCAAGGTTATGATATGCATATATGCATAATGCATTATTCCAGTTTAGTGGAACACAGAGTTTTTCTCTGTCTGATGATTAAGTATAACCCTTAAGTAAGTAAGTAAGTGTTAGTCGCCCAGTCGTGCCCGACTCTTTGCAACCCAATGGACTGCAGCCCACCAGGCTCTTCTGTCCATGAGATTTTCCAGGTAAGGATACTGGAGTGGGTTACCATTTCCTTCTCCAGGGGATCTTCCAGACCCAGGGATCGAACCCAGATCTCCTGCACTGCAGGCAGATTCGTTACTGACTGAGCTACAAGGGAAGCTATACCTAACACCTGGGGGAGTGTTCAAGCTCAGGTAGAAAGATAAAACAGGGTGGCTTCACTATGAGCTCTTTAGATTGCTCTGGTTTCATCTCCTAGACTCAACACCTCAGAAAATCAGAAGCAGATTTTCCAGCCTCTGGAAATAACACTTTTCTTTTCTTTGGCCCTCTCACTCAAGCTCAGCTGTCCCCTTTGGCCTCCCACCCTGGAGGGGTTCACCGAGGGGTACACGCACCCAGGCAGATGGGTGGTTTGCCTGTCCAGCTGCCATCTGCTTTGCAGGTACGGTGCTCGGAGCCACCCTTGAGGGAGAAGCCTTCCTGGCAGGAATAGATGAGCGTGTAGCCCATGGAGGGCAGGTCCAGCGCCCCGACGTTGGCATGGCTTGGTGTCTCCGGCTGCTTGCAGTGGTGGGCTGGATGAGAGGGAAGACATTGCTGGGTAGGGGGAGATTGGGGTCTCCAGGAGGCCTCTCCCCCATGCCCCTGTTTCTCGATGGAATAGCCCCATCCTTTCCCTTATGGGCCCCTTTCATGGCCAGCATCCCCTCCCACACCGCACCCCAGCCTTGATGTCTATGCAAGTGGTCAAGATGGAGATCATGTGGATAGTGACTCAGCTGACCCTGAGGGAATCTAGGCACTTTTCCTGAGGGAAAGGGAATAATTACAGTCAAAAGCCCGAAATTTTCCATCCTGAGGGTGGGCCCTGTCACTGTTGGTATCTGCAGCCATGGGAAAGTTCTTTCTTTTTCTTTGCTAAGGCATAGGAATTGCCTTCGAATACCAGAAAGGCATTTGTGCAGAAATATCTTCTGGGGGGGCAGGCCACAATGGGTAAGGACTACAAAGAGATCACTACGGTCCCAATGAGAAGCCGTGAGCTCCCTGTCACTCAGAGCATTCAAGCACATCCTGGAGGCCCAGGTCGGGGAGATTATGAGCTGCTGAGAGGAGTTATCTGGGAGCACTCACGGACACAGTCGGGCGGGGTTCCGCTCCAGGTCAGGTTGGGGAGGCACGTCCTGGAGGTGGAGCCCTGGAGCAGGTAACCTTTCTGACAACGGAAGAGCACGGTGCTTCCAACCTGTGGCCGGGATGGAGGGTCCCAGGATCACCTTCCATCCAGTGATGCTTCACACCCATCCCTTGACTTCCCCACCACCCTACTGCTACCCACCCTTCTGCTTCTCTGCCTGATTACATCTTACTTATCCCTTGAGGTAGCTTACCATTATGCCTCTTCCACAAGGCTTCCCCCAACTCCCTGGGCCAGGTCAACGCTCTTGTGGGATATAACTCAGTCTGCTACAATGGACCGAGTACCTGACTCAGAATCAGAAGACCCTGGCTGTGAGCTCTGGTGTCCACTGGCTGCACGAAACTCTCTACATCTCAGCCCCGCTGGAGCAGACTTGGGATGAACAGCCCCGCCACAACTACAGTG
The DNA here is from genome assembly GCF_019923935.1 of Bubalus bubalis. Lineage (NCBI taxonomy): Eukaryota > Metazoa > Chordata > Mammalia > Artiodactyla > Bovidae > Bubalus > Bubalus bubalis. The sequence continues at coordinate 111,932,455 of NC_059162.1, read as the reverse complement.
GAATGTTGTGATGCACAAATGTGGGGGTGGGTTTGGAAGCATTTTCTAACATGTGAAGAACTGTAGGAAGTAGAATATTACTGTGCATGTCTCTTCTCTCCATGAATGTATAAATTCTTTTCAGGACATGTCCCCTATAGAATCTAGAGCTGTGCTCTGTAACCATCTCATGAGCAGAATTGCCACCCTCCCTGTCATCTCTCCCCCTGCTTCACCCTCACCCTCCACTAGCCCCTCACTGTCTGACTTGATATTCCCTGCAACCACCAACCAGCTCCATCTCTCATTTCCAATCCACGGGGCACAATGCTGCCCGCTCAGCTTCCTAAAGTGCATCTCGGACCACACTGCTTTCCAGCTCAAAACCCTCACATGTCTCTATGATGCCCAGGAGCAAGTCAAACTCAAGGTGAAACTTAACTTCCACGGCCTACCTTCGTGCCCGCTTTTGTATTTGCTTTTGTATTTCATCACCTGATTCAACAAATGGCACCTCTCTACACCCAGCTGGGCAAATAAAAACCCTCGGGTCGTTGCTGATTCCTCCCTTTCCTTCAACCCCTCCATCCAATCCATCAATAAGTCTTCTTGGCTCTACCGGCAAAATGCCTCCTGATCCCTTTGACTCTCTCTAGGTCCACTATGTCCACTCTGCGTCCACTGTCGCTACCCCGCTCAGCTCAGTCCCACTCTCATCGTTCTCTCGAGATGCTGAAGTACTATCCTTTCTAAGTTCTTCTGTTCCTAACCTCTAATACCTCAGGGTCCTGAGTGATAATTCAAATGATGGATCACATTAAGTCCCTTTTAAATGGTTTCCTGTGACATGGAGAATAAAATCCAAAATGCTTATCCATGGTCTCAAGGCCTGACCTGACCCAGTTCACACCCTTCTCTTTTAAAAATTTATTAGGTGATATTTGGTGCGTAAGAATATATGGCAAATATATAGACCTGAATCATCACAATAAAATGGACACTTTAAGTGCAGCCCGCTACTCAACTTACAGGCTAGAACAGCATCAATAAGGTTGTAACTATCTACGTGTTCCTTCTCTGTCGTGTTGCTCGGCTCCCTCAGTGATAACCAATCTCTTCAATTTTGTGTTTTTCATTTCCTTGCATCGTTAAAAAGTAATTCTATCACATACGTGCATGAGTGCATGCTAAGTCTCTTCAGTCGTGTCCAACACTGCGACCCCATGGGCCGCAGCCCACCAGGCTCCTCTGTCCATGGGATTCTTCCAGCAAGAAGACTGAAGTGGGTTGCCATGTCTTCCTCCAGGGGATCTTTCCAACCCAGGGATTGAACCCATGTCTCTTGCCTCTCCTGCATTGGCAGGTGGGTTCTTTACCACTAGTGCCATCTGGGAAGCCCGCTATCACACATGCGGACATATATATCTAAACAGAGTCAGTTTTTCTTGGTTTCAATATTCCTTGAAATAGTATCCTTTGACATTCAGTACTCTGTTTCTGAGATTCATCTGTGTTGTGTGGCGATATAGTTCCTTCCTTCTCACTGCTGAGTGATGAACCACCCTGTGACCATGGTTTTCCTCATCTCCTGGTAACATGTATGAGAGTGTCTCCGGGGTTGGTTTCTATGACTGGGACCTCCAGGTCACAGGATGTGTGAATATTTAACTTCATAGGGCAGTGCCAAGTGGAGTGAAGGAGGTTTTCAGACCCAGGCTAACACTTGGGCTTCGCGTCCTTCTCCTCTCTCGTTAGCCTCTGGACCTGCTGGCGGGCCTGCTTTCTAGTCCTGCAACCTGCGCTGGCTGCCGACTCTGCCAGGTACGCCCGCCCTTCTCACCAAGGGCACCACAGCCCAAGTTCAGGAAACCTCTCCCCTCGCTATACTTCCTAAAACAGCACCCCTACCTCCCCGCCACAGCCCTGTGTATTGAGCCGCGTGCAGTGCTGCCTGGTTGCAGAAATGATCTTGCTTATTTATCGTCACCAGCCCTTAGAGGCACTTGGCTTGTTTTGTTCTCACTGTATTCCTAGTGCCTAGAATAGTTTACGGCATGGACAAAGTCCATGTCGAACATGGACTAAGTGAATAAATGCCACTGCATGGCTAGATCCTGACCTGCCATTTCCGGTGTGGTCCCTGATATTCCCCTGGGCACATCGGGGGCTCTTGTTCATTGTCCTGCCTTGAACATACCCCCTCCTTTCCTGCTTCCTTCTGCTCAGAGGGGCCCATCCAGGTCCATATCCTTTCATTTTGAAGCTCCCTCTGAGATGTGTCCCTGGAGCCTGTATCTGACTGGGATGGGCCTCCCATGTGGCACCTGCTTGCTCCGACTGCTGGGTCTGGGCCCCATAGGGTATGGCTTCCCTGGGAACAGGAGGGCTACCTGTCTCACTCATTTCTGTATTTGTGTAAATGCCCTGTGCCCATCACACGGGGCTACTGAGCAGTGTCTATGGAGCTACACATGAATCCTGCTCTTCCACACCAGCTTCTCTGATTGGTGGAAACACCTGCCCATTTCTGCTGGTGGGTGGTGGGGAGAGGGGCTGCCATGCAGCATGGCTTAAAGAGACAGGCTGCTTTCTCTCTTCAGGTTCCCATGTCTCGTCCTCCACCCCCCCCACCCCCCCACCAGTGCTGTCCTGAGGAAGGCCCCTGGGTCCTCTGAGACTGACAGTGACTGGAAGGGACAGGAGGCACAGAGACCTGAGCTTGGTGGACCTCGTTACCTGGTAGCCTTGGGAGTTGTTCTGTATCCCAAACTGCGGCACGCCGGGGTCCACACATGTGGTCAGTGTGGGGTCTGGATTGCAAAAACAAAGAAACAGACCACGGTCACAGAAGCCTCTGTGGTCCCTGCACACCCTGAGAAACAGACATGAGAAAGGGGATGGAGGCATGTCCCAGTGGCCCTGCCTTTTGGACTCTCCCCTCGAGTCATCCCCTGGCTGACTATGATTCCCGGCAGCATATGAACGCTGGCTACTTCACATCCTGTTTCAAGGAGCTCGGAGGAACATTTGCTCCATTTTGCAGATGAGACAGGGAAGAAATCCATCATGTTGGGCCCTCAAGAAGGATGTCCGCCAGCAGGGACACCCTGCTCCCAGTCACCTCACCTATGCAGCTGGGCTGAGTGCCACTCCATGTCCCATCTGACTGGCAGAACCTCCGTGGAGAGCCCACCAGCACCAGAGGGGGCTGGCAGGAGAAGGAGACAGACGATCTGTAGGAGAATCCCCGGTCCTCTCTCCTGCCTCGGGCTGGGACGCCAGGGTCTCCGCAGAACACGGCTGGGGAGGTGGGGGAGAGAGGCAGGTCCAAGTCGCTGTCTAGAGCTCAGTCTGCGCGCCCCCTTTCCGCCACCCACTCACAGGTCTTTGCACTGCTCTCCTCCTGGCTCCCTTAAACCCTGGCTGTGGAGAAGCCCCGCATCAGTGCTGTACCTGCCTCAGTGCTGCTCTGGGGCTTCCTCTCCTTTCCAGATTCAAACGCTTATTAGTCATCATATCCACGCAAAGGAGTAACATTACAGGAAGTTCAGACCATCGAGTGAAAATAAACTATCACCCGACTACCCAAAATGGTTTTGCATTTTTGTGCTCCTTCCCTTCTAGTGTTTGTCCAGCCGTATGGAAACACGTGTGTGCCTGCAAACCCAGTGTCCAGGTGCTGTTGACTCTGCTTTGTTCACTTGCTATTCTGTCAACATATCCCGTGTTTATGACATTATGATCACTTACTGGCTACATAAATCTGCAATGAGATGCTGTACAAAGTGATTATAGCTGATCGCAACCCTCTTCTTAGGCATTTTCTATTATTATAAAGTTACATGTGGCTTTTGTTTAACTTGTATTATTTTCTTAGGAGAAGTTCACTCTAGGAGTGAACTTATTATCTTTAAAGGTTTGAGTGTGTTTTCAGCTTTTGACCTGTATTGCCTTATGTCCTTCCAAAGACTGTGCATTTACCCTACAGTAAGCAGGGTCTAAGAGTGTCCATTTCATCTGGATCAGCAGAGAGGATCTTAAAAAACTGACTATTGAAGTCAAAGTTCTCTGTCAAAGTTACCTAAGACATCACTTCAAGCCTGAAGAACATTCTTTGTGCTATGCGTGTGTGTGTATGTGTGTGTGTACACAGAGTCAAGAGGTTGGAAATCAGATGCAAAAATCAAATGGAAGCCTGGTCCTGGAATTTGGGGAGCTTGGATGGACCAATCAGAAGTCCATGAAAGGCTGAGCTGATCAAAAGTCCCCACATTCAGGAAGCAGCAACTCTTGGATGACAAAGAAAGAGCAGCTCAGTTCTGCTAAGAAGCAATGTGATGCCAATTAAAATCTTAGCTTAGATATCTTAAAATCTTAGACATCTTTTAAAATTTCTCAGGTTGGTAAATATTAATAATATTGGCCAAATTAATTGTTTATGAGGGTGTGAGTCAAGAAATATTCTCATCAACTTCAGGTGGGAGTGTAAATAGGAGTACTTTTTCTAGAAGACACTCTGGCAACATGTATCAAGAAGTATAGTGTGCTGGGTGGCCCAGCATCCTCACTCCTAGGACTTTACCGCAAAGGTAAAGAAATGTTCCTTTTGAAGCTGTTTATTGCAGAACTGTTTGTAACATGGTTAAACCGGAGAGATCCAAATTTACCACTGGTAGGTGAAGATTAAAATGGTGTGGCATCTATAATAGAGGAATTCTTTTTAAAACCATTAAAAAAAGATGATGTATAGATTAGTACATATTGACAGAGCAAGGAGCTGATGGCCTGTCAATGAATACAAGTTGTGAACAGCATGATTTATAGAAAATTGTGTATATACTGCTATACATGCCAAAATGCTTAGTGATTGTATGGAAATGTAATGACAAGCCTAACTGGTTATCTTTGGGAAGTGAGGATTCAGATGATTATTTCATTCTTCTTTGTAGCTTCAGATATAGGACATTTTTAGAAATGATAACCATGATTCATTGTTTAAAAGCAATTCAGCTATTTCCCAAGAAAATTCAAGGTGTCCAGACTGAACCAGGAGACTTGCCATCCTCCTCATGTTTCCTGGAAGGAATGTCAAGGCCTAAAGGCTTAACCATAAACCTCATGCTGCCTTTCCTGGTCAAGTTTCACTGGCCTTCATCTCTGCTGCAATTTCCCAAACTGAAGTAAAGTTTCAGAAGTCCCCAAACAGTGTTGTGGGTTATGTCGACAGTTTTCTGCAGCATTAGATAAATGCCAAGCAGAAAGAAAAACTAGGTCCTACCATTTGTCCAAAGCATGGGCATGGAGAAAACCTTCCAGAGCCCAGTTATAGGGTAAGACATGAATAAGTGACCTGGAATCTCCTTCTCTGGGGGATGTGGTAAGAAATGAGCCCTGGAAAGGACTTGGGGCTCTTCAAGACATAATCAGGGCAGGTAGATAAGAAATGATCCTCTCACTGGAAAATCACCAGTGTCCCAGGGCAGGGTCTCATCCTTGAAGTCAGGCATGTGTCTAGCACTGCCCCACCTGCCCACTTCCGACTCCATCTTTGGGTTCTATCCCATCTAGTTAACAGCTTTTCCAGTTAAGAAGCATCTCCCGTATCTGGTTTAATTTCCCTCCACTGTGACGCCACCCAGTGACCGGAGCCAGGGCTCAATGAAGACACTCTCACATTCTTCCTTTAAGATCCCTTCCTTTCTTAATGGTGGTCTTTGACAAAGCTCCCTGATTTGGAGAGGGGAGCCTCATTCCAGGCCTTCCAGCAGCAGAGTTCTGAGCGGGGAAGGAGAGGAGCCAGCACATGGGTGCCCCGGAGGCCCCCTGTGAGTGACTTACGGAAACACTGAGGCAGCTCTCCGGTCCAGGACCCGTTTCCCTCGCAGGTGAGCACTGCGGGCAGGGAGAGCTGGTACCCCTCCAGGCAGGCGTACGTCACGCTTGAGCCCCACATGAAGTCGGATCCCACCACTTTCCCGTTGGGGATGAGTTGAGGCGGCTTGCACATGATAGCTGGGGGAGACCAAGGTAGGCGGAGTGCTGGGGCTGCCCTGGGGAACCAGGGCTGCCGTCGGCACTGAGGCAACTGGCCTGCCGGGAGCCCGGGCTAAGTGAGAGCAATCAGGAGCCACCCCTCTTCCCTTGGGAGCTCAGTCTCGTTGCACCTTCCAACCACGCACTCTTTCCTGCACCCTGTCCTCCAGGTTCAAGGCCCAGGACCTTCCCACTGCCTCCCTGTAGATGTTCAGGGACCACTCCTCACCTCACACACCCCCAGATAAGACGCTAGGGCTCTGCTTCATCACCCCCTCCCTTCCAGGCATTCAAGGCTTTTGTACCCGCTCCAGCCCAGCGTCCACACATCTGTATCCCCCAGACACACCTTTGCAGACCGGCTTGGTGCCGTTCCACGTCCGGTCCTTGGTGCAGCTCAGCACAGACACCCTGTGCGACTCCATCATGTAGCCAGGGACGCACTGGTAGGTGACGGTTCTGTTGTACCTGAAGTCACTGCCCAGCCGGAGGCCGTTGGCTGGAACCCCAGGGTCGCCGCAGTTTATGACTAGGAGGTGGAGACAGAGCCTCGTTCACTCCCAGCACAGGATCCTTCCTCCTTAGCATCCCAACACCATCCTGATCGCTCCCCACACGTTTGGGAAGGAAAACTGTCAGAGAAGGGATGTCGTGTCTCCCCCCAGGTTCCCAGTTGGGGTGCCGTTCATTCTAACTCCCCACAGCCAAGTCTCCCTGCAAAGGCTGTCGTACACCCCCGTCCTTGCTGTACCATCCTTACACACCCCAGCAACTTGGGCTGGGAAACCCATCTTGTTCATGTAAGGCCCACTCCTCTAAAAGAAATATTCAGAGGGCTCCCTTCATAAATGAGGCTGGGGACCAGAGGGAGGGAGGTTTCCAGGTTGAAGAGCCTAAGATGTGTTGATGGACCACATGATGGACCTAAGATGTGTTGATAAGACAATTTGTCTGCCAGGAAGGGCATCTTACTGACTGCTCTTCTGCCCAGGAGGCCTCCGTGGGCCCAGTAGACTAGGAGCAGGGCCTTGTGACTGATGCAGGGGTCATTCCTGTGTTACAGTATCAAGTGAGGGTGGGGACTGGTGAGCTCTGACCTCGGAACAACAGTGAAGCTGACAGGGGATTTCAGATGGAGCCTGGATGCACAGCTAGGACTCTGAAAGGGAGAGTGTTGTATAATATTCCCTTTTATAATCACTTCCTTCCATCTGGGCCCCACAGCAATTTGCTTTTCAAAGAAAAGGGTCTGGAGTTGCTTTTAGGAGAAGCAAGAAAGAGGAGCCAGGCTGGGGCGGGGATGGATTGAAGGGACAAATGGAGCTAACAAAGATGACAGATGGCAGCAGCTTTAAGGAAGAAAGAAAATCAGGCTCAGCACTGGGGGGTTGCCCTAAAAGAGAAAAAGAAAGCCCCAGGAACTGGCTAGAGCCTGGAAAATAGCAATGACATATTTTGAAGCTCTCTTGAGCCTCACTTGTCTCATATGGGAAAGTGGAGCTAATAGTGGCCCAGCTGGTAAAGAATCCGCTTGCAATGCGGGAGACCTGGGTTCGATTCCTGGGTTGGGAAGATCCCCTGGAGAAAGGAAAGGCTACTCAGTCCAGTATTCTGGCCTGGAGAATCCCATGGACTGTGTAGTCCATGGGGTCGCAAAGAGTCGGACACGGTGGAGTGACTTTCACTTTCCTACTTCCACAGGGGATTGTGGTGAGCATCAAAAGATCCAAAAACAAAGCAGTTTGCTCTGTGGCAGTCCCACAGAACGTGCTCAGTAAATGGAGGCGCCTTGTATGATCCTCATTCAGGGTCAAGTCCCTCAACGCCAGCCAGTCTTCCCAATCTCTAGCAGACAGCCTTCTCCTCTGGCGTGGAGGAGCCCCACTGCCATGGAGCCCAGAGGCTCTCACCTGTGCACTCTGGATCACTGCCCGTCCAGGTGCCATTGACCGAGCAGTGCCGGCTAAGTAGGCCTGTGGCATAGTAGCCTTCCCGACACTCATAGACGATGGAGCTGGAGAAAACCAGGCCGTCACTGAACAGGACTCTGGCATTGCTTGGAGTCCCAGGATTCCCGCAAGAGATCACTAGGAAGCCGAAAGAACACATGACTCATCAGAACAAGGGCAGGCATCCCCCGGGGTTAGTCTAAGTCCTGCCCAGAGTGGAGGCCACAGGTTACATCAGGAGCCTGTGATTGAAAGCATCCCTCTTGTCTGCTCCCATGTCTGATCATCTCACCCTCAGAAGGGGAGGAGAGACCTGGAGGGATTTTTTAAGATTTCTAAAAATTAAAGACCATGTCTGTTTTGTTATCACACCTAAAATTTTAAACAATTCCTTCATATCACCAAATAGCCAAGCAGTGCTTAGTTTTCCTCAAGACTGTCTGTATCTCTTTTTTTATAGTTGATTTGTTTGAATCATGAAGGTCCATACATGACATTTGATTGGCATGTCTCTAAGACTCTCTGAATCCAGAGGTTACTGGATTACCCTCTCCTATACTTTATCTGTCACAGAAATCAGGGCATTTAGCTGGTCGAACTTCCCACTTTCTGGATTTTACTAACTTGGTGAATGAGGCACGGTTCAGTATGCTCCTCTATCATTACCGCAGTCAAGTTCTACTTCTTGACAAAGGTACTTCGCAAGTGGTTTTGTGTTTTTCTTATCACATCACATTAGAGGCACAGAATGTCTGCTTGCCTCCTTGTCAGTGATGTTGAGGCTGCTCAGTGGGTCACGTCTGCCTGCCTTATCTGGCATTACTAAGCTCCTATTAGTTGCCATTTAATGGTTTCAATAGAAAGTAAATATTGTTGACCAGATTCATTAGGGGATAGAAATGGAAACTGGAGCCTATTATACAGAGTGAAGTAAGCCAGAAAGAAAAACACCAATACAGTATACTAACACATATATATTGAATTTAGAAAGATAGTAACAATAACCTTGTATGCGAGACAGCAAAAGAGACACAGATATATAGAACAGTCTTTTGGACTCTGTGGGGGGGTGGTGATTTGGGAGAATGGCATTGAAACATGTATAATATCATATAAGAAACAAATCGCCAGTCCAGGTTCGATGCAGGATACAGGATGCTTGGGGCTGGTGCACTGGGATGACCCAGAGGGATGGTGTGGGGAGGGAGGTGGGAGGGGGGTTCAGGATGGGGAACATGTGTGCACCCGTGGCAGATTCATGTTGATGTATGGCAAAACCAATACAATATTGTAAAGTAATTAGCCTCCAATTAAAATAAATAAATTTAAATTAAAAAAAAGAAATGGTATAATTTTAATTCTACAATTATTTTTAAGTTAAAAAATTTTAAATTATTTTTTTAACTTTTTATTTTATATTGGAGTATAGTTGATTATCAATGTCGTGAGAGTTTCAGGGGTAAAGCACAGTTATTCAGTTATTCATACACATGTATCTATTCTTTTTCAAGTTTTTTCCCACTTAGGTTGCCACATAATATTGAGCAGTTTCCTGTGCTATACAGTAGATCCCTGTTGATCAGTTCCACAATTCTTTCTGCTTTAGCTCGTGTTCTTTAATAAAGAACTTGCCCATCATCAAATATTTGCTTACCCTGAAATAGAGTTCACACAGGAAGGTTGGACTAATGCTTGATTAAAAAAAAAAATTATATATGAGAATAATTAGTTGGTTCCCTAGCAAGCTCCAAAGGACAATCATTTGAATTCACAGATTTAAGTTTATTTGTTATGTTGCCTTCTGTTGTCATTTTTATTTTTATTGACATTTAAATTATTCCATCTCTGACTAATGGAAACCCTTTCAAGTTGGCTCCTGAGTTCCTCTGACATGACCCAGTTGTGTTTGGCAGATTCCTTGCTGGAGTGACAAGAGTTTCCATATTAATTTTGTGTGTTTCCTGCCCCAGTCCTGGAATCAGCCATTTCCCTAAAGAGCTTTGGTTCCTTTTAATGGACAATGGGTTTAAAACCTACAGTCTGGGCATTGCTACAGAGCTGGTCATTGATTCTAGACTTTTAGATTGGGAAAATAACTTCAAATTGAAAATACATCATGAGTTTATACTGATATTACAAAGCCAAGGTTAGAATTAAGAGTTTTTCTTAACTTTTTCATCTTTTATATGATGCCTCTTTCAAAATCTTGGTTCTTAATGACAATAAATAATTTTAACTTGCTTTATCCATATAGAGTATGGTATTATATATGTAATAGTTTCAGAATTGTCACTCCAATTTGAGTACCAGCAATATGTTGCTAAAACCATACAGTTTTAGAACCAGTTTAAGATTTCATTGCACTTCTTTATCCTTAGGATATATATACCATATTCAAATTTCATTTTTTCAAGTCAACTGAAATAATTCTCTGGGTTATTAAGTCACCAGCTTGACACATAGTTAAGTTCATTTGTTTCCATTTTGATTTTTGATAGAGATTACTTGTTTCTAATTTTTCATTTCATTTTATTTTGTAAGTATGTATGACATTTACATGGTCCCAAAGTCCCCAAATGATCCCCAGATGACAAGAATCATTTTGTAGATCAGATAGGCCCTGATACCCATCCACTCAACAAGTCTTTGTGCTGCCTAGGTCCCGGAAATGCAGTGATGACCGAGCCACGAGCCCTGCCTTTGAGGAGCCCAGTCTATCTTAAGAACCTACCGATAAACAGATGAATTAAAATATGATGTGACAAGTGCTACACTTGAAGGAAAAAAGCAACTAAGGAGGGAGTGGCTTACTGGGGCTGGAGATAAGAATTTGAGTAGAACCTTGAAAGGTAACTGGGAGCTTGTCAAGGGAAGTCACAAAGAGTTGTGTACATGTCACACACACACACACACACACAACAGTCATTCAACAAATACTTGCTTCCAGGTTGAAACTCTTAGCCACCTACTTTCTGTTCCCTGAACCCTCCTGACATGGTGACTGACTCCATCCTGGGGTCTGGGTGGCAAGAAAGGCAACCTGGTCACAGTGGATATGTGAGAATATAGTAAATTCTTTCCTTGCCAATACACCACTCATTACCACAAGCTTACTATGCCTCTTACCATGCCTATAAAATCCTATCAAAACTAACTTTGCACCCCCAGAAAGGCAGGACTTTGGACAGACAAGTGGGAGAGGGCACTGACCCCACCTGTGTCATTTCCTGGGCAGGTGTCCCCAAACATGGGCCAGAGCATCTCCCCTTGTTCTGCAGGACCATGCTGCGATCTCAAGTCCATGCAGCCATTCTCTAACCACTGCAGTTTATTTCTTTAGCTCACTCCCTCTGGAATTTGTTTCCTGGTGATTGGGACCTATAATCCAATGATCTTGTCACCTTTTTATAGCCTCTTACTCCACTGATGAACCTATTCCCTCCTTCCCCAGCCTAGATGCTAACATCTGACAATCACTGCTTTGTATATACCCTTATCTCCCTTGCCACTTTCTTTATGCCTTAGTCACCTATACTTAATTACTAGTTACCTAGTAAAACCCTAATTACACGTAATGCTTCACCTACCCTGTGTCTGAGACTATGTAGCAAAATGTGCTTGAACAAAAACCCAGACTAACGCTGACTGTCACTTTAAGTTAATGGCTCTTACCTTAATGAGCCCTTGGTGCTGCCGCCTGGTAATTATATATTTCCCTGTTTCTCTATTCCATTCCCACTTCCCCCTTGCTAGATGATGACTGTATAGTGTGTCTTTCCTCTTCCCCCACTGAGGCCATCCCAGGAACCGTCATTAAGGGCTTATATTACTTTTAAAGTGATTTGTAAAATTGGATTTTGTATTTTTTTTGGTACTTTGGATGTTCGTGTAATCTTAAACTGTAAGCTCCAGAGGGGAAGGTGTGTCTGGCTCAGCCACCATTGTGTCTCTAGTATCATTTGGCACATGGTTGTTTAATGAAGCTATATGGAAACAAGTGAACAAATTTGCAAAACTTAGTTTATCCTGGTATCTTCCCTTCTGAGGTTAGGGTGGGGAATATGTTTGCCTTTGGGTTACTAATGAGATGAATGTGAACTCTCTGTTGATGTCCACTCTCCACCTGGCTAAGGGTTTAAGTGGAGCCTTTGATTTTATCTGTGCGGGTGAGGGCAGGCAGTAGGGAGTAGGAAAACAGGGGAAGACCTTGGGGCAGGCAAAGGGGAGAAGCAGAATGGTCACATACATTACCTCCACACTCAGGCTGCACGCCGCTCCACGAGCCGTTGGCTTGACAAGTTCGCTCTGATGACCCTCGGAGCACGTGGCCAGCTTCACAGCTGAAGCGCATTAGGCTGCCCGGGGCAAAGCTGTCCCCCAGACGGATGCCGTGGGCTGGGATGCCAGGGTCACCACAGACTCCTATGCTGGTTCCTATGGACCAGAACCAAAAAACCCCATTGTTTTTGGCAGGGAAGGAAAAAGTGGCAGAGTGGGAGAAAGATGTTGGAGCTCTGTTATGGGGAAGCAGTGCGCCCTAAGAAAGAGGGCCGTGAAACCGTGTGTGTACCTGAGTCACCTGAGCAGGCTCCTGTCTGAGTACTCAGTGGCCAAATGACACATAGATCTGAGGTCACGCGTGAGGCCCTGGGGCCTGAACCACACAGGGGGAAAGAAGGCAGAGGGAAGCCTTTGTGGAAGAAGTCCTGCCTCCATTCTTGGCTGGCGCCAGTGTGGTCCAAGCTGACCTTCTCCCTTTCACCTCTTCTCCACCATCTGCTGATCCGGTGCCCTCTCCATTCCTTGTTCCACTGTCTTAGCTCAGATGCTCAACATCTCTTGCCTGAACTTTACTGCAGGAGCCTTGTAACTAATATCCCCTTCTCTTAAACTCTCCCTCTAATCCATCCTCACTTTCTCTTTAAATCTTAACAATGAACAACCACAACTATTTGATTTTTGTTCTCTCCTGTGGAAACACCTCCTCTGGCTTCCCACTGCCAAGAGAATAAAGTTCAAACTTCGAGCAGAGTTGTTGCTCAATAGTCAAGCTTGAATTTCGATCCTGGGCCTTTACCTGAGGCTTTCTTATTCACAGATTATGCAATACAGGCGAGCTCTGGATTAAATGCTTTCGATCTCTCATTTCATTCTTTCTTTGCCCTCTGCCTCCTGCCACACTTCTGCATTTACCTGATTTGTGATCCTGTGCAAACCCACCCAGGAGAGTTTTAAAGACCCAAGAGACGAAGGAAGGTAGAGAACAGGAGATAAAGCTATCTACTATCTGTGGGAGCCAGCGCATCTCAGGATGCAGAGATTCATGGGAGACACCACTAGATCAGACTTGGTCATGGTGAGCTTGAGGAAGGAGAAAGAAAATTGAGGGCTAAATGGCAACTGCATGAGAAGATAGTTTCCAAGTGATGTGGAATGTATCTCCTCATGAATCCACATATGTAGGCATCAAAGAAACATCTGAATGACCAGTTTGGGGCTTCCCTGGTGGCTCAGCGGTAAAGAATCCGCTTGTCAATGCAGGAGACGTGGGTTCAACTTCTCGGTCAGGAAGATCCCCTAGAGAAAAGAATGGCAACCCATTCCAGTATTCTTGCCTGGGAAATCCGGAGGAGCCTGGTGGGTTACAGTCCACAGGGTTGCAATGAGTTAGACATGACTTAGTGACTAAAGAACAACCGCAAAGACCACATTTGGTTAGTTGGTATAAATAAATGCTTAAGCCATGTACCTCGTCATCTACTGTTGATGTATGTGCCTCTCAGTTTTGGGATTATTTCCTTTCCTAGTCTAGTTTCAGAATATAAGCATACTGTATAACCCCATGTTCCCCATTCTACTGCCTACCAAGGAAGGGGGATTCACTCAGCCTTTCAAAAATATGAGAAAAGAGAGCCCCTCATATTTGGCCAGGTTTTCTTATCTTTTGACATTTTCCAGAGGTAGTTCACGCAACAGGCTGTACCGGGTCCGCCTGAAGGCGACCCTGATTGCGAATCGCTCTGACTCCCCCACTGGCAGCTGGCCTCAGCTGGAGCCCGCACTGCTGTGCATCAGGCCCGGGTGGATTCTCTGGCCCTGGGCATTATCTCACAGAACAGCCTCCTCTGAAGTGTTCAGCCTCTGTTTCAACAATATAAGGAAGTCTGGCATAGAATACTGCACTATGGGGGCAGGCGGCAACTGTTGACTCTTTACTGAAGAGGTACGTCAGCAAGATGACGACGCTGCAGATGGGCAGTTAACTTCCTGCAGTGTGTCTCAGATGCCAGAAATCTCGGCAAGTCCTTGATGGACCAGAGACTTATGACTTCTGTTTTGCATCATCTGGGTGCACTGACTGAACTGAATGAGGCTCAAAATTTTGACCTTGGAACTCCTGAATGTGTGTGTGTGTGTGTGTTTAGGACTGGCAGGAGATGCTGCTGCAAAAGGTATCTGTAAGTTTCAGGAATGGAAGAACTACAGTCTGCTCACTAGGGCACATCTAGCGTTACTTCCTCATCACCTATTCTTGTCATCTCTCACTTTCTTATCTAAGGTATTTAAGATTCATTCATTCCTTAGCCTCAGTATTTATAGAATAACTTCTAATCCTGTCCTCAGAGGTCTCCAGGAAAGGTCTGTCTGTGATTCTGGTCTCCTAAGAGTCTGTCATCCTTGAGGAAGACATGGGAAATGGAGATTGCAAACTGTTCTTCAGAATGTGTAGGATCAGAGATCAAACAGCTTCATGAAACACATTCCCCAATGAGTGGGGTTCGTGTTTTCTGAAGGTTCCTTTCTTGCTTCTTACTTTTTCATGTCCCCAAGTGTCAGCCTGTTTCCAGTGTCCCCTTGACCTGTGATGTGGCCAAGGAAAAGTCTCTTCTTCCACATGCAGGATGAGGACTTAGGAAGTCAAAAAATTATGAAATCTCAGGGTTGACAAGGCTTTTCAGAGGTTTTAAAGCTCAGTGATGTAGCTTTGACAAGAATTATTTTTGTTATATTTCTATAAGGTCATTTCCCAGCCTTTGCAAACACAACTTCAGAGAAGGATAATTACAAATTAGGAGAAAGGACTTTGGATTCTGTGCTTTGGGTCAGGAGACTTAACTGTGGTTAGTTACATATGCTAGTAAGTAGGAGATGCTGAAGGCTTTCTGGTTTCTTCTTCCCCTACCTTGTACTTCCTTTTCCCATGGAGAACAAAGATCCCTAAATAGATAATATAGACCCTAAGAACACCATTAGCCTTGTGTCCTGTAAAACTGTCTAGAGGGAGGAGCTTTATGCAAAACACCAAAGAGACTGGGGCAAATGCATGTTTGGTTGGGTATTTGGATGCAAAATGCATGCCTTTCCTTTTTGGAGCATTTCTTCCTCCTGGAATTTGCTCTGTGGATAACTCAGGAGGCCTCAATATAAATGATCCTTGACTTCCCCATGCCAGCCTCCCAAGACACTTCCAACAGAGGTCCAAACACACAGAAGTCTGGGGCCTGGCTAACTGGCTAAGGGAGTCCCAGTGGGTCCTACATAGTCTTGCCAGTTCATGAACTGGGCAATTAATGAGATTAATAAGGGTGAGAGGCCAAAGTCTTGGGTTGTAACAGAGGGATGTGTCTGGGATTGTCCTGGGCAGCTCACAATCCTTTGAAACAAATTCCCAGTGCTTCAGGAATTTCTCCTTTCTTAGGAGACCTAACTAATATCTGGTGGGTATTCCGGTCCCATCACTTCATGGCAAATAGATGGGGAAACAATGGAAACAGTGACAGACTTTCTTTCTTGGGCTCCAAAATCACTGCCAATGGTGACTGCAGCCATGAAACTAAAAGATCCTTGCTCCTTGGAAGAAAAGCATATTAAAAAGTAGGGACATTACTTTGCCAACAAAGGTCCATATAGTCAAAACTATGGTTTTTCCAGTAGTCATGTATGGATGTGAGAGTTGCACCATAAAGAAGGCTGAAAGCAGAAGAATTGATGCTTTTGAACTGTGGTGTTGGAGAAGACTCTTGAGAGTCCCTTGGACTGCAAGGAGATCCAACCAGTCAACCCTAAAGGAAATCAACCCTGAGTATTCATTGGAAGGACTGATGCTGAAGCTTCAATACTTTGGCCACCTGATGTGAAGAGCTGACTCATTAGAAAAGACCCTGATGCTGGGAAAGATTGAAGGCAGGAGGAAAAGGGGATGACAGAGGATGAGATGGTTGGATGGATCATCAACTCAATGGACATGAGTTTGAGCAAGCTCTGGGAGATGGTGAAGGACAGGGAAGCCTGGCGTGCTGCAGTTCATGGGGTCGCAAAGAGTCGGACATGACTGAGTGACTGAGCAACAACAATAGGCTGGCAGTGCCCTACATTCTGTAAGACAGGCTCGTCTGGGAATCTCAAGCTGCAGGAGTGGACGCATGTCTTATGGGTGAGGTCCCACTTCAAGGAGAAGCCCTCTATATTAGAAGGAGGTCACCAGTCAATCCTAAAAGAAATCAACCCTGAAAATCACTGGAAGCTCTGATGCTGAAGCTGAAGCTCCTATACTTTGGCCACCTAATGCAAAGAACTGACTCATTGGAAAAGACTCTGATGCTGGGAAAGGTTGAAGGCAGAAGGAGAAGTGGGTGAGAGGATGAGATGGCTAGATGGCATCACTGACTCAATGGACATGAGTTTAAGCAAACTCCAGGAGATAGTGAAGGACAGGGAAGCCTGGCATGCTGCAGTCCATTGGGTCACAAACAATTGGACATGACTTAGCAACTGAACAACAGGATCCTTATGTCTCGAGGGCATCTGGGATGGGAAGGGGTAGGGGGTTAATTTCAATGCCAAGGTGGGCTTCTTGAGAAGTGTCAAGCCACATGAACAGTTGCCCTCTTGAGGGCGACATCCTATGTGGGATCCCTTCTTGAGGTCAGGCAAGCTCACCCCGAAGAAGAGAAGGCTGTGGAGTGCTGGTTTTTTGCCTTGGTGGTTTCTGTCATTGGTAGAACAATTCAATTTCAAATATTTTTGTTCTTTTATGATATTACAGATGAGTATCTGGAAATATGGACTTGGGAGCTCTGTCAATTCCCTACATTTGCTGTGTTGATGACCTCTCTCTGTGTCCCCACAGAGATTAACAAGAAAATAAATTCATTCATAGGAAAAGTCTGGGGACTGGTGTGTTAAAGCGGAAGAGGAGAACTGTATTCACTGGGCCAGGAAGGACACATGACAAGCAGAAGAAGTGATGATACAGAAAGGGAAGCAGGCTGGGGTCCAGGAGTCCCACACAGGGAAGGAGAGAACACCGGAGTGGGTTTGGACCTGAGCCAACAACAGGAAGGCTTGGATTGTTCCTGGGACCTCATGGTAATAAGTGTCTGGAGAGGATTCTGGCCATAGGTGACTTCAGAAACCACATCTTCATTGGTTCTGCAATCTCTTGGCTGTCTAGGCTTGGCCAGACTCTAAGGGCATGAAGCTGGGCTTGGACCACCAAGGGCTGAAGTCTTGCTGGGACCTCTGAGAACCCTGCTCTCTGCCTGGGAGGGATGGGTTCAGTTCATTTCAGTTCAGCCGTGCTCTCTGCCTGGGAGGGATGGGATGAAGGTCCAAAAGCTCTGCTTCCCTCCCCTCCATCTGTTTCACTCTCACCTCGGAGCTGCCCCCTCGCACCAGCCAAGTGTTCCATTGGAACCCCTCCCCCACACCAGCCCCTTACCTGAGCAGTGGGGGAGGGAGCCAGTCCAGTGTCCGTCCAGCCCACACATGCGGGTGGCGTTTCCCACCAGGGTCCGCTTGCCGGTGCAGCTGTAACGCACGACTGCCCCCACTGTATAGCTGTCCCCGGACATCTGGGAATGGGGTGGGGAGCCCGGATGGCCACAGGACACCACTGTGGGGAAGAGCAGACATCTCAGCAACTCTGCACCAGGATGGATCATCCTCACAGGACACACGCTAGGCTTTTCAAGACGATAAGAAGCTGGGGTGTCTACTGAAGCAAACCTCCTGCTGGCTCACCCACCCAGTATCAGCAAACACTGACTTCCCACCTCACTGTCCAGTTTCCATATCTGTGAACTGAAGAGCAATGTCTGTTGTTTTAAGAGTTGAATGAGATAATGCGAATGAAACCACTGAGCACATGGTAGGGACACAGTAATACCCATTTCTTCTCTTTCTTGCCTCTTGTGCATACTAAGATGTCTCTGGCAGAAAGGTGGGACATATAGTATACATAGTCAGACTGAGAAAGACAAATTGCATATCATACTGCCTTTATGTGGAATCTAAAAAATGATACCAATGAACCTATTTACAAAATAGAAATTTCATCACAGATGTAGAAAACAAATGTATGGTTACCAAGGGGGAAATTGGGGGAGGGCATAAATGTGGAGATTGGCAGTGACATGTACACATTACTATATATAAAATAGATAACTAATAAGAGCCTACTGAATAGCACAGGGAACTCTATTTGGTGCTCTGTAATGACCTATATGGAAATGGAGTCTAGAAGACAATGGATACATGTATATATACATGGCTGATTCACTTTGCTGTACACTTAAAATAACACAATATTGTAAATCAACTACACTCCAATAAAAAAATAATTAAAAACAAAGCAAATGGGTGAGCTCTCATCCTGGGACTGTTGGGACTGGCCACAGGGTCCAGAATAAGGGCTAGGTACAGTCCTTTCCAACTGCATCTTACAGCTGCCCACGACAGTTGTCTCTAATTTGTCCTCTTTAGTTGCGAGTTCTCTTTTCTGAGACAGCAAACTATAAGTGGAAACTAGTTATGAGGTTAGAGTGTTGAGGTGGACGGGCCAGGGCAGGACAATGCTGCCAATGTTTCTGGGTTTGCCTTCCTGTTGTTCTTCCATGAGTTGATCCCAGGCGCTTTCATTTACTCAACACATATGTATCGTGTGCCTGTTATTTGTGAGGCGCCTCTTTATGTGTCTGCGAGAACAAAGTCCAAGCGCTCATGGAGCTGATGTCTAGTGGGGAAGTGAAAGAAAGTGTTAGTTCTCAGTCGTGTCTGACTCTTTGTGACCCCACAGACTGCAGCCCACCAGGCTCCTCTGTCCATGGAATTCTCCAGGCAGAAATATTGGAGTGGGTAGCCATTCGGTTTTCCAGGGGATCTTCCTGATCTAGGGATTGAACCTGAGTCTCCTGCATTGCAGGCAGAGTCTTTCCTGTCTGAGCTACCAGGGAAGCCCTGTGGGGAAGAAAGACCATGAATAAGAAAATACTAGGGGTTGCTGTGGAGAAGGCAATGACACCCCACTCCAGCACTAGTGCCTGGAAAATCCCATGGACGGAGGAGCCTGGTGGGCCGCAGTCCATGGGGTCGCACGGAGTCGGACATGACTGAAGCGACTTAGCAGCAGCAGCAGCAGCAGCAGGGGTTGCTATGAAGGAAAATAAAGCTGCATCAGGAAAAGGATGCTCAGTGGGATGAGGGAACTGTTTATGAGTAGGGTGGTCAGGGAAGCTCTCCCTGAGGAGGTGATATTTGAGCAGTGGTCCGAGTGAAAAGACCAGCAATGTGAGATCTAGGGAAGAGTGTTCTGCGGGAAGGGACATCTAGTAGAAAAGCCCAGAGGATTAGCCTGGGGTGTCTGAAGAAGAGCAGGACAGCCAGGGTTGCTGGAACAGAACGAACAAGGAAAGAACACAAGTGATATGGGTGGAGAGGCTGCTTGGAGCCAGATCATGGCATAGATTTTGGGCTTTATTACAAGCACGATGGGACCCCTCCTGGAGTGATACGATCTGACTTACGTTTTAACAAGATCATCCTGGCAACTGTGTGGAGAATATTCTAGGGCAGGGCGAGAAAGAGGGGGCTGTTGCAGTAGTTCAAGAAGAGATGGTAGTGGTTTGGACGGACTAAACCTTGCGGTCTGGTGTGTAAAGGGGAAGGATATGCACTGTGGTGGCCAAAGGGCTGACTGCCTGTGAACACGGCCCCCCTCAATTCTCTGCATCCTGGCCCAGGCCTGCCACTCCTCCCTCTCCCAGAAGCAGGGTCTCTTATTTCCTCCCTCCTTGAATCTGGGCTGGCCTGTGACTTGCTCTCATCAACAGAATGTAGTGGCATGAGGTTTTAGGAATTCTGAACTCTGGCTTAAGAGATATTTTAACTTCTTTTTCTCTAGGAATTCAGCCTCCAAGTAACGAAGATCAAGTCAGCCTGCTGGAGAGAGGCCCCTTGGAGAAGAGTCAGCAGCAAGTCCTCCAACAGGCTGTTGTCATTCAGTTGCTCAGTTGTGTCCGACTCTCTGCAATCCCATGGACTACAGCACGCCAGGCTTCCTTGTCCTTCATTGTCTTCTGGAGTTTGCACAAACAAACTAATGTCCATTGAGGCGGTGGTGCCATCCAACCATCTCATCCTCTGTCATTCCCTTCTCCTCCTGCCCTCAATCTTTCCCAGCATCAGGGTCTTTTCCAATGAGTCAGGTTGGTGGGGCCATTGTGGACCCTCCAGTCCTAACTAAACCACAGTGGGCACAGGTGAGCCAGCTCTGCAGTGATGGTTCACTCTATGTGTCAACTTGAGTAGGCCACAGGATGCCCAGATACTTGGTCCAACATTATTCTGGGTGTATCTGTGAGGTTTCTGAATGAGATTAACATTGAATTGGGAGGCTGAATAAGGCAAATTGCCTTCCTCAATGTGGGTGGGCCTCATTCAGTCTCTTGAATGCCTGAATAGAACAAAAGGGTGGAGAAAGAGAGAATTCTCTCTGCCTCTGTCTTCAGTCTGGGATGTCAATATTCTCCTGCCTTTGGACTCAGACTTGGATGGGAATTTACATCATTGGCTCTACCTACGTCTCAGGCCTTCAAACCCAGACTGGAACTATGCCATCTGCTCTCTTGGGTCCACAGCTTGCACAGTGCAGATCTGGGGGTTTCACAGCCTTCAAATTTGTACAAGCCAATTTCTTATCATATATCTATATATTTTTATCTGTATCTATGTCTATAAGAAATTGGCTCATATGATTATAATATATATTACATATATATATATATTTAGAAATAGATATGTAGATGGCTCATGGTTTCTTTATATCTAGACACAGATATACAGATATAAATCTTATATAACTATATCTATGATAGATATAAATCTTACTACATATCTATCTATAAAATACACGTTAAAAAAAATATATATATATATCCTATTGGTTATTGGTTCTTTTTCTCTGGAGAATCCAGACTAATGAGATTGCTAAGCCTCGCCTAAATTCCTGACCTTTACAATTGTGAGACAACAGAAACAAATGCTATTTTAAGTTTTGAGATGGCTTATTACATAGTAATAGATAACTGATTCAGTGAGTTTCAAGGTTTACACCATCTGTTCCTTAAGACAACCTTATGAAGTAGGTGCCATTTTTATTTATTTTTTATCTCCACCTTCCTGATGACACAAATGAGGCCTAGTAAGGCAAAGTAACTTACTGAAGGTCATGAACCTAATCAGTGGTAGAATTAGTTCTTAAAACCTGGCAGGCTGATTCCAGAGGCCACAGTCTTAAGCGCTATAATCGACTCCCTTCTGCGGTGCTGTTTTGAGACCACCAGTGAATTCTCTCCTTGTGGAAGGAACGGAGCCCCTGATTATAATTTAAATGATTCCGTGACTTTATTAGAAATGTTTGGATTTTAAAATTGCCCAATTTAAACTCTCTAATGACATTTCAAATAAATTCTTTTTAAAACAGATATACAAAAACACAATAACTGTAAGTATAGAGCTTAATGAAATGTCACAAAGTGAATACACTCATGTAGCTACTGCCAAGATTGAGAAAAGCCCCCACCAGGACCTCAGAAGCCCCCTCTTGCCCCGTCCCTATCCCTACCTCTTTTCTTCCCTCCTCACATTAAACTACTCTCTTCACTTTGTACATCATTAATTAGTTTGCCTGTTGTTGAATTTTATTTAAATGAAATCTTGTAGTATATATTCTGCTGTACCAGCTCTTTTCACGTAACATTATGCCTGTGATATTTGTCTGTGCTCTTCTGAAGCAACAGTTCATTATCATCGCTATGTATCAGGGATTGGCAAACGTTTTATTTAAGCGTCCAGACAGTAATCATTTTAGGCCTCTGTTGCATATTCTTTTGTTTGTTTGTCTGTTTTTTTGGTACAATATTTTAAAAAATATTTTAAAACCCTCCTAAACTCAAGGGCATACAAAAATAGGACATAGGCTAGATTTGTCCCAGGAGACAAAATTTGCTGATCTCTGCTATATAGTATACCATGTGTGTTAGGTATCTATTGCTGTGTAACAAACTGCCCCAAAGCTTAGATAACAATAAACATCTATTTTGATGATATGGGTCAGGAATTTGGGAGAGGCTTAGCAGGTGGTCCTGACTCAGAACCCCCCTGAGGTTGTAGCCAGAGAGACGACTGTGGCTGCTTTCATCTGGAGGCTCGACTGGCTTCCCCCAGCGTGGCTGATCCAGGAAAGCCAGGTGCAGATGGCATGTGGTTTATAACCTGGCTTTGTGAATCACACCACCTCACACAGACTAGCCCTGGTACAAGTTAGGGACCTGCTACATAAAGGTATGAATACCAGGAGCTGGGGGTCATTGGGAGCATCTTCAAGGTGGACTGTCACAGCTCTATGGAGATATAGAGCACATTCCACCAGCTGTTTCCTACTGATGGATGTTTGGGTTATTTCTAGTTTTGTGCTCTTATGAATAATGCTGATAAGAACATTTCTGTTCATGTCTATTGGTGTACATATGTACACAGTTATATTGGCTATCCATAATGATTTCTGTAATTGCAACTGACTGCTTTTTATGATGTTCTTGTTTGGTTTTAAAATGTTTCTTTGGGAATTTGAGGATAGTGTCAAATTATGGTAATATTGAATAATCTCTGAAAAACCATATACAGTGCCTAAAATTATTTTTTCTTTTGTTACTGGCTTGATTTAGGCTAGTTGAATGTCTGTAAAGTTAGCAACTAGAGTATACTCTGTTGTTTTATTCCTTTCCCATGATTTGTTCGCTTAAAAGAGGAAGAAGTGAACAGTAATAATGCTTGGAGAAAAGAAAAATTAGTGCCAGTACAATTTGGCTGCTGTGGATAAGAAAAAAAAAGAAAAGGACACATGATAACAATGAAGAGAAATGACTTTCATTCAGTGTATGTTTGCACAAAAACCTAAGAGGTGAAGAACAAAGACAAGGGGAATAGATATTGCTGCATTTCTCAGTTTGTCAATATAAAAAAATTAATGTTTTCAATATTCATGCCATGTCCAAATGGGGTCTCTTTGGATCATTCGAGTTTCTGCAGTGGCTCTTTAGCTGCTTACTATGTATTAAGCTTAAATGTGTATATAAAAATCAGCAAGATAGATATTTATCACTCCTAATAAGAGCAGATTTTCCTGCATTACATAGAATAACAAGGGATTGATAAAATACAAAATTGCAATTAAGCAAAAAGCAATAGTACAAACCAGCAGTTCATGCTTGGGTGTGGACTGTGCTGAGTCCCATGGCAAAATGAAAAGGATCCCCCACACTGGTTCTTAAACCCTAAGAATGAAAGTTGTATGAATGGCCAGCCACCTCCAGAGCTTCCACTTTTTCTAAAGCATTTTATCAGGGAAACAGCATATAACATAGGCCCGGATCATGCATTTCGCTTGGTACCTGCATATCCACACCAATTAAAGCAGTTTGCTGTCACCTGGAAGGAACAGGTTGACTAGGGGATATGTATAGTCCTCCATAATTTGCCACAACCCTATTCACAGGTAATTGGATCTTCTAGGAGAAGGCAATGGCACCCCACTCCAGTACTCTTGCCTGGAAAATCCCATGGACGGAGAAGCCTGGTAGGCTGCAGTCCATGGGGTCGCTAAGAGTCGGACACGACTGAGCAACTTCACTTTCACTTTGCCCTTTCATGCATTGGGGAAGGAAATGGCAACCTGCTCCAGTGTTCTTGCCTGGAGAATCCCAGGGATGGTGGAGCCTGATGGGCCGCCGTCTATGGGGTTGCACAGAGTCGGACACGACTGAAGCGACTTAGCAGCAGCAGCAGCAGGAGTAGAAATGCAATTAGTCCACTCAAAAACGTTATGATGACCATGAGACATCAGTGAAAATGGTTTTACTGGGAGTCACCTGGGATCTAGAGCCTTACAGTCAGTGGAAGTTCCTCAGGGCTTGTGTTTTTGAAATAGTCTTACAAAATCAGCAAGCTCCAGGAGACGGTGAAGGACAGGGAAGCCTGGCATGCTATAGTCCATGGGATCACAAAGAGTCAGACATGGCTGAGCGACTGAACAGCACCAAATCACAGGGAAAACGTCTAGATTTCCTCTCATCAACAATTGAATAGCCTAACTAGGTTCTGATGCTAGTATATCCCTTTACTGGGAATCTTGCTGAAGTTCATATTTAGACTGAGTAATAAACATGGTTGTCTTTGAATGGGGCCTGTCTTGGAAAAACCTGCATCTGCTCCAAAAAGAACAGTCTGTCCCTTGGTTTCCATGTCCTTAATAACAATATAATGTGGCGGGCTTACTAATTAGTGTAAGTAGAGTTTGCATGCTATTTATGCATGCTAAGTTGCTTCAGTCATTCCGACTCTTTGTGGCCCCATGGACTATAGACTACCAGGCTCCTCTGTCCATGGGATTCTCCAGGCAAGAATACTGGAGTGGCTTGTCATGTCCTCCTCCAGGGGATCTTCCCAACCCAGGGATTAAACCCACGTCTCTTGCATCTCCTGCATTGACAGGCAGGTTCTTTACATTAGTGCCAGTTTAGCACCTTGTAAATCCCAACAAGAAAAAGAAGGGACCACTGGCTTTCTGTAATAAAAAAAAAAAAATATATATATATATATACACACACACACACACACACACACACACACACACACATATATCAGCAACTGCTGGGCATTAGCCATTTTTCTTTTGAGAGATAACGCCTAGCTTGTTTTTAGACTTTGGCTTCTGTCAGACTGAGACCCTGGTTCCTGATTCCCACAGATTAAGATCAGTCAAAAGATCACAATGTAAACATACTAAAACAATGAGAAACAAGTCACCAAGAGTGAGAATCAGCAGAAATGACAATAGCAGAATTAGATTTGAAAAGATAATGATATTGGAAGTATCAGATATAGAATATATAATAAGTACATTTAATATGTTAAATATGAAAAAGGAACAAGTTAATATAGGAAAAATACACTATGGAGATAAGTAAGCAAATGTGAAAAAACAAATAATGCATTTATTTCTCAAATGCAAAATAAATAATTGGAAATGGGAACTCAGTTAAACCTCAGCTTAGACCTAGCTAAAAAGATAATCACTGAATGGTAAAAACAGACCTTGAGTAATTTATCAGAGATGGAAAATATGAATGAGAATTTCAAGGACAAAGAGAAAAGCACAAGAAGATCTAATGCTGGGGTTCAGAAATAGTAAAGGAGGAGAATGAAGGGGGAGACAATGTCTACTGAAATAGTAGCTAAGATTTTCCCATACAGCAGAAAAATCCAGGAAGTCTAACAGATCTTAAGAAGGGTAAACAAAATATTTAAACATAATGCAGGAAAATTCAGAATGCCAGCAAAAGAGAGAGAAGCTTGAAGTCAGTGAGGGAGAAAAAAATGGACTACCTAAAAGAATTTAGACTTCAGAAGACTTATCACTAAAAATGAAAGTCAGCAATAGTGCCAAAAGAAAATGTGCCAGCCTAGACCTTTGATCCAGCAAACTTATCATTTAATAACTAGGAAAAATCCCAAACACCAAAGACAGAGAAAGACTTTACAAAGGAGTGAATGACTGACAGCTGGTTTTTCAACAGCAACAAAAGAGGTCAGAAGATATTAGATTCCTTTGCTGCTGCTGCTAAGTCGCTTCAGTCATGTCCGACTCTGTGCGACCCCATAGACGGCAGCCCACCAGGCTCCGCTGTCCCTGGGATTCTCCAGGCAAGAACACTGGAGTGGGTTGCCATTTCCTTCTCCAATGCATGAAAGGGAAAAGTGAAAGTGAAGTCGCTCAGTCGTGTCCAACTCTTCACAGCCCCATGGACTGCAGCCCACCAGGCTCCTGCATCCATGGGATTTTCCAGGCAAGAGTACTGGAGTGGGTTGCCATTGCCTTCTCCTTTAGTGGGCTAAAAAAAAATAACTGCCAACTTGAATTTCTAAACCTATCAAAAACATCTTAAAAAATGAGACAAATAAATGTATCACAAAAACTGAGAATGTTTGCTAACAGCAGATCTTCACTAAATAAAATTCTAAAAGATGGTCTTCAAACTGCAGGAAACTAATCTCATATGGAAGGTGAAGATATGAGAAGGGGAATGAAGAGCAAAGAAAGTGACAAATACGTGAGCAAATCTAAGTGAACAATAACTACAGAGAACAACAACAACACATTGTGGGTTTTAAAAATAAAATAAATAAATAAAAATAAACTAGTAGGTAGAACAAACAGAAAACATAAAATAAGATGGTAGATTTAAAACCCACCAATTCAGTTCAGTTCAGTCACTCAGTCGTGTCTGAGTCTTTGAGACCCCATAGACTGCAGCACGCCAGGCCTTCCTGTCCATCACCAACTCTCAGAGTTTACCCAAACTCATGTCCATTGAGTCAGTGATGCCATCCAACCACCTCATCCTCTCTTGTCCCCTTCTCCTCCCACCTTCAATCTTTCCCAGCATCAGGGTCTTTTCAAATGAGTCCGTTCTTCACATTAGGTGGTCAAAGTATTGGAGTTTCAGCACCCCACCCCCCATACACCAATAATCTAAACTATTTACAGTGATGAAAGAAAAGACTTTCAACCATGAACTCTATATCCAGCAAAACTATCATTCAAACATGAAAGGGAATTTAAAATATGTCCAGAAAAACACAAACTGAGAGACTGTGTCAGTAGCAAACCTAGAAAGAAAGTCTAAATGATAAAGAAATTCTAAAGGAAGTCTTTTAGGCTTGAAATGAAAGAACTTGAAGCCATGTGAAGAAATAAAGAACACTGGAAAAGGTAACCACACAAGTAAATACACAATATAGCATAAGCATACTTTTTGTCTGTAACTCTACTTTCTTCCTGCTTGAGAAACTGTATAAAGCAATAATTAGAAACCTTTGTTGATAAGCATACAATGTATAAAGATGTAATTTGTATAACAATAACAACACAAAGGATATAGAGGTAATGGAGCTATATAAGGACAATGTTTTTGTATACAACTGAAATTCAGTTGGTATTAATCCAAACTATGCTGCTATACTTTGCACCTCATGCGAAGAGTTGACTCATTGGAAAAGACTCTGATGCTGGGAGGGATTGGGGGCAGGAGGAGAAGGGGACGACAGAGGATGAGATGGCTGGATGGCATCACCAACTCGGACGTGAGTTTGAGTGAACTCCGGGAGATAGTGATGGACAGGGAGGCCTGGCACGCTGCAATTCATGGGGTGGCAGAGAGTCGGACACAACTGAGCGACTGAACTGAACTGAACTGATGCTTCTATAAGTTAAGATGTTCATTGTAATTTCCAGAGTAACTATTCAGTTCAGTTCAGTTCAGTTCAGTCTCTCAGTCATGTCCGACTCTTTGTGACCCCATGAATCGCAGCACGCCAGGCCTCCCTGTCCATCACCAACTCCCGGAGTCCAAATAATTTAAAAAACATACACAGTCAAAGAAACAACAATCATTTAAAATGGTACACTAAAAAAAAAATCTATTTAATGCAAAAGAAGCCAGCAAGAGAATAGAGAACCAACAAAAAAGACATGATACATAGAAAACAAATAGCAAAACAGACTATATAAAACCTACCTTATCAATCACCACATTAAATGTGGATTAAACATGTGAAAGACACATATTAGCAAAGTGGATAAAAAACATGATTCAAGTATATTCTGTCTACAAATGATGCACTTCAGAGCCGATGACACAAACAGACTGAGAATAAAAAGGTGGCAAAAAGATATATCATGGAGATAATAACCAAAACAGCTGGAGTGGTTATCCTAATATCTAACATAATAGCCTTGAAGACAAAAACTGTGACTAGGCACAAGAAGAACTATAGTATAAAAAGACATTCTATCAAGAAGATACACAATTATAAACATATATGCATCTAATAACATAGCCCCAAAATATATGAAGCAGAAACTGACAGAACTAAAGGGAGAAACAGACAAATCAGCAATAACAGCAGGAGTTCCCAACACCGCACTTTGAATCATGGTTAGAACAACCAGAATATAGATAGATCAACAGGGAAATATAATGAACAATACTATAAACCAACTAGACCTAACAATCATCTGCAGGACACTCTGCCCAACAAGAGAAGAATAAACACTCTTCTCAAGTGCACAGGAAATGTTATCTAGAATAAAGTGAAGTGAAAGTCGCTCAGTCGTGTCCGACTCTTTGTGACCCCCATGGACTACACAGTCCGTGGAATTCTCCAGGCCAGAATACTGGAGTGGGTAGCCTTTCCCTTCTCCAGGAGACCTTCCCAACCCAGGGATCGAACCCAGGTCTCCTGCATTACAGGCGGATTCTTTACCAGCTGAGCTATGAGGGAAGCCTCATCTATTTAGGGTAGACCATATGTTAATCCATAAAATAAATCTCCATAAACTTTAAAAGACTGAAGCATACCAAGTGCATTCTGTAAGCAAAATGCTATGAAACAAGAAATCAACAAAAGAAGGAAATGTGGAAAATTCACGGATATATGGAAATTAAACAACTCTCTCCTAAACAATCAGTAAGTCAAAGAATAAATCAGGGGAGTGATTAGAAAATACTTTGAGGTGAAAAAAATGAAAAAATAGCATAACAAAACTTAAGAGATACAGTGAAACAGTGCTTGGAGGGAAATTTATAATTGTAAATGTCTACAGTGTTTCAGGTTTAAAAATAAAATTAAATTAAAAAAAAATAAAAAGAAGAAAAATCTCAAATCAACAACCTAAACTTCCCCTCTAATAAACTAGAAAAAGAGAGCAAAATATACACAAAGCAAATAGAAGAAAAGAAATTAAAAAGGCTAAAGCAAGGATAAACAAAATAGAGAAACAATAGAGAAAATAAAATCAAAAGTTGGTCCTTCGACAAGATCAAGAAAATTGACAAATGTGTCTAGTCTGATGCGTGTGTGTTTAAGAGAGACAGAGAGAAAGAGAGTGACAAAGAGAGAGGGAGGGGGAGAGAGAGAGAGAGAGAGAGAGAGAGAGATAACAGGGATGGGAGTAGAATCAAATTCTAAAATCAGGAATGAAAGTGGAGATGTTACTACCAACTGAATTTACAAAAGCAAAAAGCATTATAGGAGAATATGATGAATATGAATGGTTATATACCAATAAATTAGATAAAGTAAACAAAATGGAAAAATTTCTAGAAACACACAAACTACCAAAACCAACTCAAGAAGAAATGGAATATCTGAAAAGAACTATATCAAATAAATAGAATCAGTCAATAATAAAAAACTTTTAACAAAGAAAAGTCCAGGGCCAGATGATTTTACTGATGAATTCTATGAAAATTTTGAAGAAGAAATAATACCAGTCTTTCCGAAACTATTCCTAAAAATAGAAGAAAAGGGACAATTGCCAACTCATCCCATGAGGTCAGCATTGCCCTGATACCAAAGCCAAAGATCTCATAAGGAAAGAAAACTACAGACCAATATTCCTTATGAATTCAGTTGCAAAAATCCTCAACAAAAATACTAGCAAACCAAATCCAGTAGCACATTAAAATGAATTTTACCGTGACCAAATGTGATTTGTTCTAAGAACACAAGAGTTGTTCAACACATGAAAATCAATCAATGTAATACACCATACTAATAGAATGAGGGGGAAAAAAGCACCACATGATCATCTCAATAGATGTAAAAAAATCATTTAAAAAATTGCAACAGCCTTTCATGGGAAAAATGTCCAACAAATTAGGAGTAGAAGGGAATTTCCTCAATCTGATAAAGGAAATCTGCAAAAACCCCACAGCTAACATCATGCTTAATGGTGAAAGAGCGAAAGCTTTTCTCCAAAGGCTATTTTTATTTGTATTCTCCAAATACAAGAATCTCAGCTGCCACTGCTGTACACAGGTGGTGGTCCATTTCCAATCCCAGATGATTTTTCAGTCATAAATGGCCAGGGTGGGGTCGTCAGACAAGGGAAATATGGGCAGGTGAGTAGGTGAACCAGCCTCCTATCATACCTAGAGGCACAGGGGCATAAGGAGATGGAGTCATTCCGACTGAGGGGCCAAAGTATGTATGAGCCACCACAGATAGGTGGACTGCAGAACGGCCCAACTCAATACGCATCAGCCCCTCTGGACTGCATCTTCACCTCTGCTGTTAGGAAGACAGGAGAGACAGCAACCCCCAGGGCTCATGGTTAGCAACAAGACGCGGGAGCAGGGGCCTAAGGAACTGTTTTTTCTTCCAGATGTGAGGCTAGCAACCCGATGTCAGGATTCTTAGTGCCTCCCTCATCCTTTTTTTCCCCACATGTTGGCCCTGTATTTTTCCCCAATATCCTTTAAAGCAGTTGTTGTTTATTGAGCAGCGACTAACTAGGCACTTTTAATGGGTGTTCTCATTTAATTCTCTAATAATCCTATGGAACAGGCATTAGCATCATTGATATAGACAAAGAAAGGGAGGCTCTCAAATCACACAGCTTGTTTAGGGGCAAAGCCAGAATTCAAATCCAGGTCTGTCTGCCTCCAGGGTCTGTTGCATTTCTGCTTCAGTCCTTTAAAAAAGGGGGTTCATTTGATGTCTTTCTGGAAAATCAAGGAGGCAGTAAAATGGGAGACAGGTTTCCACTAGGCAGTCAGGACCCCCGAAGGAAGGGAACCTTGGAGACTGAAGGGGTTGCTGATAGCATTAGAGAGGAAAGGGAGTAAGCCTGTAGCCGGGAAGAGAGACTGAGAATCGGTGGGGCATCTAACCCAGCGTGTTAGATGCTCAGTCGTGTCAGCCTCTTTGCGACCCCATGGACTGCAGCCCACCAGGCTTCTCTGTCCATGGAATTCTCCAGGCAAGCATACTGGAGTGGGTTGCCATTCTCTTCTCCAGGGGATCTTCCAGACTCAGTAATCAAACCCAGGTCTCCTGCATTGCAGGCAGATTCTTCACTGTCTGAGCCACCAGGGATGGAAAGAGTTGGACACCACTGAGCACACACACACACACACGCACATGCACACACACACACGCGCATGCACACACACACACGCGCGCACACACATGCACATGCACACACATATATGCACACGTATGCACAAGCATGCACACGCACGCACGCACACACACGCGCACACACACACACGCGTGCACGCACACACACACGCACACATAACTAACCAACAGGAGCCCAAGATGGGCTCTGACATCCAGAGAGCAGTCTGAGTGACCATCACTGTGACCACACACACACACACACACACACACACACACACACAGGAGGCTGTCCTCTGACATGGACCATCCTGCCAGTGTGCTCGGGTGATCACTGTGAGTAAATGACGTCTACTTACAGAGACACTGGGGGCGGGGGCGATCCCAAGTGCCATCTCCCTGGCAGCTGAGCACTGGGGTGCCCAGGAGGTAGAATCCGTGGGTGCACTGGTAAGACACTGTCGTGCCGTAGCTGAACCTGTGTGGGCCACTGGCGTGGATCTGACGAACGCTGTTTTCTTGGTGCCCAGGATCTGTACAGTTGATGACTGCAATGGAACAGAATGATTAGATGCAGAGACCTGGATGTGAGGATTTTTTTTTTTTTTATGTTAAATGGGAATTCAGAAGTCCAAACAGGAATATATTCCCAGTAGAGCAAAATTTCCAGACCAAGAGAGGCTACAGAAAGCAGATCCTGCCTGGGAAGCTAAGCTGGTCCTGAGGCTGCTGTACTCCCCTCCACTTGGCCACCTGGGTAAGGGATTCATCCTTCTGTGTCTAGCTAGACATCACCCCCCTGCAGAAGCCTCCCCACCTCCTCCCAGACTGGTTAACCTCTCCCTCCTTGGTGGTCCTGGCATAAGCCTCTATTGCTTGATGGTGTGTCAAAGTTCTATTGATATGAATCCCTTGAGGGCAGGAATGCACCCCTGTCTGTGAACCCATCCCCAGCACAGTGTGTCTCCCACAGCGGAGCTGTGGAAAGAGGATGGGCTTCTCTAGAAACTATTTTAATCACTTTTATGAGTATTTCAGGGGGAGAGTAATCCTCGGGGATCAATTTGACTTTTAAATGCTGAAATGGTTCCAAAGCAGCTTATCAAAATCAGAGTGAGGTTTGAGAGTCATGACAATACCGTTCACAACCCATGATGTGAACTTGGACTTTCAAAACACTTTCATATCCATTATTAACCCGAACCTCATATGAGTCGTATGAGGCAGGCAGGGTCAGTACTTGAAACTTTTGATAAGCCTTTAAAGTGTGAGCTATTTTTAA
Source organism: Bubalus bubalis (assembly GCF_019923935.1). Lineage (NCBI taxonomy): Eukaryota > Metazoa > Chordata > Mammalia > Artiodactyla > Bovidae > Bubalus > Bubalus bubalis. Next base: position 111,899,908 of record NC_059162.1, on the reverse strand, counting down.
CTTCTGATGACCCTCTCTGAGGCTAAGAGAGGTTGCAGTCACAAAACAGGTAAGCTGCATTCATTCATTCATTCATGCTGTTTACTGTGATATACTGAATGTCAAGCATCGTGCTGGGCAGTAAGGATATGACAGAATTTACAGTCTGGAGTAGGGTTTCTCTGCCTTGGCACTGTGGATATTTTGGGCTGATAATTATTTATGGTGGGGGTAGTCCTGTAGGATGTAGGATGTTTAACAGTGTCTCTGGCCTCTGGCCACTAGATGCCAATAGAAACTCTCCAGTTGTGACAACCAAAGACATCTTTTGACATCTGTCCCCCGTGGGAATAGGGGAACAGGAAAATCATACCCAGTTAAGAACTGCTGGTCTAGAGAGAAAGGGACAAACCAGCAATGATACTGTTTGGTAAGTGCTCTGATGGGGCAGCAGAGAATGTTCTGGAAGCACAAAGCAGAGCCTCTAGCCCAGTGCATGGGGCAGGGCAGGAAAGTCTCCCCAGAAGGAGCAACCTTTAGGCTGGCTCTTGATGACTGGGTAGAAGTCACCCGGACAAAGAAATGGTGGGAGGGGACAGAGAAGAATGCATTTGAGGAAGCTGTGTCTGGGGCCCTGAGGGGCTTACAGGCACAGGGCACCTGTGAGGAAACAAAAGAGGCTCAGTGTGGCTGGGACCCAAGGCAGAGGTGAGGCTGGGGGCCAAGCAAGTGGTGAAGACTGAGGCTGGACTGGAGGCTGGGCCAGGTCCCATGGGCCCGTAAACCAGCCAAGGAGACTATTATTATCCTAAGGGCAGTGGGAAGTCTTGGGAGGTGTTTCCAACAGGGAGTGACTTGATCAGATTTGTGTTTTTGGCAGGACATTCCCTCAGGAGAATGAGCTGGGGTGGGGGTGGGGAGCAGGACCAGAGGCCACGATTTCTAAGATTTTACCCCAGTCTTCTGTTTTCTAAGACCAGCACCCTGGAAAGGGGCTGGGGTTTGGGGAGCTGGAGTTACAGGACAGAACATGTCTGGGAGAGACAGCACAGTTCTTGAGGAGAGGAGATCATGGGATAAACAAAGCCCAAAGCATCAGTCTCAACTCCCTCCTTCCTGGAGAGGTGATGGAAGCCGGGCACAACACAAGGTCATGGCAATTTCCCCTGCATTCCTGGATTCTTCTCTCATTCACAATGGCACCTTGAAGTGTTGAGCGGAACGTTATTTTAAGGTTAGTTGTGAAGGTATCTTGATGGATTCTAAAGCATCATTTGAAAAATTTGGTCCCTTAATATCAATTACAAATCAACTGTGACACATTGCACAGCCAATCGCCATGTACCCTCAACGCTGGAGGAGGAGCCAGCGCCCGTGGGAGTCTAAGCCCTCACCCCTACAGCAGGTCACAGGTCACACCAGGGCAGGCATTGCTCCTGTTCAGCCAGTCTGACCCTCCGTTCAAACCTCAGCGAGCTTGCCAAGCCACTCGCGGGCAGAGGCAGACGGCCCCAAGGCCCCTCATCGCTGGGTGTGGGCATGTGCGCTTCGTTGCCAAGTTGTGTCCAATCTGGACTGCAACCCGCCAGGTTCCTCGGTCCATGGGATTCTCCAGACAAGAGTACTGGAGTGGGTTGCCATTTCCTCCTCCAGGGAATCTTCCAGACCCAAAGAGTGAACCCGCGTTTCCTGCATCTCCTGCTTTGGCAGGCAGATTCTTTACCACTGAGCCCCCTGGGAAGCCCTTCATTGCAGTGAGAAGCCTGTAAAAGCTTCAGGAGCTAGTTCCTAAAATAGTCTGGGTGGGACTGGAATATCCTCCATGTCGGCTCTGCCTCTTGAGTCTTTAGTTTCTTCTCTTCTCCTCCTCTTCATCCCAACCCCTAGATTCTGCTTTATGTCTCATTTCAACCCTTCCTTTTTTTTTTTCATTAAGAATGGGGCTCTATATGATATAATGATGAACTATCGGTTCTATGAAATGTAAACAAAAGACTGCTTTCCATTTCTGTTTTTAAAGATGAAACTTCCTTCGCTTTCTTTCTATAACCAGTGAGGAATTTTGACATGGCTCTATCTGGGGGGAGAGAAATGCTCCATCTGTGACCTTTCTCTGCCCCGAGTCTTCCCTATTTGAGTCAACGTAGCACCATGACAGAATCCCCTGACTTCCGCTCGTGGGTCACAGACCACAGGTGGCAGCGGTACTGGGGGTCGGGTGTGGGGGGGGGGAGGAAGGTGGCTCACTTCGACAGGTGGGCAGCACGTCGCTCCACTGCCCGCTGGCCAGGCACTGGGATCGAGCAGCCCCCTCAGCCACATAGCCCGGGTTGCAAACAAACTTGACCACGTCGTTGAGGTTGAACTGGCTGCCCTGGGTGAGGCCGTTGATCGGGTTGCCTGGGTGTCCACAGGTAATTGCTGCAATCGAAACAGACGAGCGGTCAGCCCTCCTGTTGTTTCCCATCCCCAGTCTGTCCTCTCCTCACATGGCCTCTCTCAGGCCCAGCAGCGAAGCACAGCCCTAGGTCTGACTTTAGTTTCTTTTGCTACAAAACTCTGTTTTCGTGAAGTCAGCATCGGGAGAGTCCCTTTTCCTTGAAGGCGTGTCCACAGCGTGGACCGCTTGAGAGAAGTCGTTCAAGGACCATAGGGCATTAGGGCATATCATCCTTCTCCTTCACCCAGGCAGCTGGTCCTGCCTCAGTTCCTCTCCTGATCCGTTTGGCTACTCATCTCCATTCTTTGCCAGATACCCTGGTGACTACCCTTCCGAGGAGTCTAACCAGCCTAAGTTCCTGGGCCAGTCTTGATGGAGCCAGAGTCAGTACAAACCACGCCTGTGCGGAGGGACTGGTCACCCCGACAGACCAGCAGGCATAGGAGTTCTTAGGAGGGCACAGTCCCTCCCCTACTCTTCCATGTGAAGGGAGTTCAGCTCATGGACTTCCTGGCCTTTCCCTGTGTTCTCTTCTCTATCCTGCTTGGGGTAACTGGAAGCAGCCCCTCTGTGCAGTTTGGGAAGGATGAAGGCTCAGCCCTGCCTTCCTCCTCTTGAGATGGGCACCTGCAGGCAGCGATGCTCCCCCCAGCCCTCCAGCAGAGGCAGGTTCTCCCCTGCCTTCCCCTCCCCCTACAATGGAGTCACGCCCAACCCAGGGCAGTGCTGCTCTGACTGTGTGTGAAACCACCCCTCCTGGGGTTTATTTAGCAAGTTCCATTTGGCTCTCACTTTAAGCTACGGCTCCAGCTGAAACTTTATCAGGAATAAAGGTGGTATTTTGGTGTCCACCCATGACTCTGTTTCACCGTGTAACTTGTTCAGCCCTGGGCAGGGAAGAGGGAGAACGCTTTGGTGCTTACAGGGCTCAGGCTCACCTCCTCCTCTCAGGAGTGGAGTTCACTCCACAGTGGCACTGGTCTCTTCGACTTTTCTTGAATGTACTAAACAAAGGTCCTGCCCCAGAGCCTTGGACTAGCTTCCTCTTGGCTGAAACATTCCTTGGCCTCTGCCCTCATATCCTCAGGTGTCCCTTCAAATGCCACCATAGCAGCGAGACTTGCCATTACAGCCAGATAAACGGCCACCCGGCACCGCCGAACCTTCTTGCCCCGCTTGCTTTTCTGTACAGCAATTCACCCACTCTGAGCGCACTTCCTTACTCACTGCTAGTCTTTCTCCACCTGAATGGAAGCTCCCTGGGGCAGGGACTCTATCCCCTTCCTTGCTGTATCTTCTGTGTCTGGACCTGGTGCCTGACATACAGGAAGTTGTTGTTAAGATGCTAAGTTGTGTCCAGCTCTTTTGTGAACCCATGGACTGTAGTTGTCCAGGCTTCAACTACATGGTATTTCCCAGGTAAGAATATTGCAAGAAGTCCATGGGATTTCCCAGGCAAGAATATTGGAGTGGGTTGCCATTTCATTCTCCAGGGGATCTTCCAGACTCAGGGATCAAACTTGTGTCTCCTGCATTGGCAGGTGGATTCGTTACCACTGAGCCACCAGGGACATACAGGAAGACCTTGATAAGTAATTGCAGAGTGAAAAAAAAATTGCAGAGTGGACTAACAAATGAGTGAGTCATGAATGGATAGATGTCTGGCTTTTGCTCTGCTCCTGAGTCCTTGGTTCTATTTACTACCTGCCTGGTACTTAGTCTCTTTGGGTTGAAATCCGACTTGATGCTTTTGAGGCCTCCCCCTTGGTTCTGGGTTTTCAGCTGTGAGAGGCTGAGGAACCATGAGGAATGCTTTCTTATCCCAACACTTGGATTTATGAGGACCCCACCCCAAACCCGGGGCTTCTCAGATGGCTTAGTGGTAAAGAATCCTTCTGCCAATGCAGGAGATGCATAAGATGCATGTTCGATCCCTGGGTTGGGAAGATCCCCTAGAGGAGGAAATGGCAACCCACTCCAGTATTCTTGCCTCAAAAACCCCTTGGATGTAGGAGCGTGGCAGGCTACAGTCCCTAGGGTCACAAAGAGTTGGATACAGCTTAGCGACTAAACAACAACATCCTAAACCCAAATGGTATGGATGGAGGTCAGGGAACAAGAGTAAGTAGGACCAGATCTTGCTGTGGACACCTCTGCTGTCTCTCCGGGCCAGTTCTCTTTTATAAATCTCAACAGTAGTATCCTTGACTCTAGCAGAGTCTTGACTCTGGGCAGAGCAGGGGACAGGCTGTTAATGGGCTAAAGGGGTTCAGTACAGCCTGGCATGGTGGGATGAGAATGGATGAGGAGGTCAGCAGACTAGATTTACAACTCAGCTGTGTCCTTTCCTTATTTTGGACACCTCACTCTGAGCCTCAGTTCCTATATCTGTAAAGTAAGAATTTCAATATACATTGAACAGGGTTGCTTTGAAAACAGATCCATACTTCTGCTCTTCATTAAATATTTACTGGATGCCTTCTAAGTGCAAGGCACACTGGTATGCATATTGATGAAACACGAGGAGCTCGGGAGCTCCATTTCTCAGCCTAGCAGGAGAGCAGGTAGGGGTGCAGACTGTCACATCACTGTGGCTGGTGCTGAAGCAGGCTTCCGGGATGGGCACCTACCCTCCACCCAGGAGGGAGTGGTTAAGGAGGGTCCCCAGAGAATGTGGCATACCCTCAGCTGGGTCTCAAGGCTGAGCAGGATTTCCCAAGTCAGTGAAGTGGTGAGAGAGTGGAGGGAAGCTAATTATATGCAAAATATGGGATGTTTCTGATCAGCTTGGGAGAAGATGCATTGTTCTCACCAGACTTACAAAGGGTCATGACCTGCCTCCCCAAAGGCTAAAATACCACTTGTATAAAGTTAGAGGAGAGGGCTGAGGGCTAAACCTTTGGGAGCAGTAACAGCTTTTGAATTGCAGATTGACCGAAATGCCAGCACAGGACATAGAGGGGTGGTCAGCAAAATTCACAGGAGGTGGGAGTGTCACAGGCCCATGGGGACAGTTCATGACTTATCAGATGTCCCAGGGAGCTCTGTTTCTCTGGAGAGCCCTGATGGACTCAGACACAAGGGGAGAAGGGGAATACACCGATGGGAAAGAAAGGAGGGGTCCTGCTGGGCTGGGGCTCTTAACTAGACCTTGAACACATGTGCCAGCAGACCCAAATTTCCTGAGGGCCGAGATCATGGCACATTCAACTCATCTTTATGCACAACACCATACACACGCCTGGCACAAAGTAGGTGCTAAGGAAAGATCTGCTGGATTCAGTCTTCTAGGCCAAGGAAAAGGAAGGTGCGTAGTTCAGAGAAGAGAACTGAAAACAGACTAAGCTCATGAAGAAGGCAGAAGGGAAGGTGATCCAGAGACTCATGGAGTGATTAGCTTGGGCTTGGAGAGACTTCTTGATAGGAGGTAAGGGTCAAGGGTGAAGGTGGAGAAGGACAGATGGACATGTGGGAGGGGAAGCAGGAAGCAGAAGGGGTTATTGTCTGAGGGCTTCTGTTCTCTCTGCACAGTAGAAAGTGAGATTATATCATTAGCTAAGAATTATGGGGGTCTGCATGCTTTATTGCACTTAATCCTTACAACCCCATGAGGTAGGCATCATCATTATCCTTTCAGGAAAAAAGAGGTTCAGGGGGGCCTGGGCACTTGTCCAAGGGGCACAGTTTCTAAGTGACCCATCTGAGTTCTGAACCTGGCTTCTCTGCTTTCAGGCCATCCTCACTATGTGTTTTAACTATCTGCTGAAAATATAGCAAATGTGTCTCTGAGTAGGTGGACTATGGGTCTTCAGGAAGTAGGTGAGATTATGAAACAGCTGTGTGGGCAATAGACAAGGTCGCTGACTGAGGAAGTGGAGACAGGCAGCTGGAAGGTTCTGAGTCTGGTTGATATTGTAAACCTTGAATTCATAGGTGACGGCATCTAACGTGGTACCTGCCACCGAGCAATTGCTTGTAAGTGTCCTGTTACTCTTGCCTTCCTACCCCAGGTACTTCTTAAATCTCTGTGCTTCAGGAGAGAATGGAACTTGGTACAAAAGATCTTGGATTCAGTGATGTAGCAGGGTGGTGGTACATTACCCACCACACCACCATCACGGTCCTCTTCACAATAGCAACAGCAGCCTCTGACCATTTCACATGTATTCTCTTATGTAATCCTCTCAATAGTCTCTGAGGTACCTGCTTTTCATGAGTGAGGAAACAGACCTAGTGAGATAAACTACCTCATCTAACATCACGCAGCAACATGCTATGTCGTGGAAGACCTGGAACTGGAACCCAGGCAAGCCAGGTCCAGGGTGCAAGGTCCACCTGCTTGACTCTGCTGCCTTTCTGTATGGACCAGGCACAAAATTAAGTATCTTAGGTTCGGCAGACATCTTCCATGAATTCAGAATCCAGCATTCTCTATTACTTGTAACTCAAACCTTTTCACATGTGTAATGTGCCAATTTCTTGAAGGCATCTGAATTTTCATTTCCTGGATAAAACCAAATATATTTTGTTTAGAGACATCTATAAGACTGATTAAATGTAGATAGGTCTCGCTTTCTGTAAACCTAGTACTTAAGAAGCTATTAAGACTAATTTTCATGCATTGTTTATTAAGTCTCACTATTTCATTATGCCATCTCATATAGGGAAAGCCAAGTGAAGAAGAATTAAAAACAAAAGCCTGCCTTACAAAAATTAAGACCAAAACACTGTACTTTACATAAAGGCTCACTTTATGGAACTTTAGAAAGTGAAAAATTTTCCAAATTACTTCCAGGCTAATTAGAATAACAGTGGCCATCTAAATCCAAAAATGCAGACTAGTAAGAAGAAATAAAACCATAGAAAGCCCAGGCCTGCAGCATAACTAGAAGACAGAGAATGCTATAAACTTTAAATTACATGTAAGTAGAAAAACAAACACTAAACCTGGGCAGAACTATTTCTCATGCTTCTGTTGCAAGGCTTAGCAGAGAGCAAGGCTGTATGGAAAAGAGATGAGAGAAGCAGAGGAATACTGATCCAAAGTCACTGCTAGAAAGAGAAAGCCCATCTTAAAGGTGAACATATGGAAAAATGACCCTGGTATGTCAGTGCACCAACTACAGGAAAGAACATAAATGTTTACAACCTTTTCTGAATACCAACACCAAAAGAAATGAAAAAAAGAGCAAAGCAAAGCAAAAAAAAAGCAGAGAAAAAATATTGTGTATGATATTTTATACATAATAATTAAACAAAATTAAAGCCAAACATATAAATAATAATATATGTGAATGAATTTGACTAGCCTATTAAGAGAAAAGGATTTTCAAATGGACTCAGAAGGCAAGGTCCAACTCTATGATATATACGAGAGGCCCATCTAATTTGAGTGATTCAGAAAGGCTAAAATAAAGGGATGGTTAAAGGCATACCAGGGAAATGGGAGAAGGATGAAAGTAAGGAGTGTAAGCCTAATGGTATTAGGTACAGTACAGTTCACACTAGAAAATATTAAAGTGATAATGAAGACATTTTTAAAGGCTAAACCCACAATTTTCAATGTAGATATAACAGTTATGAATATCTATGTGCCAAGTAACATGGCAATTATCCATACATAACACAAACTATGGGAAATACAAGGAAAAGTAAATAGAAGAACACTAATATGAAGCCAGGCTTCAACAGTATGTGAACCATGGCTTCAACAGTACGTGAACTGTGAACTTCCAGATGTTTAAGCTGGATTTAGAAAAGGCAGAGGAACCAGAGATCAAATTGCCAACATCTGTTGGATCATCGAAAAAGCAAGAGAGTTTCAGAAAAACATAGACTTCTGCTTTTTTGACTATGCCAAAGCTACTGTGTGGATCACAACAAACTGGAAAATTCTGAAAGAGATGGGAATACCAAACCACCTTACCTGCCTCCTGAGAAATCTGTATGCAGGTCAAGAAGCAACAGTTACAACCAGACATGGAACAATAGACTGGTTCCAAATCAGAAAAGGAATACGTCAAGGAGTATGTGATGTTGTCACCCTGCTTAATAAACTTGTATGCAGAGTACATCATGTGAAATGCTGGGCTAGATGAAGCACAAGCTGGGATCAAGACTTCTGGGAGAAATATCAATAACCTCAAATATGCAGATGATAACCACCCTTATGGCAGAAAGTGAAGAACTAAAGAGTCTCTTGACGAAAGTGAAAGATGGGAGTGAAAAAGTTGGCTTAAAACTCAACATTCAGAAACCTAAGATCATGGCATCCAGTCCCCTCATTTCATGGCAAATAGATGGGGAAACAATGGGAACAGTGACAGACTTTATTTTTCTGGGCTCCAAAATCACTGCAGATGGTGACTGCAGCCATGAAACTTGCTTGCTCCTAGGAAGAAAAGCTATGACCAACCTAGACAGCATATTAAAAAGCAGAGACGTTACTTTGCCAGCAAAGGTCTGTCTAGTCAGAGCTATGGTTTTTCCAGTGGTCATGCATGGATGTGAGAGCTGGACCATAAAAAAGCTGAGGGCTGAAGAATTGATGCTTTTGAACTGTGGTGTTGGAGAAGACTCTTGAGAGTCCCTTGGACTGCAAGAAGATCCAATCAGTCCATCCTAAAGGAAATCAGTCCTGAATATTCATCTGAAGGACTGATGCTGAAGCTGAAACTTCAATACTTTGGCCACTCATTGGAAAAGACCCTGATGTTGGGAAAGATTGAAGGCGGGGAGGAGAAGGGGACGACAGAGGATGAGATAGTTGGATGGCATCTCCGACGCGATGGGCAAGAGTTAGAGCAGGCTCTGGGAGTTGGTGATGGACAGGGAAGCCTGGCGTGCTGCAGTCCATGGGGTCACAAAGAGTCAGACACGACTGAGCGACTAAACTGACTGAATAATATGAAACTTTAAAACACACCTCTCAGAACAAAACAAGTCAGGTAGACAAAAAATAAGTAGGCAAACATTAAGACATAAACAACAAAATCAATAAGGCATATCTTATGATTATATATAAAACTTTACACACTAATGCCCTTTTCTCTCAAATGCACATGGAACAGTCATAACAATTGATCAGATATTAGGTCATAAAGGAAGCATCAGTAAATTCCATGAAGCAGAAATATTGTATACAGTGCAATAAATTAGAAATGAATACCAAAGTAAAAATCAAAACACCCTTCCATCTGGAAATAAAAACCACACACTTTTATTTAAAGAAACTTCTAAGTGAAAGGGGAAATTAATATCAAAAGGAGAGAATTTCTGAGACATAATAAAACACTAATTTTTATAATCCGTGTGATATAATTAGAGCAGTGATCAGAAGAAATTTTATAGCCTTGCATACTTATATCCATAATCAATAAAAATAAAAGACTGAAAATAAACGAATAAGATTTCTAATTCACAAGCAAAAAAGTGAACCAAAAAGTTAATTGCAAGGAAGAAAATAATAGAGGTGGAAGTAATAATGATGCGAAAACTGAAAACATAGATGTTAATGATTGTCTTTGAAAAACATGAACAAAATACAGAAAATCCTCCAGTTAACCTAATAGAGACAATGCAAGGGGAAGTCCATTTTGCACCTGAGCTGGTGACTAGGGAGAGTGGGTACCATACTTACGCACACAGAAAGGGGTCTTGCCCGACCAGTGATGATCCTGCTGGCAGATGCGCACGGACATGCCGATGAGGCGGAAGCCAGCATTGCACTGGTACACCACGCTGCCCCGGTAGCTGAAGTTCTCCCCGTTGATGTGCCCGTTGACGATGGGCTCAGGGGTCCCGCAGTGTCCGGCTTTGGTGAGATGTGGGAAGAGAGAGTAAATTGCACGGGAGCATACAGAAAACGAGGTGAGGCTTGGTCGGGGGAGGGGGAGACAGGCACGATGGGGAAAAGGACCACTGTTTTTCCCTCCTCCCCCTGACAGTGGCATCCAGGAGTGACTTCAGGAATCCTAGACATGATAGAAATAGTGTTGAAGATTAAAAGTGAAAAGTGAAAGTTGCTCAGTCGTGTCGGACTCTTTGCAACCCCATGGGCTATACAGTCTATGGCATTCTCCAGGCCAGAATACTGAAGCATTTTCCCTTTCTCTTCTCCAGGGGATGTTTCCAACCCAGGAATTGAACCCAGGTCTTTCACACTGCAGGCAGATTCTTTACCAGCTGAGCCACAAGGGAAGCCTAAGAATACTGGAGTGGGTAGCCTATCCCTTCTCCAGCGGATCTTCCTGCCCCAGGAATTGAACTGGGGTCTCCTGCACTGCAGGCAGATTCTTTACCAACTGAGCTACCAGGGAAGATTTGGCAATCTCACATCCCAAGTATGCATATAGCTGATTCACATTGTTGTACAGCAGAAAGACAATATTGTAAAGCAGTTATACTCCAATTAAAATATTTTTTTAAGCCCAGAAAAGAGCTGGACATTAAAAACAAATCCCAAGGTTGCACTCCAAATAGATGGCCATCTTGAACTTTAGTTACTGGGTCTGTTCATGGATGAGAAATGATCACTCTTATGGCCCTGCCTCTGGGATCACCCCCTCTTTTTCTCATCAACCAGCATTTCTAGAGCATCTACTATACAGAGGGCACTGTGGCCTACACTAAGGCACTGAAAGCTTGATTGTGTTGAAAATTACCAAGTGAGGACAGGTGGCTTGGTTAAATTCATCCTTCTTTCTCCTTGAGTGGCAAGGAACACAGACAATATAAACTTAGGTGAGTTATTTTCAGTAAATGGGATTTGGGTGGAGTATATTCCTAGTGTTTCCACTAGCGTTTGTTCGGTTCTGTGTAGACATAACTCATGTGTGTGTCTCTAACAGAGGCCTGAGACAGAGGGAGAGCGTTCACTTCACACAGAGCTGTTCACTTGAGAACAGACCATCCAATCTATGTTGCTGGGTCTGTGTAGCTGGGACCCTCCTTTGGCTTTGCAGGATCCAAGAAAGGAGTAAGAGAAGAGACAACTTTAGCATCTAAGGTTTAGGCAGGGAATGGATTGCCTATGGGAGAAATGGCAACTTTGACTTTTGTAAGCTGGGTAAGTTTTTATGCTTTTGTCCTACATTGACATATTTTTGTCATGAAATGAGCTAATGGCAAAAAATACTTATATATTATATAATATAGCACATATAATACTGTATTTTTGTAAAATATTTATATATGTAACATTTGCTGTGTGTGTAGTCGCTCAGTCATGTCTGACTCTTTGTGACCCCATGGACTGTAGTCTGTCAGACTCCTCTGTCCATGGGATTCTCCTGGCAAGAATACTGGAGTGGGTTGCCATTTTATTCTCCAAAAATTTGCTAATATATAATATAAATGGTATTTTAGATGTGTTGCAGGGATGTGTCTCTGTAAGTTTCCCTGGAGGTAAAGACTGGAACTTCACCCATCATACAAGAGCCACTAAGAAGGGAGTATCTTTTTTGATCAGAATGAAAGCCCCTCAGTGGTTTGTCTCATCAGACCTGAAGTTCTTCTCATTCTTTTGGATGCTCCAAGGGAAGCTAGTTCAACATTTTGGTTATGGTAAATAGTATCTGACTCATTTGAAAAGACCCTGATGCTGGAAAAGACTGAGGGCAGGAGGAGAAGGGGACGATAGAGGATGAGATGGTTGGATGGCATCACCAACTCAATGGACATGAGTTTGGATAGACTCTGGGAGGTGGCGATGGACAGGGAAGCCTGGTGTGCTGTGGTTCATGGGGTTGCAAAGAGTCAGACATGATTGAGTGACTGAACTGAATTGAAATACCCAATAGCTAGAGTTTAGATTAAGCATTTTATGACCATAGGTAAAATAGTACTGTGCAAAAATTGGGATTCAGCTTTGGAAAGATCTAACTTGTACTGGAAAGGGAAAAATGGACAGGAGAGGCCCCGGGGTGGTCACTTACCCAGGCAGCGGACTTCAGAGCCACTCCAGAGCCCGTTGGCCATGCACTCCCGCACCCTGGAGCCCACCAGCGTGTACCCGGAGTTGCAGGAGAAGATGGCTGTTGCCCCATAGACAGACAGGGTTCCGATGCGATGCCCATTGGGCGGGACGGGGAGCTCTCCACAGGAGATGACTACAAAGACCACAGAATGCTCAGGAAGCCAGTCCCGAGAGATGGGTCATGTGCTGCTTCTCATTAGCAAGAATAGTGACAAAAGGAAGATCGGTTCAACCTGCTGTATTGGGACTCATGACCAGAATATGGGTCACCACGGTGACTGTTGTGCACTGTTACACTGCACCCATGATTCTCAACAGGGCTGTCACCAGAAGCACCCCCGAGGAGCTTTTAAAATGTCCAGATCTGTGGTGTGCTCCTCGGTGTCCAGGGCGGGCAGTGGGCACTCCCCCTGTCCTCTCTGCTGAGCCGAGCAGCAGCCTCACAGTCCTGCTCCACAGAGCGCTGCAGACACCACTGGCTGCACGGAGACCTAAGCCCCTGCTTGTAATGAAGCCGGCCCATGCTTGTGACCTCTACTCGGTCAGAATACACGGCCGAGTCTGCGCTTGGACGAACAAAGGCCACAGTGTCTTGCATCATGGGTGTTGGGAAGATTCCACTCCTCACACCCAGTCTCAAAGATGCCCTTGAGCACTGACAAGTGATGTTCTTCCATCCCTTCACAAACATTTACTTCCTCTAACACACCCTTCTGACTGAGTAAATAGCATCAGAATATCCCTATGGGTGGGCGCTGTGCTGACCCACTCAGAGCCCCCTTGAGGACTGAAGGGCTTCTTTCCCCAGATTGTAGCTGCTGGCAGTCCTCACATCTAAGGTCATGCTCTCTTCCTCGGGCAGCTGGAACCCAGGGTTTGGTAAGTGTGGAGGTATAAAGCCCCCTGCCTTAACTTGTGGCAATTCTGAAGGGCTGCCCAGATTCAGAGCTCTTAGCTGGGTCAGCTGAAGCATCACCATCATCATCAGAGGCCACCTTCTCCATCTTCCCAGTCCTACTTCCTCCCCTCCCCTTCCCATTCTTTTCCTCTTCCCTCCTCGTCCTTCCCTCTCCTTCCCTTCCTCAGATGGTGATCCCAAGAGCACTGCCTAACAAATCTCCATCTTAGAGTCACTTCCCAGAGACCGTGACCTCTGAAACTATCTCAAAGAACCAAAGAAAAGCAATGCACAATGGAGGAGGCACAGGCACGCTTAGGTGGCCTGTCCCTTGCACTCTGTTCATTCCTCCTACACACACTTCCATTATAGGTCTCATCACACTTTGGTATCCTTGCTTCTTTATTTGTCTGCCTCTCCAGTAGACTCTAAGCTCCTGGTGGGCAGGAACCACAAGCTTTTATCCTCATACCTCTATACTACCTGGCATGAAGGTTGAATAAATGAATTAGTGGATGCTCACCTGGACAGAGGCAGCTTTTTAATAAGATGACAAGATGCTGAGAAGTGCTTCCTTAAAGGAGTAGGCCTCTCCCCAGCTCCTGGTTCTAGGTGAGTGTTCAAAAAGAGGTTCACTGCAATCCCTGGCTATACCCCACTCTTCCCCCTCCCCAATTCAGCCCATGTTATGAGACAGTTGGAGTTGGAGGCACTGTGCCAAACTTGCCCACCCTTTCCTCCTGGGCTTACTTTGGCAGGTGGGCATAGAGTTGTCAAGGCTCCATTTGCCATTGGCCTGGCAGTGGATGACCCTCTGGCCGGTGTAGTAGTAGCCAGGGTCGCAGATGAGCATCAGCTGGGCCTGGAACTGGTACTGCGTCTCGAAGATGAGCCTCCATCGACCGTGTTCCACACTGATGCTGCTGATGTCAGGACAGGTCACAGCTGGGGAGGTACAAAGCAGAAAGGACGATTCATTAATTAATTACGGACAACACTGGCGAGAGCCCAGCGTTGGGGACTGGGGGACCATAGTGCAGTCATGATGACTCTCAGAACATTCAGTCCCCAGGCAGATGTGGTCTATGAATGAAGTGAGCTGGGTGGGGAATGTGGCACACGACTGGGGTGGCAGATCTGCCAAATTAAAAAAAAAAATAGGGGGGAGGTGGCACTGTGTTGGTTTTGATTGTGGATGTGAGACTGCAAATTCCAGGTGGTCAGATCTACCTTTTCCAAGGGAAGCTAGAAAAAGGATTTTTATGTAAAAGTCTTCTGACTTAAAAATGTTAGAAATAAATTCTAACTATTTATTTTATTTTTAATCATAGGGTAATTGCAATATTGTGATGCTTTTCACCATACATCAACATGAATTGGCCATAAGGTTACAAAATATTTTTATAAAGCACCGCACAGGCCAAAGAGCCAAACCAAAACCAAAACAAAAAACCTTGTATCATCAGACTGGATATAACCCATTAGGCTGCCCACTGGCCTTCAAACTGAACAGTACCTCTGTTTTTTTGGAGAAGGAAGTGGCAACCCACTTCAATATTCTTGCCTGGAGAAGTCCATGGGCAGAGGAGTCTGGCAGGCTACAGTCCAAGGGGTCACAAAGAGTCAGACATGATTGAGCGACTATCACTCACTCGTTCTGTTGTTTTAGAGTCTTGTGATCAAAGGACATTCACATTGATTTTATAATACTTTTTCCATCTAAAAGTAAGTGGACCAGTCATCCTGAGGTTCTGTGATGGTTTATGGATACATCTCAGGGAACAATGGTCTGTCGATGTTTTGAAGCAATTTCAAATGGGAACCCAAGTTGGTAGATGGAGATATCCACTTGTCTCAGATCTGAGTCCCAGCCTCTAAGGGCATGTTTTTCCTATTTCGCTCACTCCTTGCAGGAATCTTTTCAGCTGCTTACCCAGTCCCCCCAACATACCCACCTCCCCTACCCAAGGACTCACGGACACACTGGGGGGGTACATTGCGATTGCTCCACAGGCCTGTCTCCAGACACTCTGCTGTGGCTTCAGCACCTGCCTGGAGATGGTAGCCTTCACTGCAGCTGTATACAGCCTTCGTCCCCACTGTGTACTCTTTGCCAAACACCATTCCATTCTTGGGGGCCTCAGGAAGCCCACAGGAAAGAGCTGGCAGAGGAGAAAAATGTCATGAGCCTGTCTGCTTCAAGATGGTGTTCTGAGAACATATTTTTATTTTCCCTCTCCCTTGAGGCCCTAGTAGAATGGTAGTAAAGACTAATAAAAGGGAAAAGCCTCATAACAAAGAAGAAATGGGAAGATAATCAGCAGAGGAGATGGAAAAAGAAACTTTGGAAGATGAAATGCAGATAGAAATGTGTCGATGGATTAAATGGAGTTGAGAAGCTGCAGCACAAAATATATACAGGAGGGAGCTATGAGGTGAGAACAATTCTCCATCCCTCCACACAAATACAGTGGAGAGGCAGCCAGGCAGCCATTTTCCAAACTGTGGCTCAGATGGTAAAGCGTCTTCCTACAATGCAGGAGACCCAGGTTTGATCCCTGGGTTGGGAAGATCCCCTGGAGAAGGAAATGGCAACCCACTCCAGTATTCTTGCCTGGAAAATCCCATGGACAGAGGAGCCTGGTAGGCTACAGTGCATGGGGCTGCGAAGAGTCAGACACGACTGAGCGACTTCACTTTCAAGAAAACAAAAAGAAAGGAAGGAAGGAAGAAAAAGAAAAGAACCCCTTTAAGAGAATTGGGGATGCTCAAGTAGGAGCAGGTATCCCAGAGTAAGCTTTTTTAATTCTTAGATATAAAGGCTCCCACCCTCAAGGCTGACCCTCTGCCTGCTTATCTCTGCCATACACTCAGTTTGATAGGGACAGAGTAAAGAGACATTGACTATGCTAAAAGCCTTTGACTGTGTGGATCACAACTGTGGAAAATTCTTAGAGAGATGGGAATACCAGACCACTTCACCTGCTCCTGAGAAATCTACATGCGGGTCAAGAAGCAACAGTTAGAACCAGACATGGAACAATGCACTGTTTCAAAATTGGGAAAGGAATACAACTAGGCTCATATAGCCTATGACAAGGTATATTGTTACCCTACTTAATTAACTTATGTGCAGAGTATATCATGTGAAATGCTAGGCTGGATGACTCACAAGCTGGAATCAAGACTGCTGGGAGAAATATAAACAACCTCAGATGTGTAGATGATACTACTTTAATGACAGAAAACAAAGAGGAACTAGAAGCCTCTTGATGAGGGTGAAAGAAAAGAGTGAAAAGGCAGGCTTAAAACTCAACATTCAAAAAACTAAGATCATGGCATCTGGTCCCATCAACTCAATGGCAAATAGATGGGGAAAACGTGGAAGTAGTGACAGATTATATGTCTTTATTTTCTGCAGACAGTGATTGTAGCCATGAAATTAAAAGACGATTGCTCCTTGGGAGAAAAGCTATGACAAACATAGAGTATTGAAAAGTAGAAACATCACTTTGCTGACAAAGGTCCATATCGTCAAAGCTGTGGTTTTTCCAGCACTGCGTATGGATTGAGAGTTGGACCATAAAAAAGGCTGCGTACCAAAGAATCGATACTTTCAAATTGTGGCGCTGGAGAAGACTCTTGAGAGTCCCTAGGACTGCAAGGAGATTAAACCAGTCCATCCTAAAGCAAATCGACCCTGAATATTCACTGGAAGGACTGATGCTTAAGCTGAAACTCCTATAGTTTGGCCACCTGATGTGAAGAGCCAACTTACTGTAAAAGACCCTGAGGCTGAGAATGATTGAGGGCAGAAGGAGAAGGGGGCAACAGAGGATAAGATGGTTGGATGGCATCACTGACTGAATAGACCCGAGACTGAGTAAACTCCGGGAGATAGTGAAGGACAGGGAAGCCTGGTGTGCTGCAGTCCATGGGGTTGCAAAGAGTCAGACACGGCTTAGCGACTGAACAACAGCAACAAAAGGGACTCAGTTCAGTTCAGTTCAGGGACTAAGTAGGTGATTAAATGGTTAATCCCACTGGAGGACTGTAAGCAAAGAAAAACACATGGGCGGCTCCTATAAGTTAGTGATCACTCGAGAAAACAGGTTTGCTTACCCACAAAATCAAGTGGGCTTGCTTAGCAAAAAACCCATGCAACAGAAGCATAAGGCATGCCCCCAAATAATACAACTGGAGGCATGAGACCCACATCCTGCCCAGTGAGCTCAGGAAGTTAATGATTCCAAGGCTATGCTCCTCTGGGCACACTAAAACAAAAATATAAAGAAAAGGCGGCATTATACTACAGCCTGAGATGATTTACCATTTTTAGTATAGATGAGTGCCTTTTTGCTCCTTTCCATTGTGCCATGACAGTCCCGGCTTGAACATATAAGGATGAAAAAACTCCCCTGCTCACCACGGAGGAAGAGCTGATGATGGAAATGTGACATCTACTCAAGAATGAGGAAGAAGGTGATCTTCTCCCCCTCCCCACTTTCCCTTTCATTATAAAACTGTAGCCCACTAAGTTCTTGGGGCATGGCATCCTCTCACCTGCCTGCTTGTAAGCCTCACGAGCGTGCTATTCTAGTAAGTCACTTCTTATCTATCACTTTGCCTCTCGCCAAATTCTTTCTGCAGAGACATGAAGAATCAGAGCTCCTTGGAGCCACCATGAAATGCCACCTAGTGCTTTCAATTCAACTTCTTACTCATGGGAGAGACCTAGCGGGCAAGGATGGCTGTATATAACAATAACAAAGGTAACCCACATCTTTGTCTGGAAAAATCAACCTTGCCTTTAAAATATGAGCAAAGATCACTATACGTATGAAGAAAACCAGCAGCGTGAAAGAGATAAACAAAGATAAGATTAATAATAGAAAAGGCTCCTTTAGGAAAGAGAGCTAACTCAGGTAACAGAAGACTTACAGTCTTTAAGCCTCTGATTAGCAGGATCTGGTGCTCTAGAGGGAGCTCAGGATGGAGAGCAACGGGCCGCCCCCTCAGGTAACAGAAGACTTACAGTCTTTAGACTCCTGATTAGCAGGATCAGATGCTCCAGAGGGAGCTCAGGATGGAGAGCAATGGGCCGCCCCCTCAGCCACTGCAGCCTCCCCAGGAGTGCACCGTGAGGGGATCCATGACGGGAGAGAACAGGATGCTGGCCCTAGAGAGCTACTGAGAAAGTCAAGGTGACATAAGAGTGCTTTGAAAAGAGAACAAGCTGAAAGTGAGCAAGGAAGGGCCCTTTTAAGTTAAAAACACCATCAACAAAATAAGCATTAAAAAGGAGTGGCAACTGGAGACAAAGGTATGGCTGCCTGCCATATATCAGGAAACACAGGATGCTGCAGCCCTCAAGTCGTCCACTCCTCTCCTACAGTCACCCCCAGGGGTGGGCTCTGAGGAAACTCATGATGGAGACAAATAGGCTGACCCCTCTGCCCCTGCAGCCACCCCAGCAGTGCACCCTGAGGGGATTCAGGATGGGAAAGAAGAGGATGCTGGCCCTAGATAGCTAAGGTGCATATCAAAGGAATGACTTCAATGAGCCCTGACTTCTGCATCTTCCCATATACAGAAGGGCTTCCTCCACCTGCCAACGCAGGAGACACAAGAGGCAGGTGCAATCCCTGGGTCAGGGAGATACCCTGGAATAGGAAATGGCAACCCATTCTGTTTTTCTTGCTTGGAAAATTCCATGGACGGAGGAGTCTGGCAGGCTACATCCATGGGTCACAAAGAGTCAGATGCAACCAAGCATGCACATATATAAAAGAACGCTAAACTTATTAACCTGGGGTGCTTGGTTTTCTTTAATTAACAGTAATCTTTTGATGTTCTGACTACCTGGTTTTTATTGCAAAAACTCATATATATCCTGGCTCTTCCCTTGCCTCTTCAGAACAGCTCCTCAGAGCTATCTGAAAGGCTGTCTTTTGAGCCTAAGTCTGCCATATAAAACATAATTCTCAACTTTTAGGTTTTGAAATAAAATTCATATTTTATGACAAGAAAAACTTAAAAATTTTCTCAGCCCCTTGGCTTCCTCTCTCCCTCCCCATTAGCGTGCACAGTGATCCGCCCTATGCATCAGTGAAACCTCCCCTATTGCTCAATAAAGAGCAACATTCTCCTAGCATCAACAAGTTGTTGTTGTTCAGTCACTAAATCGTGTCCTACTCTTTGTAACCCCATGGACGGCAGCACACCAGGCTTCCTTGTCCTTCATTATCTCCTGGAGTTTTCTGACTCATGTCCATTGAGTCAGTGATGCTATCTCATCATCTCACCCTCTGCTGCCCCCTTCTCCTTTTGCCTTCAGTCTTTCCCAGTATCAGTGTCTTTTCTAATGAATTGGCTCTTCATATCAGGTGGCCAAAGTATTGGAGCTTCAGCTTCAGCATCACTCCTTCCAATGAATATTCAGGGTTGATTTTCTTTAGGACTGACTGGTTTGATTTCCTTCCAGTCCAAGGGACTCTCAAGAGTCTTCTCCAACACCACAATTTGGAGGTACCAATTCTTCAGCACTCAGCCTTATTTATGGTCCAACTTTCATACCTGCACATGAGTACTTTGGTAAAGCATAGCTTTGGCTCTACAGACCTTTGTTGGTAAAGTAAAGTCTCTGCTTTCTGGGAAAAATCAGAGACAACCATATGCTATCTATGTTTGTCATAGCTTTCCTTCCAAGGAGCAAGCATCTTTTAATTTCATGGTTGCAGTCACTGTCTGCAGTGATTCTGGAGCCCAGGAGAATAAAATATGTCACTATTTCCACCTTTTCCCCATCTATTTGCCATGAAGTGATGGGACCGTGAAGGTGACTGGTAAATTTTTTTTTTTCTTTCTTTTTTATAATGCAGTACACAATGCTGAGAATGTGAGAGGAGAGACAACATGCTGCAGTGGAATTATAAAAGAAGAAAAGCTTTCTGGGTAGCAAGGAGTGTCAAAAGCTGTAGACTTTATATAGGTATGATTCAATAATCTCATTTCTGGGAATTTATTTTAAAGAGATAAATATGGATGTCCCCAAGGATAGAATTATAAGGATTTAAACAGAAGCACTGTTTATAGCAGCAAAAAATATGGAAGTTCAAATGACCAACAATAGGATGATACTTGAACAAGTGAGTTTTTCTACAGTGCTACAGATCATTGCAAATATTGATAACAAAGTGTATTTAATCATGTAATAAGTGATAACAAAATATGAGAGCTTTGTACACCAATAATGCCATTTTTATCAATAATATATGAAAGACCAAAGGAAATGTTCAAAGTGGTGATTTCAATTGATGGGGTTATAGGTCTTTTATACTTTTCTTTTGCATTATCTATAGTTTTTTCTTCAGATCTCTAGTCTGAATGTATATTGCTTTAAGAAAACAAAATTCCACAAATGACCGAAAGCAATGCATGTTAACTGCCTGGTGTGTATCAGGCGCTTGATCACTGCTGATTTCACAGGTGGTGGTCACTGTCCATTCTGCTCCCCCCGGCCGCTCGTCTTCTGCTACCTGGCATGCTGCTTCAGACACCATCAGTTGTGTGGCCTATTTTGTGATCTCTCTCATTGTCTGTGGTTTTGCAAATGCTCTTGCTATTGCCTAGAAAGCTTTCCTTGCCAGTGCCTGGCTCTTGACTTCTCTTGTCCTATGAGCCCAAGTGACCCCTCTTGTGGGAATTCCCTAGCTGTCAAGGAGCAGGTAGGTCCCCTCTTACCCCTGGGCTCCCCCAACCCCATTTGTACTCCTGATACAGCACTTCCTTCCTTCTTGCATTTCTGTGCTACATATCTATCTCCTTAAAGAAATCAGTCCTGAATATTCATTGGAAGGACGGATGCTGAAGGTGAAGCTCCAATACTCTGGCCACTTGATGGGAAGAGCCGACTCACTGGAAAAGACCCTGATGCTGGGAAAGATTGAAGGTGGGAGGAGAAGGGGATGACGGAGGATGAGATGGTTAGACAGCATCACTGACTCACTGGACATGAATCTGAGAAAACCCCAGGGAAGAGTGAAGGACAGGGAAGCCTGGCATGCTGTAGTCCATGGGGTCACAAAGAGGACAGGACTTATCAACTGCACAACAACAACCCATCTCCTTCTCTGCTCTGAAAACACCGAGGCTTTGTTTTACACATGTGTATATCTCTAGGGCTTCAGACATTATGGATCCTCAATACATGTTTGCTGAAAGAATGAATTAATCATCCATGAGTAATCCCACATTTGGAAGTGATTGGTTCTGGGACAAGCCCAAGTTGTGGGTAGGACCCAAGCACCCAGTCCCCTCTTTCCCACCAGCTTCTTACCTTGACAGAGAGGAATGGCCTCACTCCACAGGTGGTAGCCCTGGGGGTGCCGGGTACAAATGGCCATGCTGTGTCCCACCAAGCGGTAGCCGGCATTGCAGCCAAAGTGGATGGAGCCTCCGGGCTGGGTGCTGGTCTGGCCCAGGAGGAAGCCATGGAGGGGAGCCCTGGGCAGGCTGCAGTAGGGAGCTGCATGGCAAGATGAAGGTCAGGGACCGTGTGCAGCGGGAAGACAGAGGTGGTCCTTCTTCATGCAGCGCCCCCCCTCCACCCCCTGCCTTGCTTCTCCCCCTCCTTCCCATCTTCACCACTGCCAGGTCGACTGCTAGTTAGGAAGTCGGTACTGCAAAGCAGTCAATCAGTCTAGGACAGCCAAAGAAACGAAAAGAAAAGAAAGGAAAAGAGAAGAGAAGAGAAGGAAAAGAAAGGGGGAGAAGGAAAGGAACGACAAGAGAAGAAAGGAAAAAAGAAACAGTTCTATGAAGCACTGGGTCACCTTTGGGTCTGGAGGCAGCACAGGCTGTGCAGCTAAGCTCAGGCTCTCAAATCCCGCTAGCTCCCAAAGAGACACAGAAAACAATCTGATGTGCTTGGTTTCAGAAAGATGTGACTGCAGGGCTGAGGCCTCTGGAGTCAGGGCTGCGCTTGAGTTCCACTTCCCAACTTTCCACAGGTCTGTGACGTGAGACAAATCTCTCAGGCTCTTTTAGCTCCACTTTCCTCACCTGGACGTTAGGATTGGCAATGCCTTCCTCATAGGTTTTGGGATAATTTCAACGGGATCTTCTCTGTAAAGCCCCTAGCCTGGTGCAGGGCACTCTGTGCTCAGTAAATGGTCCAAGTCCTGCTTTCTGTTGTGTAGGGGGCTGGAGGCAGAGAGGGAGTTGTGGCAACCCAGGACATGAAACCCACAGTCCTCATTTCCTCTTGACATACAATTTCAATTTATTTCATTCATTTATCCAACAGACAGACATCAAGTGTCTCTTATATGTCAGGTGCTATTCTAAGTGCTGGGAATATGACAGTGAAGAGAATAGACAAAGACCCCAGCCTCAGAGACCTTGCAACACAAACCTCTGCCAGAGAGCCTCAGGGGGAAGTTCTGTGAGGCCAGGAAAGAGGGCTGACCAAAGGAGCACAAAGGGCAAGCCCATCTGCTTTCAGCATCCCTGGCGCGGGATAAGTCAGGACGTAGATGCCAGGACCCTTCCTGTATCCGCTGGCCTCTTACGTGATTACATCCCTCAGCTGGTGAAACTGAAGTTCTCAAACCTCCCCTTCCAAGGCAGACACCCTCCTTTGCTTCTGCTTTGCCAACTGTGTCCTGTTTATGTGGTATCCACAAGTCTACCTCAGTCACCAACAAGAATCTCAGTTATAAAATATACTTTGTCACAGTGATAGAGGCACGGGCAAATTACAAGATTCTCCTGTGTTTCCATTAAGGACTTATTGTTTCACCATGTAATTAATTCACTTTCTGCAGTGGCATGTGTATTATAAGTGACTCATTACCCACAAACATGTGATTAATCTTTAAAAACATCAAGCCAAGGGCAACTCCTTAATGACTTCTAGTTCAGGGGGTAGCAATCGGCACAGTGAAATGCTACTAAATTGCTTTATTTCTTTTTTGTGTTAGTAGCTGCTAGGAAATCAGCCTGAATCTCCCTGACAGTAGCTTAAGGTTTCTTTTCCATGAAGAAGAACTGAGAATTGGGGTCTACTTTGCAGAGGAAATGGACTCTGAGAAAGTAAAGCTCCTCCTCCTCCCAGGATCCCTTCAGCTTTTCTGGTTGGCCCTCACCTGGAGCCATCCCTACTCAAGAGTTTCTTAAGATTTCTAGCTTTATATAACAATAAAGCTAGACCAGCTAAGTTTGAGCTGGTCTTCCACGTGGGCAGCCTGTGCAAAGAGATGGATTGAGACAAGAGGCAACTCAGGCTACGTTTTGACATCCCTCTTAATCAATATTCTTTGAAAATTTGCCCAACATTTGTTTGGGACACAGGCCAAATGCAGCTTCCCTGGTGGCTCAGATGGTGAAGAATCTACCTGCAATGTGGGAGACCCAGGTGTGATCCCTGGGTGGGGAAGATCCCCTGGAGGAAGAGGGCATGGCAAGCTACTCCAGTATTCTTGCCTGGAGAATCCCATGGACAGAGGAGCCTGATGGGTTACCGTCCATGGGGTCACAAAGAGTTGGACATGAATGAGCGATTTTCAGTTTCTTTCAGGCCAAATGCAGCCAGGGAAAGAGTGCCGTGAGAGGACCAGCCCCTGGTGGAACTGGCTATGGTCTTAGGTAATTCATTTCTGTTCCCAAGCTCACAGAACAGGCCAACAGCTCAATGGATCCACTACCCTGCAACACGGGCAGCAAGCAGTTTTTCAAGTTTTCTTTCCAATGATAGACAGTAATCCCCAGATGGGAGTTCAGTTAACCTTGATTTTCTCTGCCTCATTACCTTCCTAAGGATGGTTTTGTGTCCTGGCAGATAGTTAGCTGGCGTGGCCCTCAATCTGACTCTGCCTATGAGACGTGGCTCACAGAGCACAAGAGAGGCTCCTGGACCGGGAATGCAGCCCACTGCTTGCTGCTTGTCTAACATCTGCCAGTTGGGGACCCACATCTTTAGGATTTTCTGGTTTTAAGGGACTTTTATTAACATTTCAACAGTGTTAGGGACAGGACCACCTATAGGCATTATCAGCTCATATACGATAAACTTATCTAAAAGACACAGGTTGGCAGTAGAAGCAGCAAGAAGGAAAGGTTAAAAGTGGGGAGGTATAGAGAGAGGAGAGGTGGGATGTCAAGGATACTCTGCAGCTATAGGTGAGAGAAACTCAGCAGAGGAGAAAGGCTGCCGGTCTCCAGGCTCGTGGAGAAGCTGCATCGCAGTCGAAAATGTGGCCCACGGCTTATTGTTTTGGGTGAGAAACTTAAGGGGCTCAGGGGCTGCGGCCCTTCCCATGAGTCCTTATGTTTCACTCACCTGAATACCGAATCTTAAAGCCTTTCCGGTTGTAGGCATGGTCAGATGACCAGCGCAGGTAGACAGAGTTGCTCGAGCTGGTGACAACCAGGGGGGCCGAGTAATTCCCACTGAGGGCTTTCAGCAGAGGACTCTGTCCCGAGGGCCCTGCGGGAAGATGGTGGACACGGGATCACAGACTATTGCGGTTACCAGAGATACTAACCTTGATGCCTTAAACGTAACCACCTTCCATTTCCCCCTCCTCAAGTGAAGACATGAAGATTAAAGACCGAAACTCAGCACCATCATCGGTCTGTCCACTCCTCCCTCGCATCCACAGGCCTTGAGCGAGGATATCTTCCTAATGAACCCTAAAGCAGGGATTGAAGAAGTCCCTGCCAATGCAGAGTGGTTGGCAGGTGAGATGACATCTATTTGCTATCCTGGGACCTGCCCAAGGTCAAGATGCTGGTTAATGGAAGAGCTGGTTTTCAACCTGGGAACTTTTTCTACCTCACCGTCTTACTTGTGCCTATTAAAAAACAGCTCAGGGCCTGCCAGATAGGAAAAAAAAATATGAATGAATATATAGCAATAAAGCTAGAGGAAACATCAAGTCTCAGTGTCATAAATAACACAGCTCCCCAATATTCCTTCCCAGGGCTCTTCCAGAAGGGCCTCCCTCTTCTTTTTTTTTTTTTTTTCTACCTTAAATGCCTGGAAGTGCATTCCAAGAGGGCCGATCCAAGGGCTGCAGAGTACAAAGCTGGATAATGCAAAACACAGGATTTATTATCCTGCAAAGAGCCCTGAGTGATGGTCGGCATATGCTGCTGAGACAGGGCTTGGGAGTGTGGGAAAAGTGAGGGACCACATCACACGCAGGAAAGTCATCAGAACGGCTGTGACAGCTCTGCAGGAAAGGGTCAAATGGCCCAGAGAAATGGCATGCTGGGACAGGCCTGCGGTATTAGACCAGAACACCCACCAGCTGACTGTGGCCTTCAGAAGGATCTGGGGGACACATCATTTCCTGAAGCAATAAGAAATGCACTGTGGAGCAGGTGAGGACCAGCATCATCAACAACCTGAGTAATAGCTATCCTCTGTAGGCAGAAACTGATGGGAGGGGATGCTGTCTCAGAGCTGGGCTTCCCAGTATTGATGGGAAGGAGAGGAGTCTAAATTCAGAGGCCAGGTGGAAGCACTGAGCAGTCAGGAGAAAGGCTGGGGTGATTACTAAAATGGGCAGCAAAGTTGGGATGGCAACCAGGAGGGCCTGATCTATAGGCTCGATGGAGATGGATCACAGAACGTGATGTTCCTCAGGGCAAGATAGACGGACAGCCAAAACCAAATGAACATATGAACAAAAAAGATCATGAATATATAACCAAAAGGGCATAGAAAGTTCCAAACACTGGAATAATTTGGAGACTTGAGCCAGAACACTTTGGCTGAAGAAGAGGCTGGGTCCTGATGAAACAGGTCCTTGCAAAACACCACCAATGTATACAGTGCTGATTCCCCAAGTCTTTATCCCAAAAGACCTACCACTAGTAATTCAGATAACTGAATATTGGAGAAAAGGGAATGTCTGGATATTTAGAAGACTTCTGTATACAGAACATGTGAATTTGATGCTGCTACCTGGAACCCAAAGACTCTCAAGGCTCCTTTGTTACAACGGGAGTATATATGGCTAGGATTGGTAAGAAATGGAGTCGTTTCCAAAACTTAACCCCATGGAAGCTTCAACTGCAGTAGCTATGCCAGACATAGTAGCCTCATTAGAGTAGATTATCATCGCCTTGGTTATATGGAATGCAGGTACTGATCTAGCAAGGAATTCTTTTCTCTACCTACCAGAAAGGACAATCATAAGCAGTTCGCATTTACATGAAATAGACAACAGTATACATCCGTGTCTTGCTCCAGAGTGATGTTAATTCTCCTGCTCTGTCATAATGTAGTAGGAAGATATGTGGACCATCTGGACTTCCTGCAGCATACAGCTTATTGATTTACTATGTGGATGACATTGTATTAACTGGATCTGATGTGCCAGAAGGAACCACCAGTACACATGCAGGACACAGGTACTCCAGAGGGTGAGAGAAAAATCCTATAAAGAATCAGGTGAACTTTTTAGGGTCCTATGGCCCAGGGCATGCTGAGCCATTTCCTCCAAATTAAAGAGCAGGTTATTGCACCTTTACCCTCCTACCACCAAGAAAGAAGCACAGTGTTTGGTAGACTTCTTTGGGTTTTGGAGGCTGCATACTCTTCACTATGACCCATTTACTGGCTAACATTCAAGGTACCAGCTTTGCATGGTGGCTAGATTTAAGGGAGGGTGTTATAGAAGGTCCGGGCTGCAATACCAGCAGCCCCATTGTTCGGATCATATAACTCATCAACTTCTATGGTACTGGAGTTTCTGCAGTAGAGAAAGACCTTGCATGGAACATATGGAAAGTCCTAACTGGGAGGCTGTGTCATAGATTCCTAGGGTTTAAGCCAGTCGGTACCGTCTGCAGCAGGGAACGATTTAATTTACTTACCATCAAAGATCTCAAACTCATCATACTGCTTCTCACTGAGAAAGTACTCCACTGTGATGGAGATGTTATATTCAGGCTCCACTCTCACCAGCCAAGAGCAGATCTGGAATTGGGGGTAGCTGCCAGGGTAGCTCTGACTCAGGATCACACCTGTGGAATCCGTCAGAAGCTCATTCGTTGGGCAGTGCACTTGGAGAAAGAAAGAGAAATACCAGGTATGTGGGATGGAGGTAGAACGAATGCCAATACAATGGCTCGTCCCTGGTGTAGAGGACAACCACTGGAAAGCCAGCCGGCATTTGAGCACATCAAGCAAAATCCCGACACCCCTCATTATACTGCTCTGTGGTGTGAGTTGGTCTCTGATTCTGGGTCAGTGCCCTGCTGAGACTCAGGCTTGGCCAGTCGGCTGGAAGCACTTGTTAACTCACATGTGGGGATGATACATACATACAGACAACAATAAGGCATCCTCAAACCCAAGAGTTAACTGGATTTGATTTGTACAGAGTATAGGGCGGAGGTAAGCACATGGGATTTTGAGTCTAGTCAAGGCTATGGTTGTTCCAGTAGTCATGTATGGATGTGAGAGCTGGACTATAAAGAAAGCTGAGCACTGAAGAATTGATGCTTTTGAACTGTAGTGTTGGAGAAGACTCTTGAGAGTCCCTTAGACAGCAAGGAGATCCAATCAGTCCATCCTGAAGGAAATCAATCCTGAATATTCATTGGAAGGACTGATGTGAAGCTAACGCTTCAATACTTTGGTCACCTGATGCAAAGAGCTGACTCATTTGAAAAGAGTCTGATGCTGGGAAAGATTGAAGGCGGGAGGAGAAGGGGATGACAGAGGATGAGATGGCTGGATGGCATCAACGACTCAATGGACATGAGTTTGAGTAAACTCCGGGAATTGGTGATGGACAGGGAGGCCTGGCGTCCTGCAGTCAATGGGGTCACAAAGAGTCGGACACGACTGAGTGACTGAACTGAACTGAACACCTGGATTTAGAGTCCACCTCTGTCACTTACTACCTATGTGATCTTGAACAAATTATTGCCTTTCTGTGCAATTGCTTCTCCATTTCCAACCCAGAAAGATGACTTGTACC
Source organism: Bubalus bubalis (assembly GCF_019923935.1). NCBI lineage: Eukaryota > Metazoa > Chordata > Mammalia > Artiodactyla > Bovidae > Bubalus > Bubalus bubalis. The sequence continues at coordinate 111,871,616 of NC_059162.1, read as the reverse complement.
TTGCAGTGCCGTTGTTTTACACCAAATGTCATATATACACACATATATGTTATGTTATGTAATTATATATTAAGATTATATATGATATGATATTATACATTATATGATACTGTGTTGTTTCATTATATATTAAGATTATATTATATATACTATGTATTATAGTATTAAACTAAATAATATATGTAAAGCATGAAACATATAGCCTCCATAAATGGTAGCAATGATGACTATGATTATACCAGGAACAGAAGGAAACAGCCCAGCATGTGGGATCCAGTTTCCTGACCAGGGATGGAACCTGGGCCCCTTCACTGGGAATGTGGAGTCTTAGACACTGGACCACCAGGGAAGTCCCATGAATTTCTTTTTAAATTCAGATTCTTAGATAAATAATTTACGTACAATAAAATGCACAGATTTTAGGTACACAATTTGCATTTAGGCAGATGTATACACCTGTGTAACCACTACCACAATCAGAATACAGATTATTTCCATTGCCCTGGAAAGTTCTCTCATGTCCCTTTGCAAACAGTATGATCTGCCCCAATGCTCCAGGGAATCAGTGGTGCTATTTCTATAAACATAGAGGAGTTTTGCTTGTACCAGAGCTTCATGCGAATAGAATCGCATATGTATTATTTTTTGGTCTGGTTTCTTTTGCTAAATGTCATTTTTGTAGGAGTCGACTGATGCTGATCTATGTATTACCATTTCCTTTGTTTTTATTGCTCTCTAGCAATCATAGGAGAAGGCAATGGCAACCCACTCCAGTACTCTTGCCTGGAAAATGCCATGGATGGAGGAGCCTAGTGGGCTGCCGTCAGACACAACTGAAGCGACTTGGCAGCAATCATAGGACAATTTGCTGGTTGATTCTACTGAGGAACATTGGGGTTGTTTCCAGTTTGGGGTTATTACAGAATTAATATAAAAGTCTTATTATGGATATGGGTTTTCATTTCTCTTCAGTAAATAACTAGGAGTAGAATTGCCGGGTGATAGGATAGATGTGTTTATCTTCAGAAGAAACTTCTACCAGTTTTCTAAAGTGACCATAAGATTTTATATCTCAACCAGCAATATATGAAAATTCTAATTACTCCACATTTTTCTAATGCTTCGTATTGTTAGTCTTAAATTTAAGCTATTCTAGTGGGTGCACAGTAATATTTCATTATGGTTTAATTTGCATTTTCCTTGTGACTAATGATGTTGAGCATCTTTTCATATATTTATTGGCCGTTCATTATCTTCTTTTACAAAGTGTCTGTTCAAGTCTCTTGCATATATTTTCATTGGATTGTCTTATTACTCAGTTGTAAAAGTTCCTTACGTAGTCTACGTTCAAGGCCTTTTTAAAAATATGCATACTCTGAATATCTTCTCTTATTCTGCAGTTTGTCTTTATTTTTTACATTCATTCCTCTTGGCTTTTCCTTCATGTGTTTTTAATTTGCTTTATCATCTGCATATATACTTATATATCTCTTTTAATGAAATTAGCCTATTTGTCATTTTGAAATATCTCTATTTTTAGTAATACTTCTTGCTTGGAGTATTATTTGAAATTTCTTTATGTTTCTTATGTTTACTATTTTTATGACATATCTTTTTCTCTTCTTTCATATTTCATATCTATCTGGTATTTATATTTAAAGTGCAACTTTTGTAGCAAATAAATAATTACTCTTTAAAGCCTCTAAACTTTTGCATGGTGTTTTGCAACAAAAATTCATCAATATAACCATGTTTTACAAATAATATGTTAATCGCTTATTCTTGGTCATTGACAGAGATGTTGAAGTCTACCACCATAACTGTGAATTTGTCTCTTTCTCCCTGTAATTTTATGAATTTTTCCTTTATATATTTCAATACTATTGTTAGGTACCAAGACATTTATGACTCTTACATATTCTTGATAAATTATGTTATCAGCATGAAATATTCCTCTTTATTCCCTTTAATGCTCTCTGCCTTAAATTCTATTTTGTCTAAGATTAGTTTTGCTACACCAGATTTTAGAGGTTAGTACTTGCTATCTATTTTTTTTTTAATATTTTGTTTCAGATCAGGGATGGGTTTTGCCTCTAGTTTGCCCCTAGAGAGGCAAATAAAGATATTCAATTCTAAGTTCATGGAAAGCCTATAACTAGACTTTGAAATTTTTACCAATCTAAAAATCTCTGATCTCTAATTAGCAGTTTGATTCAATTGTATTTATCATGGTTGCACATATATTTGCACTTAGTTTTGCTATCTTATTTTGCAATTTTTGTTAACCATGATTTTTAAAAAATTTCTCCTTTAATGTTTCCTATTGGATTAACCATAGGGCTTCCCAGGTGGCTCAGTGGTAAAGAATCTGCCTACCAATGCAGGAGCCACAGGAGTCAAAGGTTCGATACCTGGGTCAGGAAGGTTCCCTGGAGGAGGAAATGGCAACCCACTCTGGTATTTGCCTGGGATAATCCCATGGACAGAGGAGCCTGGATGGCTGTAGCCCACAGGGTTGCAAAAAGTTGGACATGACTGAATGACTGAGATGCACGCATTGTATTAATCAAATTTTCTTTACTCTCATTATTTTTGATTATGGATTTAGAATGTATGCATACTGTGGGCATACATAATTTAAGAAAACTATGTATAAATTTAAACATTGTATTTAAATGTATATATTTTTAATAATGTACATGGTTAATCCATATTTATGATTTTCCTCAGCAAGAAAGGGTCCTTAACTCATTTTTTCTTTCTTCTAAATAGGTTCTCCAGTGTAATTTATTTGTCCAGTTGTCTTCTGATTTTTTATTTTCTACAGGCTACATAAACATATCTACTACTATATTTTACTGATTTCTTGTTATTGCTGTTCAGTCGCTCAGTCGTGTCTGACTCTTTGTGACCCCATGACCTGCAGAAAGCAGTCCATGCAGAAACACTGATTTCTTCGCTTATTGTTAGTTTTTATATCCAAATCATTCTACCTGTATTCATTTTCTTGCTGAACACCAAAAGAAAAAAATGTATAAATTGGACATCATCAAAATTAAAAACTTCTGTGCTTCAAGAACCCCATTAAGAAAGTGAAAAAACAATCCACAAAATGGGAAATAATTTTTGAAAATCACACATCTGATTAAGGACTTGTATTTAGAATATATAGATAAATCCTACCACTCAATAATTAAACAGATAGTTGCTAAATGTGGTAGATATTTCTGGGGTTTACCAATATCACATTTTCTTTTATTTCCTGAGCATATAAAAAACTTCACTTTCCATCCATGTGCCTATTTCTGGCCAATGAGATGTGAGTAGAACCGTGAGTGTCACTTCGGGGCTGAGGAAGTGCAAAGCCCTTATGCGAATGTCCACTTCTGTCTTCCTTTGCTGCAACGGAGGTTGGAAGAGCGGGCCTGGTTTTCAGACAGCAGCACAAGAGTCAAGCAGCCTGGATCATGGAGTTAGCAGCTCTATAGAGTTATTTGGATTACAGAAAACTTTTTGAAGAAGATATAAACTTTTGTTGTGTTAAGCCACTGAGATGTGGGGATTGCTTGTTATTGAGTAATATACTGAAGTGTATCCTTTAATTATGCTTTTAGTAGGACAGTAACTGTACTTAGTCCTTGTGTATCTGAAGATTTCATTAATTCATTCTCACTCTTAACTGATAATTTAGCTGGGTTTATAATTTCAGTTTACAATTATATTTCCTGCTGCATTTTATCTTTTGGTAGGTATTATTTTTGATTCAATAGTGCTATGAGTCTGATTTAGCTTTTATCCATGAAAAGATAAATGTATATTTAAATATAATGGTTTCTCTTTATCCTTGATATTCTATAATTACACTGTGATTTTTTAGGTTTGAGTTTCACCAAATTTTCTATGTCGCCAGAGCAAGCCTCCAAGATGACAGAAAAATGTCTGATCCTTGTCAGAGGGGACTAGGACTTCACTGGAAAGGCATTATCTGAGGCAGGAAAGAGAAGAATGAGCCGAAAGGGGAAAGAAAGTCGTACAATGAAGCGGTTATGAATGGAAAATGATCTCTATTAAGGGACTGGAAGATAATACAGTTAAGATGGCAGTGAGACCCAGACTGGCCCATGGATTCAACCCAGTCTCTATAAAAATCTCAGTTCGTTTCTTTGTAGATATTGACAAGTTGATTCTAAAATTCAGGAAATTCAGCAGACTCAGAATATCCAAAATAATCTTGAAAACGAAGAACAAAGTTGGAGAACTCACACTTTCTGATTTCAGAACGTGTGACCAAGCTACGGTAATCGAGATGGGGGAGTACTTGCGTAATGAAAGGCTCAAGAGAATAGAATTGAGGGTCAGGAAATAACCCTTTCAATTTACCTTTCTGAGTCCCTCGGGCTAGCCTGGCATGCTGGATCAACTATACTCCAATAAAAATTGTCTTAAAACCCCAATTCATAGTCAATTGATTTTGACAGGGTGCCAAGACAATTCAATGGGGAAAGAACAGTCTTCCCAGCAAGTGACGCCAGGACAATTAGATATCTATACACAAAATCATGAAGTTGGACTCCTACCTCACACTATATATAAAAATGAACTCAAAACAGATAAAGTCCTAAATGTTAGAGCTAAAACTATAAACTCTTAGAGGAAAACATAGACGTAAATCTTCTTGACCTTGGATTAGGCAATAGCTTCTTAGATATGACACAAAAAGTACAAGCACCAAAAGAAAAAATACATAAATTGGACATCAGCAAAATGAAAAACCTCTGTGCTTCTAAGAACACCATCAACAAAGTAAAAAGACAACCCACAAAATGGGAAATTTTTTTAAAAAAATCACACATCTGATAAAGGACTTGTATCTAGAATATATATAAAAACTCCTACAACTCAATAATCAAACAGATAAATAACAATCAAAGATGGGCAAAGGATCCGAATAGACTTTTCTTTGTGCAAATGAACAATAAGCACATGAAAAAATGCTGGACGTCTTAGCCATTGGAATAGACAAATCAAAACAATAATGAGATACCCACTACACTCTCTAGGATGGCTGTAATTAAAACGACAGATAATAACAGAGAGGACATGGAAAGATTGAAACCCTCATACACCGCTGGTGGGAATGGAAGATGGTTCAGCCACTGTGGAGGATACTCTGGCAGTTCCTTAAAAGCTTAAACATAGAGTTACCAGTTACCATATGACTCAGCAATTCCACTCCTAGATACATACCTAGGAGAAATGAAAATGTATGTTTCACATAACTTGTACATGAATGCTCATAGCAGCATTATTCATAATAGCTACAAGTGGAAACAACTCAAATACCCATCATCAATGAGTGTATAAACAAAATGTGGTATGTGTACAATGGAATGTGTGCGCGCTA